>NC_091510.1:6000623-6305963 GCF_947461875.1 Haliaeetus albicilla
ATCTAACTTCTTCCTGCAATAGTGACAATTCCAAGGCTTCTGGGTCCCCACTCCCTCCGAGGATGGCTCTGAAAGGTGCCTGAGCCTGTGGTTCCTCTAGTTAGCTGCTCCTCATGCAACCAGTCCCCCACCATCCCAGCACAGGCTGGGCCAACACCAAGAACTGCCTGGCCAAATGAGTTATCCATGCTGGACAGCAAGGCTGGAAGTCTGCATTTAGGGGTGCCTGAATTCATTTTCTGGAGACTTGGTTCCCTTGAAAATATTATCTTGAACAGAATATATTCCCTAACTCAAAACAAGCAGAGAAGTTAAATTACATTGTTTTTCCTGACCAGTTGGAGTTTAATCTCTGCTGCTAATCTAGAGGGAGGGCTGGTTTGGTGATACATACCAGGAGAATAACTCTTTAAAATACACTTCATACCGAGAAGAATTAAGATAACCTTTAATTTATAGTATGAATCACCAATAGACATATTTCACGGTTAAGGCATGATACTTCCACCATGTGATCCACTGGACTGGAGGCGTGTCTTGACCCTGCCTCCATCAGTAATTCCGCCTCTACGACGGCACGCTGCGATCGCTGCAATCACGCCGGGATTGACCCCCTCCCCTCACCCAAAAGCCGCCGAGCTCCTGCCGCGTGGTGGAGGAGGCTGCCCACCTCGCTCCAGGCCACCTAAGAGGAGAAGCTGCAGTGGACATCTCCCACCTTGAGGTTGTTCCAACCTGTGGGATGCAGTGAAAGGTCCCCCTGGGTGAGGACCGAAGCAGGAGCCATCCCACGGCTGCCTGCAGCCTTCACCAGCGAGAAGGAAATCTTGGTTCAGGTCTTGTGCTAGCAAAACAAGCCAACCTCCTCTGCCCGCCCAGGTCTGAGGCTCAAATGGGCTTTACACGCTTCCAAAGAGAGGTGGCAGCTGAAAGAAAAAAGGATGTGAGCATCACGGATTCACAAACCAGCCCCTGAAAGTGGGAGTTAGTGGAGGTTTCACTCCCTTGGGACCTAACCCCGAGGGACTGCTGAACAGCACACCTGTTCCAGCAGCTGCTCGGGGCTATATCCAGTTTCCAAAAGTCCTTGAAAGCCTCTGGAGTGTTTTGAGAAGCGAGCGATGACATGGGCTCCTTTGGGGAAGTCCCCTCCAGCTGGCAGGTTATGTCACGACCAGGCGTGAGTTTGCACGGTGTGACTTGTGCTGTCACACCAGCCCTGGACTTAAAGGACCCCTGCAACGGGCATCTCATTTTACCAGACAGTCTGGGAACGGAGGCTCTTTTTCCGATACTTCATTAGCATGCTTTTCAATCTACAAATGTGTATGAACAATTTTTTTTTAATTGCATCTTTCCCTAGGATCCTTTTCCAACAAATGGAAGGTATCCCTGCTGTGCCTTGCTCTTCTATCCAGGTAGGGTTACAGTGCACCTAGTGTACCAGCACCTCTCTTTATTCTTGCCTAGCTTTATCTGTGGCAACACTGTTGAATTTTTATACAAATGACATCACCAAACAGCTCATTTTTGTTAATTTTAAATTCTTGTAAATGGAGATAGAATATGATTGATAGATCGATAGGGAAAGAACTTAATTAAAAAATACTGTAACTTCATTAGGTAATCTGTTCGTTGCTATGCATCATATCCTCCCTTATAGCACAAAGCAAAGGCTGAGCAGGCGTTTTGATTTATAAGGGCATGAAATACTGCAGCTTGCCCAGTTTTACTTGCTTGATGCATTCACTCTTGTACTCACTAGTCCTGTAGCTTTAGCCTACTTGCCTAGCAGCTGCACCATGTTCTTCAAAGTGTTACATGACACTTGTGGAAAAAAACAAGCTTGAATCATGAGTTTTCCATGCTTTGAGGCTGCAAGACTTTCATTCATTGCTGGATGCAGAGAGAAGAGGGGAGGATTTTGCAGAGTCACTGATATATTGATTCAGCTTCAATTACTTAAGTGTTGCCACAGTTTTGAGGCAGTTTTAAACACATTTTTGTTTTATTTATTTGCTCTCAAAGAGAATAAGCAACCAACCTTCAACATTTCCAAAGTTCTGCCTTCCCCATCCAGCACAGTGGCAGCGTGGCCACGGTGTCTGCTGCCATAAAGTAAGACAAACTCTACAGTCATCAAAACCACAGCAAACCAATTGGCAATTTATGTGTTCCTGTTCCCTCTTCACAGTAGCCAGAATAGCACACTGCAGACATAACTGCTCTCTGCACACTTTTGGGAAGTCATTCTTCAGGTATAGTAAGTTAGAAATAGCCAAAAATGTAAATGAAATTGGCCTTTTATTGCCAAGCACTTCAAACTAAACGAAGTTTAACAGCACTGAGGACTACTCACTGTTATCTGCAATTTCAGCCCTAAGACTAGCACTACTGGCACAGAGAAATAATTGACCTAAATCTTCTCTGAGTCCTGTATTCTCCCCCAGAACAAGCCTTTTATATGGCCCTTTAGGGTTCCAGAGAAAACCTTGTGGTTTTTGTTCCTGTGGGTAGTGTGTAACAGTCCTAGCAGAACAGCTGCATACTCACTTCAGAATTGTTTTGGTGACATTTGTTTGCAACAGCCCAGCTGCAGTAGGAGTGAAGGTACTCGAGGTCATGCAAGAGCACAGAAGAGTTGAAAAGGAAAGAAAATATTGCAGGAATAAACCAGAATATGATCAACATCTAAGTTTGACACAACTTTGGGAACGGTAAATTCAGATGGTATTTATAAGGGGTCTACATGCAAGAATCTACAGAGAAAAATTTTTGATTGCCCTTTGTACAAATTCAAAAAATATCTTACCCTATGGTATGATGTTGGGCTGCTCCCTTTCTCAGTGAGATGTCAAAGGCTTATTTCTGAACAAGTCTAGGAAAGAGGAAACTAAGTAGCTGGCGTCCAAGCTGATAGTCCCACCATAAACTCGAACAACCTTAAGGTAGTATTCAGTTGTGTCAACTTGACAACAGTTCCCTTGAATCCTTTGCAGCAGCAAGAATTAACTATAATGGGCATTTGCAGCCCTCCTTCAGCCATGGCAGGATGGCTTAGAAATTCTGAGCTGGAGCAGCAGAGCCAGATGCAGAGTTCAGTGCAAAGGGGGAACCTTGCTCGTTGATTCTGAGTAATACTAATGGCACTTAGCACCCTGACAACGTGTATTACCTCCCCCAAAAATGCACTGAGGGATCTTCATTCGTTGTGCCCTTTCATGTGCCCTTCCAAAGGTGTCCAGCACCATGTGAAACGCTGCAGGGTATCCTGCCTGGCTCTAGCAGTGCACAAATCTGGAGGTCCTGTGTTATATCTGCCAACTCCCTGCAGATAGTCCAGGGCATTGCAAACAGTAATAAGTGCCGAAGCGTGGGCAGAAGAACTAAGCCTAAAAGGTCATCAAGCTTGTACAGAAACAGACACCAGAATTGAGAAATTACACTATTAAGGCTGCCTTATCAACTTTAATTCAGTTCTTCATGTAGATATGAGGAGATGTAGTCTTAAATTGTATTCCCTATTTCTGGTCCCATTCCTCCTCCATGCTCCCAATTCATTTCTAACTGCTGAGTCCCACAGTTTTCTCTCCCCCCCTTTCTTTCTTCTTCCTTATGCCCAGCATCCCACTGAGCCATGGTAGGCAGCTGCAGTACCTGCATTTACACAGGGAGCATAATTTTCTGGCAGTTCAGTGGATTTCTAGCATGTTGCTGCAGATGGCATGGGGGAGGAATGGGGCTTGTTCATTAAAGTCTCAGTAGTCTCTACTGAACAAACAGAAATTTTTCTGAAACCTTCCAGCTTGGCAAAGATCACAGACAGCTGAAAGTAGATTCTTGATACAAAGGTTGCCTGCTACCCCATAGCTAATCCTTGCCTCAAATATAAGAAACCTACTGCTGCTGAGAAAGAAGCTTTCCAACTTGGGCTGAAGAACCTGATTTACTGCAGACATAACCCCTTTTGCAAACATCTGAATAGAAAACAAAAGAAAACAGCCCACAGCAGTGTTGAACACAAAAAATGTCAAGCTGAGTGACTACTCTTAGGTGAGTAGCGAAAATTGGATCTTTCTGAGAGTATCACACAAACTTCAATTGTACTTGTCCTACCAGATAAGTCTCTAAGAATGCAAGTGAATATTTTACAGTGAGAACCACACAACTAAGTTATCTAAATTACTAGTAAGTCCCATTTGAATAAATTCCACATCATGCAATCTGAATATTAAAATTCCTTTCTATTAAGGTCTGACACAGGTAAACAGTAGTTTATGGGGAACTAAGCATCCAAGTACTGCACTATCTGTATTATAAAAACGAAGGTGTAGAGCTCATGGGGCTGGTCTTGAAGGAAAAGATAATGTAGCTGACTCACATCTTGCACTTGATTCTCTGAGAACAGGAGAGAGACTGAAGCAAAGTAAAGACTGATAGAAGATAAAAAAGAAGGTTCCAGGTCTAGCTACAGCAAGGGCCTGTTTTGGATCTGGGCTAATAAAATTTTTTTGAGCACACCAATGTGTACTCAAAAGTAAAGTTTGGTCCTTCCTATGTGACACATAATAACATTTTTTCTTGCCAGCTAGTGAAATACTTTAAGTAACAAAAAGGATTGTACATAACATTTGCTGCCAAAGGTCAGTCAGTAATGCTGTTCTCTCCCTAAACCCTCACTCCCACCTCCCTGCCCCAGCAGCAAAGGCTTGTGTCTCAGATCAATAATCCAGGCACATTTTTCAGCTCACATTTATCTTTATCTGAGCAAAAAGGTTGCATCTTTGCCACTGGATCAGCTGTCAGATATGACCTTTTTTGTCCAATTAAACACCTGCAACGTTCATCCATACCCTCATCCTCTCAGGTCTTAGTTTCTACCACCAACTTCTTTCTTGCTAGTCTTTTTCCATAAGTACAGTTTTGAGCCTGTTGTTTTAACCATGTCAGCTCTCTTTTCTGCATCACTCCCTTTTGCTCAGCCATAGCAAACATCACTTACCAGTATTCACTGCTGGTGTCCCGGGCAGCTCATCCTACCTTACCTATTGTCCTTCACTCATTATCAGGACATCGCCTTTTGCCTTCAGCCAGCCCAGCTTCCAGCTTCTTAGGTGACAGCAACAGTGAAAACAGTGAGATCCCATATAACACCAGAGTGTGCCAGGGAACAGGGCAAAGGAAAAATATAAGGCATAAGAAGACAAAGAAAAGGAGAAGAGAAGCTCTTATAGTTCCTTATACTCTTGCAACAGAATCCTTATTCTCTACTAGAGATTTTTAATGACCATAGTTGCTTTTTAACTACCTGTTTTCTAGCACTGAAAATACAAAAGTGTCAGTCAGAGCTTTGCTGAGTACATCTCTCCAAGATCCTCCTGATGGTTTTCCAGCAACTACCTTGTAGACTGGAGCAATATATGGGATCCCTTGTTACAGATCGAGCAAAAGGTGCACCTTAAAAATACAGTGACAGTTGCTATCTTGCAGTAATTAGTAAATTTAACCAACAAGCATAAAGGAGAATTCTAAAGGAATTGGTGCTTTCAACAGATTTAAAATTGTATTTATATCAAGATTTCTGTCAATCTTTAAAACATACTGTCTTGCTTTGCATAGCCCTGACACTTGATTTTAAGGAGTCACTCCAAGCTCCTTCTGAACTTGGCTAATCTTTCTCTTTGGAGACTTGTATGAATCATGCCCCTCGCTTCCATTTTTGAAATCTTCCTTCTCTGGGATGTGCTTACTAAAAAGCTGAGCTAGGTTCTCAACAGATGTAAATCTACATTGCTTTACTAGCTTTCAAGGTGCTAGGCTAATTTATGCAAGATGAGGATATGGGGCACGGGTTTTGGTTTTATCCCATCATAGGAAAAATATATATTAACATTTCTCTGCTTGGTACTTCATAGGCCACAATAATGCGGACTTCTGCTTTTCAATCTCCTTTGCTTACTGCAAGATATTCTTAGAATATCAATGTTAATCATCTGTGCAAACAGGAAGATACCTGTTTACACTGAGTACATCCAGCTATCACTGAAATACTTCCTAGGCCTGGATTTTTCCCTCTGAACCAGATGCAATTCCTTTTCAGTGATTTAATTGCTTCCTTTCCATTTAATTACTTTGAGGATTAACTGCAGGCAAGTGTATTCCAATAATAGGCTCATGTACAAAGAACAGGAAGCTTTCCCTGTGGTCCAGGGAATTCACCACTTCCGACTGCGGCTCAGCTCTATAGCTATCAGGTTTCCCTTTGCCCCTGGGCTTTATGTGTCACCTTGTCTGTTTGAGCGCAAGGAAATGTCATGGGATGAACTGCTTGTTCTTGAATTCGCATACAGAGCTCCTGTCAGGAAATAGCAAAATCCTTCTTCTCATCGGGGCAAAAGATGCAAATATTTCGGGCCCAAGCGTTAAATTATTCATTATATAGAATTAATATTAATGATAGCTAGAATAGTTTCCATCAGTGAATTTGTGGGGGGAAAAGTTAAAACTGGGCATCTTTTTGTTTGTTCCTAACATTAGCCAGGCAAAGATCCTTTTTTGGTCCTACCATGCATATTGAAAAGCAGTTGATCCAATCTGCATTTCATTGGAACTGCTTTGCTTCGAAGCTGGGACTGGGATTATTGCTTTCTGTATGTAAAAATGACACATCATGGCAATTTGTTTTCACCTTCTTAGGTGAAGACTGAGTGATGCTTTGAGACAATTTGTGTTTCAGGGATTAAGAGATCTACAAGAAATTTTGACTTCAGATTACATCAAAATCCATCAGAAAATTTTATGCTGAACTAGTGCTCCGTGACTGTGAGCTACACACGCACACACACACAGAGCACAGCACCGTCACCTCTCACCCCCCCACTGATTAAAAGAACCTCATGAGATCCAGGTGGGGAAAAAGGACCAGGAAATGCTCACAAATAGGATGGCAGAAATTTGAAGATAAAAGCAGCAGCATTCTAGCCCCTGGCCTTTTCTACAGGACAATGGTCCCTAGTTTATGTGCGAAGAGAAGTAAACTGAAAGAGTTCTGCAGCTAATGCTAAAGCAAATTATACTGCCTTGGGTTAGTTTATTTTTCAGACAATGCTTGGGATATATTTTTAGTCAAGAGTGCTTTTCTTCCAAAAGTAGTTGTGCACAAAATATTTTTCTGTCTCTCAAATTCTAAGAACATTTCTGTTTATAAATGAAAGGCTTATGACTCACTAAATAATAGACATCAGGTGAACAATGTATAAAACACTTCTTTTTTTTTTTTTTAATTGAAACTCGACCAAAGTAATTTGGTCTCCAATTTGTTCTCATTGGTAGAAAAATACCCATCTTAAATTCAGTAAAACTGCTAATAAGTCTTCATTTAATGAAACTTTGGAGGTGATTTTTGCTTTCTCCTTTAACCCCAGATTTTGTTTCTACATTTCCTTTTCCACTGCTTGTGGTAGGTGGAAGGAGACTTCTCCTTGTCCTACCCAGCAGAAGTACTGCCTATTTGTTAAGATGTACAGCAGTATAGACATGCCAAACACAGATATGTGTAGGGAATAGGAAGGGTTGCTACTAGGTTCTTTGTGTGATCTATAGCTATCAGATTAAATAGTTTAATAGTTTTTCCTAGTGGTGGTGGGAAAACTTGCCCTGTTTTCCCCAAAGAAAGATTTCTTTTGCAATCAGTCTGAAGGAGTGGGATGCCTATCTGCCAGTCCCATCCAAAAACTTCTCAAGCCCTGACCACATATTCCAGCTTGGCAAAGGAAGGTTTAGCCACAGATGTGGCTACGATGAGTCAGTGCACGCAGCTCCTGGGCCAGCTCCCGGGGTTAAATCTGTGTCGCAGATCCTTAGGAAAAGGCACCAGACATTCCCCCAGGCAGGGGAAGCACCAGCCTGACCATTTCACAAGCACACGGGTCTGGGCTAGCCAGAGCAGATATTATCTCCTGGCCAGCCTCCAGGCTAAACAAATGTAGGTAGGGAATACAGGAAGGAACAAGGAGTATTATGATGGGGAACAGAGGAAAAGAGAGACAACTGAGGTTCATCCTTATAGGAATAGAAGTGCGGTGTTGAGTGTATTTGGCAGAGTGGTATAGAGAGTTTGGGCGAAACTAAGGCTATCGTAGTTCTGGGAAATATTGCAGTCTGATAATAATACAGGGAAGTCCTTAACGCACTCTGATATATAGACTTGTACACCCTGTCCTGGGAGTTTCAAGACAAAAAAACGAAAGGCCTGACTGAGTGAGGAGTTTAGATAACAACCCACCGAGGGAAAGAAAGGCTGCAGCATGAGTTTGCCCTGTGTTAGACACAAGGTGACCCAAACGAGGGAAAACTTTCTGGACACCTCAACTCTGGGAAAGCCTTAGTCAGGCAGCGTGCCCTATGGGGCTCTCGAGAACCTGCTTTTTCTGTCAGGGTCCTCATCCAAGTGAAAGACAAAGCATAAGCTTCCACTGCAACCTTAGTATTAATTTGGTTACAAAGGTGACCAACTACAAGACACAAGTCATTGGTTTCATTAGTCCTGGACCCCATGGAACAAGGTTGTTACAGGGAGAGATACTCTGCCTTTACAGAACAGAGTGGGTTTATAATGCCTCTAAACGTCTTTAAAGTCATCAAAGTCACTTATGCACATTCCAGCCTAATGGAGATAAAATTCTTACTAATTTTTTGCCAATATCTTTGCAGTTACATATGGCTATAAACACCAGTGTTTATACAATTAATTTTTTTTAATTACTCCTGTTCTTTGGCCACCGTATTTGGACGCTGCACAAACAATTAGAATAAATATAAAAAAAACCAGACCACACATGGCAGTACACACCAGTGCTAATAGCTATACTTATGGAAAAACACTTCTAAGAGAAGAGTCAAGAACTAGCAGTGATGGGCAGCTGCTGCTGCTGAGGTAAGTTATAATGTCCCACTTCAGTTCTATCTCAGTTAAGCAAAAGCAGAATTTCTGAAAGCAAATATGCTGAAATATAAGTGTCCAGCTTTACTGAAATGATGCACTAATGTCCCATACTGACTTGCTAGATAAGTAAAATTCAGATTTACAGTAATGCACAAGAGAAAAAAAACAGTCCTTATTTTACCTGCTGTGCTGTGGCTTCCCAGCAGACTCAAAAACACAAACCGATTTGATCCATCCCAATGCTCTAAAGAGGATTAGTAATATTGATCTCATTTCTGAAGGACATATAACTAAACTTTCATTAAAGACTTGCAGTGACAGAGTATCCAGTCTTCCCAATCTATGTGTTCCTGTGCTCAATTAGGTTTATTATTAGAAAACATTTCTAATTATTTTAATCTTTCTTGTGTCAATTTGACTGCCTTAGGTCTTGTCCCATTCATTGTGGATATAGAGAACAGTATTGTTTCCCTTTTGCAAAAACAGGAATGGCTTAAGATTATTCAATTTTCTTGCCATCAACATCCTTCTCTTCCTTTTTTTATTTTAGGCCTGATAGTCTCCTTTCTTCCAATCTTACCTCTTCATGGCATCTACAACCTCTGATCATACACTGCATCTTGTGGGCTTGTGATGGGTTAACCCTGGCTGGACGCCAGGTGCCCACCAAAGCCGTTCTATCACTCCCCCATCCTCAGCTGGACAGGGGAGAGAAAAATATAACAAAAAGCTTGCGGGTCGAGATAAGGACAGGAGAGATCATTCACTAATTACCATCACGGGCAAAACAGACTCAGCTTAGGGAAAATTAGCTCAATTTATTACAAATCAGCCAGAGTAAGGTAATGAGAAATAAAACGAAATCTCAGAACACCTTCCCTCCACCCCTCCTTTCTTCCCGGGCACAACTTCACTCCCGGATTTCTCCACCAAGCCCCCCCAGCGGCACAAGGGGGACAGGGATGGGGTTTACGGTCATCACTTGTTATTTTCTGCCGCTTCACCTCCTCAGGGCGAGGGCTCATCACACTCTTCCCCTGCTCCAGCGTGGGGTCCCACCCACGGGAGACAGTCCTCCATGAACTTTCTCCAACGTGGGCCATTCCCACGGGCTGCAGTTCTTCACGAACTGCTCCAGCATGGGTCCTTTCCACGGTGTGCAGTCCTTCAGGAGCACACTGCTCCAGCGTGGGTCCCCCACGGGGTCACAAGTCCTGCCAGAAACCCTGCTCCGTGGGCTCCTCTCTCCACAGATCCGCAGGTCCTGCCAGGAACCTGCTCCAGCATGGGCTTCCCACGGGGTCACAGCCTCCTTCGGGAAACCCACCTGCTCCGGCGTGGGGTCCTCCCCAGGCTGCAGGTGGATATCTGCCCCACCGTGGACCTCCCTGGACTGCAGGGGGACAGCCTGCCTCACCAGGGTCTTCCCCATGGGCTGCAGGGGAATCTTCGCTCCGGCGCCTGGAGCATCTCCTCCCCCTCCTTCTGCACTGACCTTGGTGTCCGCAGGCTTGTTTCTCTTACATGTTCTCACTCCTCTCTCCGGTGGCTGTTTTCTCCCCGTCCCAACTTTTTTTCCTTCTTAAAAATGTTATCACAGAGGCGTTACCACTATCACTGATTGGCTCGGCCTTGGCCGGCGGCGGGTCCGTCTTAGAGCCAGCTGGTATGGGCTCGCTCTCTCTCGAACACAGGGGAAGCTTCCAGCAGCTTCTTACAGGAGCCACCCCTGTAACCCCCCCCGCTACCAAAACCTTGCGACATAAAACCAATACAGGGCTATATTTCTGTCTGTACACCATGAGCAGAATATTTGTCTTTTCAGCAGAATCTAACATTGTTGATTCAGACCCAATTTGTGATCCACTATAATCTTAAGATCTTTCTGAAGGACTTGCTTCCTAATGGTTACCATCCTGAATTTGTGTCATTGTTTTTTCCTGCAGTATCTTGCCCTTGTCTCTTAATCTTGCCCTCACGCCTTGTCTAGAATGAGTTACATCCTATGTTTCCAGTCCATTTCTCCAGATTTTTATTTCTACTGTTATCCTCCAACTCATTTGGGGTCCTTCCTAGCACTCTGTCATATGCAAAACTAATGAGCATTCTGACTATTCCACCATCTGTTTTGCTAATGAAAACCTTGAACAGAAGCAGATCTAAAGCAGACCCCCCACAGAACCCTGAGCATAATTAGACTTTATTAACTACTCTATGGTGTGGTTATCTAATCAGTTTTGTGCCCACAGAATAAAAGCCATGATTTTCCTAACTTGGATATGAGAATATGAACTGCGACTGTGTCAAAAACTTTGCTCAAGTAAAGGTACATGAGTTCTTCTGCTTCTCATCTATCCACAAGACCTGCTACCTGTCATTGAAAGAGTGAGTTTCATTTGCTTTGGTTTGTTCTCGGCAAATCTATGTTGGCTTCTGCTCCTCTCCCTGTTGTTTTCTAGGCACTGCACACTGTTCCAGATTTATTCCGTGAGTTGAAGTCAAACTGATTGATGTAATTCCCTCATCCTTTCCTTTTTTTCACTCTTATGATGAATAGGCACTAACTTTACCCTCCTTAGTAGGAGTCACAATAGATGCACTTTAATGTCTTCACAGTAAAAGTAACACACACTTAGCAGTAAAACTAGTTGTCTGTCACACTAGTATTTAAATTGTGATAACCTGAAAGCATTTGATTTCCTTTGGTTAAGGAGGATTTACAACTTTATCATTTCATCTCAGTTACACCTTGAAAATGCTAATAGAAATAAAATCTTTAAAGATATCTGGAAAGTTTCGGAGGTCACAGTTTATCGCCTTTCTAGAGTAGAGATTTTGATTGTGGTCTTGGATTAGGGTAAGTGTCTCAAAGATGCCTTAACCAGGGAGATTTTACAAATATGTTTTAGGGATGTTAAGGGTCCAAGATTTTGGTGAAGTTCAACGAAAGCTTTAAACTCCAAATTTCCAGTTTTATCTTCCCAATAGTATCGGAGGATGAGACCCACACAGCCTAAGTTTGGCAACGTAAGAGTTGCCTGGGCTACAGTAACTATGCAGACTCTCTGGGCAATGGAGACAAACTGACACCTCCTTCCTAAAAGTGGTACAAAACAGATGAGATGTCCCTTCCACTCTCACTCATACTAACACGAGTAGTGCAGATGGGGTTTGCTAACTACTTCAGGGAGATGTTGAGGAACGCAGGCGATGGCTCCCACAGCAAAAGTTGGTGGCTCTTCACTGGAATTGCTGCTGTTATCTCAAGTGTGTGAATCTTCAGACTACACTGACATCCCTGCTGGATAAGCCTAAGGTTGAGTAAACAGGCCAGTAAATGAACAATTTTCTTGTTCCTCATGGTAGCCTGACATGTCTGAGTTCAGGCACGCTGATAAATGCATTTCTGTTGCTATGATATGTTAGTTCTCTATACAAGTAAAGAATTTGCATTGCAAAGACTGTTTATTGGGATGGGTGAAATATTTCTGCCTTATTCCCTTAGTAGTGAAGAAGATGGTGTACTCCAGCAAAAGGGAACTTTAAAAAGTATTTACAAGTATGGATCATACAGATAGAATCGTAACTGTTCAGGTCAGAAGGGACCTCAGGAGGTCTCTAGTCCAATCTCCTGCTCAAAGCAGGAGGGGTCTACAAGTAGCTAAAAACCTGAAGGTTTTAAAGAGAAAGACACAAAGCAAGGGACAATTTTTAATATTTCTGGAGATAAATCAATATCTGGAAAATGTCAGCTAAGAAAAAGCTCTCTCCATAGTCAGATAATTCTGTACCTGGCCTTTTAGGCATATTCATAAAGATGGGTGAAAACAAACAAAAAAATTTCCACGTAATTTGCACACAGAAAATGACTTTGGAATGATTTGCAGGTTTGATACACAATTGGATGCATGTTTATTAGAAGAAAACATTGTTTAAGTGGTCTGAATTTTTAATGCAACTAATTGTTTCAGAAATTCCTTTAGTTCAGGTATTTGCCAAAGAACAATTTCAGTGTTTTGTTTTGAAATTTTATTTTAAAATCAGTGTCTATCTTTTATATGGAAAGGTTAAATAACCTGAAAATAATGTGCAGCATTTCATTTTTAGTTCCCTCAAATATTTCAGGCAAATGCAAAATAAAAATTAATTATACTTGTTTGATCTTCCTTGTTGCTTCTTTGTTTCACTGAGAATATTGCTTTGACTTGATCTGGCCTGAATTTTTAACCTCTTTATTTTTTGTGGCTCAAGCATGAACCAAAATTCCATCGATTAGTTAATTCCAACTAGTGGCACCAGCCACAGTTGGAGAAAGGATCTTGGACCAGATCAGAAATGAGATAGTGCATAAATTAGGGCCCCAATCAAAATGGTGTCAGCTCACCATCAAATTTCAAGCTGTCATGAACACTTGTTGGCTGTTAACATTCCATTACCGGATCCGGGATTTTTAGGAGATAAGTCACTTAATCAAGCTTAATGATAAAGTAATTTCCTCTAGTAGAACCCCCTTTTTCTTGACAGGAGGTATTGCCTGTTCACAGTGAGAAGCAATATTAAGTCAAATGAGAATCAATGCTTTTTTGCCAGGAATCAGCTGGACACATCCCAAACCCTTACAATCACATTCTGACACTGAGAATCACCCATGCATTAAATAAGTTCATTAAAACAAGTCCAGCAACGTCTGCATCATCAGTTCACTTTTCAGCCGTGTTGTGCAAGGCTACGGTAAGCTGTTTCTAAATAATACTGTTTCTAAACTATAAATGTAAATGTATATGTATAAATATATGTATATATACATACACACTTGACATTTAAGCTGCACTGCTTTGAACTGAATCAGCTGACAGGCCTTCTTAATGCTAACAGCATTAGCATGGCACTGCTTAACTGATTCATGCCCAGTAAAAGTGGCACCTGCATCTTCTGCCTGATAAGGTCAAACAGCTACTAAGAGGAAAAGAACTTCTGTGTTACATGAGAAGCATGTTGGACAAATTCTGTTTTCATGGAAGTGAATATAAATTTAACATTACTGAATGAGAATTATTCTACATTGGCTTGTTACTATTAATGCTACAGCAGATCTCGTCGTGATAGCACTGTGTATAGTCTCTTTAGAAAAAACAAAACTACTAATGCAATAGTCATCATGAGTAATAGAAAACAGCAAAATCTTTCTCTCTTTCACCTTATCTACAGGAAATTGGGTGGGAGAAACTCATAACTTTTTTTGCTTACAGAACAACATAGAAACATAAGTCATGAGTACTCTGGGTAAACGGAGTCATATACTGGATTAATCCTTTCACTTTCTGAGGATATTTTTTCTTCATTTGTATAACTTCAGTGATATGTTAGACAGATTTTGGACAACAAAAGAAGAAGTGGAATTGCTTTCCTTCTAATCCTTTAGGACTGCAAAATTTTTATATTCATCTTCCAAGTTTCTGATTGCAATTTTGTCATTTTCAATAACTGAGGGGAACAGAAATATATACAATTTTGCTAGGGAAACAAAATATCTCATTTTTAAAATGCTTTTATTGTCTTTTTATATTTGGTTCAGAATGAATGGAAAGGGACTTCCCATCCTCAAAGTAAGAGATGTGCAACCTCCAGATGCAAAAGGGAAACACCATGTCCTATATATTTTAAGTGCTGATAGGACTGTTCCAACGTTGTTTCATCCACTGGACTTCATCCAGGATGATGCTGCAGGTGACTAATTTTATAAATAGCAACAAACTGAGTGACTCTATAATTTACATCAATTGGGCCTTCTTGGCTTGAAATGAAACAGACTGTACTGTGCTCCATACAGATTAATGGGGGCCTATTATGTCATCCAAGTAATTGATTTCCAGAGCAGCAGAAAAAATATCCCATAGAAATCAAATCAGTAGGAAAATGTCTCAGCTGAAGTATATTCTATCTGCAATCAGAAAAAGAGGGCAGAAGTCTTCTAAGGTAAGCGTGATTAATTTAAAAATCTGCAAGGTCTACAGCATTTTCTCATTAGTTATTCAATCATTAATAAAATTCATAGGTCTCTGCCAGCATCCAATCTGAGACACTAGCTATATTGAGCAGTCAGAAGCTTGATCATAAAGCAGTTCTATCAAAGGCTAGAAGCACAAGTCCACCTTGAGGTGGGAAATCCATTAATTTCAAATCCTAATTACTTCCCATTGTTGTGAAGAGTTACTGTGTGTTATTGATGGAGCTGAGAAAATTACTTGGAAATTAACATTTCTCGTAGCCCCAGGGATGACCCAACGTCATTTCAGATGACTATATATTTCAGTCATGGAAAATGAGGGGTCGGTCACACCAGGCAGATGTTCCAAGTCAGGGCAGTACATCAGGGTCCCATCGCAGGCTGGAGGGACTGTGCTTCACTGAGATGCCAGCCCTTCCCATTTTGCAGGCTCCATGTGAATGGGAGGCTTAAGAAAAAATTAAGGGGACCTTTTTTAAGCAAGATTTGTGGAGGGTTAAGCATTTGGGAGAGGGAATTTTCAGAGAGGCAAAAAATTAAGAAAAAAGCTTTATGGGAAAGAAATCAAAACCAATAACAACAAAAAGCAAAAATAGACAAGCTGAGAGTATCAGTTATTTTTTCTTTTTGTTATTTCTTAGCTCTTGTTCCTCCCCTTGTTATCACAAATCAGCATAGAGGTTAGGTTTATTGTGATAGCACAAACAGGCAGAATCTTATCAATATAAAGTATCTATGTCAATATGAAATAATGTAAAAAAAGAGATACCTTGAAGCTGCCTGCCACATTTCAGCTGCATCTCTTACTGGTGTAAATCCTCTAACTAGCTGCTTTATTTTATTAAGGTATTTTAACATTGTTATGTATATAGAAACTTTAATTTAGCCTTAAAAGCCTAACTAGCAAATATCTTTTTTAAGGACTCTACTGCTTAACAGTGAGTCTTCCATGTTTTGGGGGGTCTGAAAGGTTAATGTTTTAATCATGCCAACTCCAGCTGAGCCGTGGAAGAGAATGAGAAATAAAAAGGAGAATCCCACAGAACTGGTAAAGACAAGCTGTGCGTATTCTGGGATAACACCTCTTGCTCTTTCTGTGACGTCCAAGTTCGTCTGCAGAAAAGAAGACCGTAGTTCATGACCTTAGCCCTTTACTGGAGAAATATTCATAGCTAGTGTCTCACACTGAGTGAATGGGGAAGTAGATGGCTCTTAAATTTCCCAAGAAGTTCCCTTGCACAAGCTGAAAGGAGAAGGGGGAAGTAGTGAATAACCAGATACATGCTCTGGAGGTAACAGCACATCTTCTTTGCCAGCACAGCTTTTGGAGGGATCATCATAAAACACAGCCTGCACTTTAGGAAAATTAAAAAGGTATTTAGTGGAACATGAAAAAAAATCTTTATGTACTAGAGAAGGAGAAGCTTATAGACTTGCATTAGCTCTGCAAATCCTGTGAGCCCAGAAACTGGTTCTAAAGGTTTGCAACACTTCGAATTGCAGGAGCTCCATCTGTCCTGAGTACTAACAGCAATTCAACAAGTCTATATCCTTTTACCAAGTAGGTTGTAGCTCTGATAAAACTGCTAATCCTGTATGGTCTTCACATAACCTCAGAAACATGCCAGTTGCTGCAGCATATATTGCCTCTGACAGATACGCATTTGTCCACCGGTTCAGCTTGCTCTCACTAGAGGTGGGATGGTTCAAAGTGCTGTGAATGGCACGGAGATCATTTTATCTCTGGAACATGAGTGTGAATCCAACCTAAGTCATCAGTGATTATAAATTGTTTTAACTGCTGTTTTAATACTGACCGTGAACTCTTTGGAGATAGCTAAACTTTGGAAGACCAGCCTCTCGAATTATACTGATTGGAAAAACATTTTATGACAGAACTATTATTAAATGTGAAGGACAGTATGCATTTGACATTTGAACTACTTTGTCCTCAAGATTTAGACTGAGATTATATTGGTCATCTCAGAAAATATGTCCTTCCCTGTGATTCATTGGCTTTGTGAACTGGTTGTCACCTTCCAAAAACAAAAGGTATCTCACTGTACACTTTAAAAATTTACCACCATGATAACTTAGTGGGTTTTAATACATATTACCAATTTCTTCATTATAAGAATTTACTGGATTTTCCAACACCAGATAAATCAAAGTTTTCAGGTTAAAAAGCCAAATATCATTCTAAATTTTGGTTAATAGACATAAATTTACATCATTACAGAATGCTTATTCTTCTTAACCTTCCATGGATAGAAACTGCTTTAGTCTACCATTGCAATGTTGCAAATATAGATTTAAAAATATATGCTGCTGCAATTTAATATTTTTGACTATTCTTAAGAAGTTTTCTTTCATTAAAATGTTGTTTCTTCAAATGGACACTAGGAAACCTAAGGTATAAAATGACATGGCTGTGCCAACAGGCACAGTTATTCACTGTGTATTTGTCAGATCTAGATGTATCTATGTTATTTTATTTCACTGTTGATTTTTCCTAAAAAATTCAGATTATCGAGTCAATTCTGCAGACATGCTAGAGTATGAGACTAGTTGACACGTGAATTTCTGAAATATTGATAAATACAGATGAAGCAGAGAAGGATTAAAGCCAAATCCAAGCAGATGTGTCAGGAATGAGCATTGATTGCTGAGGAATGTCATGCTCGATGGAGTTTTATTGAGTCTGCAAAGGCACTCTGATATACGTGGTACACACAGAGCAGGAGAAACAGCCCCAAAACTGGATGGTCTTTTCACTTGTCATTTAGTCCCTGAAAACATGTCAGTGGGCAAACAAACTGAAACTGTGTCACAGTGTCTTCCTCTCGAACGCAGATATGTTAAAGCTCCCTAAGGGCCAAAAAAGAATTTAACTTCTGCAACAGCTTGCAGGTCTGACACAACAGCAAATGATATGTCATTCTAGTGATGGCTCCAGCCAATGATTTCCAAAAATGTCAGAAAGACATTGTTTTACTGAAACATCTGAATGTGATAAAGAATGATATTTAATTTTGAGTGAGTTTTGATGTATTGCTTTCATTTTGATCATTATGTTCTTTTTAGCAAGAGCAAAACCAAAAAAAATGCACTGCAGTGCAGGGCTGGTGGATGCATGAGCTTGAAGAAAAGCAAGAGATATAAAAGTATTGTCATATTTCTCCTGTCACAGTCTCCAGGCAGGTCACTCCAACAGGAGCTTGTCTATCCCCAGCACAGCGTGGCAATGTTATCGTGGGAAGGTACAACACTCAGAGTAGTAACATGGAGAAAAAAAAGACAATCTTCATGGTCATTTCAGTGGTCATCCTTATTACCTCAAAGAATAAAATTACTACACCACCTTGCACGCCCCAGCTGGGCTGGCTAGCCCTGGTTTGTGGAGCGCTCCAGGGCCAACAGCTCTCTCCAGAGTCAGTACGAGAGTCTGGCACCTCCAGACTCCTAAGGGTCTAAAACGTCTACGAAATTTGCTCTAATCAGCAAGACAAACTGTGGATACCTGTAAATGATGATTAGAATGAGACTTCAGTTGTACCTCCTTGCAAATCAACATGTCCAGATATATTGAAAAGAAAATCCTGGTCTTTTGCAGTTACCACCCACAGTGGTATAAGCACCTATTGGTATGTATACACAATACATATGGCATATAAACGCAATTCATATACATGCAAAAAAAAGCCCATGCTATCTAGTTATTCACATATGAGGTTCCTTTTCAAAGGTAACTGGAGGACTAAATTATATCTCGTAGGCATGGACCTTCAATGGGGCAACAAGCACCTTACCAACCCAGGAGTAACCTACAATCTCTGTTTAGGAGAGGAGGAGCACAAGTTCTGTATAGAATTGTTGCGGCACATTTCCCTTCCTACGGGCAGCCAAGAATGACTGGTGCTGAGGCCTCGTCCTGCTGCTCTCCATTCTCCTCTGCCCCTTTTGAGGTAATAGATGGAGAACAATTCCTGTTCCACATTTAGCACAGAGCCTGCAATTCTGCCTGTCCTTCACACACACTTGGCAAAATGATAAAAGCATATAGGACCCCATGTTCTTGTCTAGTTGCTAGAAAGACTCAATCCACAAAGCAATTTCATTTTGCCTATCATCTACAGTGCTTACATAAAAAAAGCTTCTAAAATGCGTATCAGAATAGAGTTTTAAGGTTAATTTATGTTAGAACAGGCGAGATCAAGAGAGACATTTACCTTTGCAGAAGCAAATGGCTTGACGCTTCTTAATTCTCAGGAAAAAATCGTTCTAGGATCACTGGAGGATTTGGGGTCACGGCAGAGCAAGAAACTGAATCCAGACTTTCTGCATCAGATGAGGAATATAATCAGTGGCCCTCGTCCCTCCATTGCCTGCTTTTAGAAGAATGCGACCAGCTTTCGAAGCCTGCCCTTGGTATGACTGAAAATCAGCACCTGGGCACAGGAGGGCAATTTGAGCCTCCGTCTAACATTTGCTGATGCTGCTGATGATTTTTTTTTTCTCTTTCTTTTGATAAATGCAGAGAACATGAATATGAGTTAGTTCTCTAGGTTTTCAAATATAGAGCAAGTGGCTTTGATTACCCTCAAGGTGTCAGCACAGATATGGAACAAAGTCCTTCAGCAGTCCATCAATTAGTTGTAGAAATTGATTATTTTTTTCTCTTCTTAATGTGAAGTTTTGGCAGCAAAGCACCAACAGTGTCATCCCCCAAAGTACAACTAGCAGAAAAAGGAAGATTTATTGAGCTTTGCTCAGGATGTCTCTAATTATGCAAGTTAATACCTCATGCATGCAAAACTTCCAACAAAGAAACAGGGGGGAAATTGCCTTCTACACAATGGCACCAAAGTGCTCGTTTGGGATGTAACACTGGTATAGTTGAACTTCCCATTGTTATTTAATATAATAAAATGAGGGTCTGGAAAGTAGAAGTTTGAACTACAATAATTTTAATTAATTTTTTAAAAATCAACACATACTAAAGGTTTTTTGCCATAAATGAGGGTGTGCACATTTACGTCAACTGAGGATCCAACTCACGTGAAACTTGAAATCACAATTGGTTTGGTTGGATGTTTATATAGTTTTTATGTGAACATCTACTACCTCATACAGACAAATCATAGTGCTGTAAGAGGTTTTCAGCTGTAAAAATCCCTCTTGCCTAAAGCAAAGTTAGGCCACAAACACAGCTACTGAAATTATCCCTCTGGTTACTACTGAGTGTGTATCCATATCACAAACCTGTTGCAGTCTTCTACAAAAGCAGCAGCCTTCCTTAGAGGGAAAAATCACCAAAAGTCCCACAGACAACCGAGAACAAGAAAATCAAGAGATCAGGTTCATGTTTTGTGCAGCACAGACATGTCTAAAAGTTTACAGACCTCACCAGTTTTCCTAAGAGAACTGCAGCCTCACATTTACTGAGTTTCAAATCCGTCTCTAAAGTATAAAACAATTAGAAAGTTCCGATGACCTAATTAAGCACAATTAAGTTAATTTTATATACTCAAGGCAAATCTCTGATTAAAAGTATTTAAATGCTGTCCAAAACTTGTTATAAAAACTTTTCTAAACTACCTACATTTTTCATATTTTTTTTCTAATGAAATAAATATGAAAACATCGTAATAACTGTCCAGAATCTTACACTGGGGGAAGTCATGAGTCTGGGGCTCTTTTTAATTCAGATTACTTATATTAAAGTCCACTCCTGTTTATCTTCCAAAGTGAATCAAGAGAAGCTCTCAAGGGCCCTGCAATTTATGATCTGACATGGGGAAAGTCCCACACAAACAATTGTTGTGACAATATTTAAGCTGTGTTTGAAAATAGGTTCTTGGCAGAGCATTAGACAGATGAAAGGTGTCGGGGAGAAGCTCTAGTCAAAAAGATTGGTGCTGTCACGCCATTTGCTTCTTTGTTGGTCTGAACAGACTGTGACAGTCTACGTACGAGAAAACCACCGTTCTTTCTAGGATCCCTTTTGCAATACGCATTACCCCATTTCTTGGAACCACTGACGCTCACTGTCTACGTTGACTCAGGCTTCCACACAGGTGATGACTCTTAAAAAGAAATTCTGCATCATCCATAAGAAAATTGTGGGTTTTAATTCATCAGTCATGTCATTATAGCTCCAATTTTTATTTTAGCCTGGACTTGGAAATTTGCAGGGTTCAAGCCACAGAAGTGGAGGTCAGGGAAGCGCGCTGAGGAAAGTGAATGAGATGAGGGAGGAAAGGAAGGGGATGTTTCTGGAGAAGAGATGCTTTTGCAGTTAGTAGAGGTAATGTTCCTTTCTCCTTTGGAAAGTTTATTACTGTTCTCTGTTAGGGGGCTTAAAATCTGGAAAGCCTCTTCATTTTTTGCTGCTAGCATCTCCCAAAGTACAGAAATGTTTTTTTCATTCATGTGAAATGCACTAGGAGAGAGTGCAAATTTTCTGCCCTGGTAAGGACTTCACAATAGTTTTCTATGGTTTAACAGGAGTTGTTTTTCAGAGGGAGGAGGAGGGGAGTTGTTTACCTTCAGCTTGAAATATGGCATTGTACTTCACAGGAAAGAGGTCTGGAAAGATTGTTCAGGGAGTGCAAACTATAATATCTGCTCCCTCAAGAAACCTCCTCCAGGTTTTTACCTTTAACACCTTTAACAGCTGGGATCCCTGCACTGTGCTAGTCACGTAGAGCTCATTGCCTGCTGATTTAGCCAATGAGGCCAGCCACATTTTGGGATCTGCCTCCCCTGAAATCAGTCTCTCCCGGTAAATCAGACTGGCAGCTGAGATAAGCTAAGGCAGATCTAACAAGCCAGCCCCAGCGTTCCTTTCTGAAACCTGCTTTCTGCTTTTATCAGACAGAGTCACGGTATCTTGAACTCCAGGATCAAGGTGCGTGCCTCATCCAGTTCCTCTGGCTGCGGAGAACACTCACTGTGACCATGCTTTTCTCCAGAGGGATGGGTCAGGAGCTATTTTCAGATCAGGCTTTTGTCAAACTCTTCTTTTATATCTTGAAAGCACCCATACCCCAAAATCATATGAAGCTGGTATTAAAAAAAAAAAAAAAAAAAGGGAAGAAAAGGCAGTTGTGTACAAGTGAGGGGAGTAAGTAATAACTTTTGAACACTTGGTATTGGTCAAATGAACTGAAGAACAAAACATTAAATGAAAAGCATTCTGGACTATTTCTGTGTGTCCTGTCTTCAATGATAATATCTGCCTCGGTAATTCACGGAAAGTATTCAGACTCTGTTTTGTTTAAGGGACACTCTGTGGTATGTAGGTCAGCCTCTCCAGTGATTCTTTTTCTGTGACTTTCTCAGGAGATGGCTGAGGGTTTTTTCCTTTCACTTTATACCTAAGAGCATGATTTTCTACAGATTCGTATTCTGAAAGTTGCAGTGATTCACAAATAAATGAACAGAAATGAGAGTAAAAAAATTGCTCTGTGAGATTCAAATAAAAAAGCAAGAGAAAAAGCTGGCTTGTCTTTGTTTTAGCAGCATGCTGACTACCATAATAAAAAGAAAAGGAATAATACTGTCAGGAGGATAAAGAGACTTTTATGGGACTTCAGGAAAATTAATTGTATCAATTTAGCAATGCTGAATACCTAATAATGGTGAGCAGCTGAGAGTGACTCAGCATTGCATCAAGTATGCCCATTCTCCCAGGAAGTGTTTCAATTCAACATGAGAACCAGACTGTAACTTTTTTGTGATTGACAATGACTAAGACACATGTAAGATGCTAGGGGATTGAGTCATTCTTCTTGTTTTTCTCAAAGTGATAACAGAAGAAATAATTCAAGGAAATAACCTAGTCAGATTCTCAAACTGAAGCCAGTCATTTTTAAGGCTTCAGGTGGTTTTCTAAGATCCTATGCCCCTTTTTCTGCCCCTTTTTATTTCCAGAAGGCAATTAGTTGTCACTGGCATCCATCCCCAGAGCTCGTTCCACAGACCTGCAAGCTGTTGCTGGCTCCGGTGCCATCAGAAAAGCTTTGCCTGGCTCCATGTTTCTGTGCACAAGGTGCTACAATTCCTTGAACACTGTTGATTCCCCAGAGTTTGTGTTTGTCCTGATAGCCAATGTCACTTTTATAAAATAGGGGTTTGATTTTTTGCCCACTTTTAATCCTCTGCTGTAGGCAGATGCTGCACCCTCCTGTTTACCAGGAATTGCTTTTGTCTATTAGTGAAAGTCTCAACAGAAGGACTGAAAAAGCGACAGTATTCTGGCTAGAAAAAAATGGGCAGAAACAATGCTATGAGATGGAAACAACTTCTGTTTACTCTGTGAGCCTAGTCTGCCCACTGAGAGATAACCCTCCTGGGATGTCTGGGGGGACATTTCCACTCTAAGAAACTCAGCAATTTTTTTTTTTTTTAAATCACAATTAATTGAGGAAATATTCAAATGTGCATGGCTATGGTTCTGCAACCTTTTCCAAATGTTATTTAATTCATATTTCTGAGAAGATCATGAGAGGTGGGACACACCATTCACTACAATTTAATCTCAATAAATGGAGTTCTTATTTGTAAAGTTTATCTTATTATCAAACATGCTGATAGGAGTTCTGAAAGCTGTATCCTCATATAAAAATTAGGAGACAACATCTGAATACACTGTACCATTTATTCTATCTTCCCAAATGAGCATCAAGCAGTCATCAAAGTAAATTTAAGTGAAGAAATACATACCCGCATACATACATACATGCACAATTGCTGGATCCAGTGCAGTCTTGTAGCCATGTGAAGTATGGCACTATACTGTGGAGGAAAACCAAGCAGTTCACCTCCTGTAAGGATACTCTAATACTCATAAACAGGAACAGTTTGATTTAAAGTGACAACACAAATACCAACACCAGCACATTTAGGCAAATTATAGCTTAGATGACAGTAAGTCAACATAAAACCACCCAGAACTTAAAAGTATTAGCACTTATTTATGCTGTTTGCATTGAACATTGCAACCTTTTCCAATCCAGACAGCTTTAATAAGCCTTTATCATTCTTTTAACCCCCAGGAATCCACATGTTTGTCTGCTTATGCAGTATTCCTAAGCAGTGCACACGCTCGTGTCTTAACTTCAGCCTCAAAGTCACTGTTCAAATGCGGTTCTGTATTATCAGCGGTCACAGGTCTCCTGTTTGCCGAGTCAGGCCTATCTTCCGGGCAGATATGGACTGCAGTGAGCTGAGGTTTAGGTGGCAAAGCTGCAATTCCTTCTTTGCTGCAAATTGCTACATTACAACCAATGCAGCAAAACTTATTAGAATATGTAGAATTTACCAGGGTATTTCTATTTTCTTTCATGTCCCTCCAACCACTGAGTTTTCTTTTTACTGGCCTTTCTCACTTCTAGGTAATTTGCATGTTAGTTTTCAATGTGCTGCAAAGAGCAGGCTCTGTTTTTCTGAATCCAAGCTTTTGAATTCATAACAACTATGCCAGATATGTAAAAGAACGGTAAGAGGAGTATTCCAGGATTTTTTTCCCCTCTGTTTTTCTCTGGCTGCTTAGCCACCTCTGTTCTGTGTCCTGGATTTTTACGTCATTATTGTCTTTTCAGCATCAAGACATAGTCTTTCTGCCAGAGGCTCCCTGACTGTGCTTCCTCAGCTCTCCCATCCTCTGCAGTCCTAGGACTGCCAGAGCACCTAACTACAGAGACCTAGTTAGAGGGAAACATAGGTTCCTGTAGTCCTAAAATAATCCAGTGAATAAAAAAAAGCCCCTATGGCTGAAGGCCAGCAAGGACTATGTAATGTATCTCTAACTGTCAGGGGGGTTTATGCTTGTGTGGCTGCTCTATCTCATGCTTGGAGAAGTTGTCACATGCTGTCAGCACCGGCTGATCTCCAGTTGGTGTTTCCGAGAGCAGCCCTTTCAAGTCATTCCCGACGAACTCAGAGGCAGAGACTTTTTCCCTAATGGAGTTACGTTCTCTTTTGTCACATGTTCCTTTCTGGAGAGGTAAACCAAGTAAAAACTGGTATCCCATACTTTACACCTGCAGCCACGCTGAACTGAAAAGGTCTCTGGAAACACAAGGAGGTGTAACAATGAAGATGCTCCACCGCTGCTGCCCATAAGCTCATTGGCAAACAATTCTGATCCTCTCCTATGACGAATTGTTAGTCAGATCACTGACAGTCATTCCTGAGCTGCGCTGAACCGTATGAGTCATACCTCCGTCAGCACAGCTTCTCTCATAACCGAGAGCGGTGCCCGTTCCTGTTGCTGCGACAAGCCGCACATCACAGTCGGTTTTCACGTCTCTGTCCCGCGCACCTCCCTTTTCATGCGAAACATGCCCATTTCGGTGTTCCGCAGTGCAGCTCCAAGCTAATGAGCGTAGCAGGGCACTGTTGTGTACATACGCCTGTTTAGAGCAAGTAAACACAAGCAATAGGCTCTGTAGCCACATCTCCAGTTCTTTTATCACATCCTTGGTTTCATTCAAATTTCCCATCTTCAAAAACCTTGATCTTTACCAACCAATCTCTTTGGTTTTTCAGAGTGCTGCAAGCAGATGGGATGAATTCATTCCATTAGTCACCCCAGAGCCGTCATCTGTACAGACCTCAAGTTCAGTGCAAGCTCGATTTCCCATGTCATTTATGGTGATTGGAGATTGTTGACTGGCAATTAATTTTTTGCACTGTTTGCTTCTCAGCACTGTTGTTTGCTATAAATTGAATTTATTCCAGGTCCTGAAGTGAGCTACATTGTGATTTTCCAGCCCTCAGTGTCTTCAGATGTTGAGAAGGGGTCTCTCTAGAGCTCTTCACATGATTCCAACAGATGTTGAAGGTGTCTCCATTGCATCAAAAACTTCCCATTTCCCTGCCACTGGGTCTGCAAATGGTCTGATGTTTGTAAGGACCATTTCCTCTCTTTTGATCATGAACTGTGTAACAGTAGCATGAAGCTGTTAGCCACTTCATTAATAACCCTTTCTTGAAGTGTCACATTTCACATAAAGGAGTCACTCCCAGACCGGAGAGTAGTAGCTGATATCTTTGAGGGAACACCAAATTTCTATTTATTTCCCCTTTTTAACCCTACATAAAAGCTGATCTGATGTAGTCTGACCTTTTCCTTCACCTGTAGGTTTTGAATCTCCCACATTAAACTACTTACCAACTCACTCCTCTTTTCCTACAGCAGTCACCTCCCCTAAATTTGTTGTTTCTAGATGCAGCACAGCAGGGTCTGTTAAACTGAGATGTATTTTGGGCCTATCAATAAACAGTCTTATCAAAAGTTATCTTGATGCATATAGAGATGGGTACAGTAATTCTGCTTTGTACTAATGTTTTGCAACAGGATGTACTGGCTTGTTATGATCCCAGTAAGAAAGGCACTCAGACTCTGGAAGTGTCATTTAAATATCATATTTATCATATCATTTATCATATCATAAATATCATATCATTTAAAATGCTACTTATTAGAGCTAATGCTCTAAGGCGAGAATAGCAGAGGCAACTTTACATCCCGTTAGATGGTGGGGCCCCCAGGCAGTGCAGCATCCGATCCACATGCAGCAACGCTGGGCAGACCCCATCCGTAGAAGAGATACCACTATTTCAGTCATCTGAGCTATTACAGGCTTTGCTTACAAGAAAACAGCTCTATTCCTCATTTCTACAGTCGAACAGAACTGATGCTCCCATGAGAACGTCTTCTTGCTGCACTATTAGATAAAGGTGAGGCCGTGCAAGAGGCTAAATCCGTGCTCCCGAGGGGCAGCTGCCTGCAGGGTCCTCATTTGCAGTGAGCTGGAGCAGTCTGTCCTGCAGCCAAAGGGTTTGTACAGCACCACGCAGGCAGCTTCGTGCAGCACAGCCCAGGTCTGCGCCTGCTTAGGGTAACCGTTACATGGATCACTCACTGCTCGATGTACCATGGGCTGCCGGTCAGGACCACTACACCTGCTTCTTGGGGATTTCAAAAGGGCAAGTGCCTTTTCACAGTAAGCCATACGTCTGGTTGTATAACTATGCACCAGAGACAAATGGTATTCTGGAAATACACTGATAAAAAGCCATCTAAAAGGACTGTTAGGTGATGTGGTTTTTTTCTTCCCATGTTCTCATTTGGAAATATTTGGAGTATCCATAGGTCCCAGTTTCCACTGTTTGATCACTAAATTCCTTTTCAGGAAAAAAAGTGATTTCATATCCTCAAACTGTGCAATATTGGCTAAGAAAGAAAAAAAAAAAAACCTAACCAAAAAACTTTTTAAGACTCTGGGAATAACTTCCTAAGTCAGAAAGAATTTAACTTTCTCCTCCCTGCATCAAAGACAATACAATAATGTAGGACTTAACAATTAGAGAAGTATACAATCTGTAATATCACATTTTACAAAGGTATTGTTTCTTCATAGGCTCCAAATCAATTTATGATGCATAAGTAATTTGCTAGGGAACTAGAGAAGATATGTGGTGGTGGTGGTTACAAGCACAAGCAAAGCCATTCTCATGGTTCTGACTCCAAATATGAGGCTGCAAAGCTCTGCTGAAGGGTTTGTATAATGTTTGGACTAGAGTGAATTGGTAGAGGTGTTGAGATTAGTCAGATAAGTAAGCACAGAAAGTACAAGGTTGGTGTTGGTCACATGGAGTTGATAGGGAAAAAAGAAACACATTTTAGAAACAAATTGTGCCATTTGAGCGACGTGATACTCATACGCAGTGGGAAACCCATGCGTACAAGTGAGAAAATGTTAGAAAGGGTTTAGTCTGAGCCATTAAAACATTAAGCAAACTTGAGTCAGCAGCAGAAGGAATGCCCTGGGTAGTGCAGGAGTGAAATCATTCACACTGCCAAACAGCGCCTGCGATGTTTTGTTAAGAACAAGGACACCAACAGCAAATGGCACACACAGAGTACTTGCAGAAAAGAACTGAAATGGCTCACACCGCCTTGTCCCTACTTACTGAAGATTGTGCAGCATCATGGACTGTTATCTGCCCCCTTTGCGGTAAAAAAAAATAATGCATTTACATTCCAAGTAACACTGCATGAGGGAGACTAACTAACTAAAAGCCCGTTCTCTGTTCCCTGATGGATGAGTCAGTGCAGGTGATGCTGGCAACCTAAAGAAAATACATGACTACGTGACACCCCTGCGGCCCTTGGAGGAGCGCTGCAAGGAACTCAGTCAAGGAGCGCGAGAAGCATTCACCACAAGCTGACAGAAAGACATTCACAGGAACAAAATAAGAAATGGTGCCAAGGGCCTTCCCAGAGGCAATGCAACTGCCAAAAAATGGTGAGAAGAATGAGAAACAACTAAAACATAGTAATGCCTTTTTGATCAGAGATATGAATAATTCACCCTTCTGTCCTCCCTCCCTCTCTTTTTTAGAGACTGTCCCCACCTACAGCACATCGCACTTTCCTTCTTCAACCCACATCCCTTGTTTTTTCTCATACTGACCTCACTTCTTTCATTTTCTCTGACAGAGATATTTTTCGCCCTGCACGCAGTTAATGTACACAAATGAAGCCCTGATGTACATAGGTTGGAGGCCGTTACAACGGAAGACTTGCTGATGCCTCTCCCTAGGCACACCCCCCCCAGAAAGCAGGTGGATTTAGTCTGACTCAAATCCTTTTTTCATCAGCCCATGGCCAAAGCACAGAATTGAATAATTTTTTGGACTTACAAGCAATTTTATTTTCCCATCCTCCTCAAACTCAAGGTAAATAAAAAAGAAAAACAAGAACCATTCTTGTTCAAACTTTCCAAATAAAATTACATTTGGATGGAAACCACATCTGGAACAGAGAAAGGTTTCTGAATGTTATTAGCTATTAAAAGCAGGATATTAGAATATAAACATGATGTAACCTCAGCACTGCGACCGTAATAAGCTATTCTGGCACCCCGAACGAGATGGCATCAACCTTTCACATCTTTAACTGCATGTGCCCATATATATGAGTTTCTGTCTCTCGTCCCACTCTGTCCAGAGTCTTGATTGCCCAGCAGGAATCTATCAGTTGCTGTGTATATAATACACGGACAGGGAAGTATCATGGCAATTTGTCCAGACACACGCAGCGTGACATATCCCATGCAACTGCCCACATGAGTCCGTGACCACCAGTCTCCCCCGAGGTGGGGTGGGCACAGTGAGACAGTCATTGCGGGGAAGTTCGAGGAGCATCTGCCAGAGCCCCTCTGCCCCCGCATCCTGGCAGCATCCTCTTCTTCCTTCCCTCATCCCCCTCCTTCCTGCAGGCCTAGGAATAAGGAATGGCTTCTGGCGGTATATATCCATGGGTGTGCATCTGCACTCTGCTTGGGGTCACCGCTGGCAGGCAGCAGACCGTGGAGATCAGAGGGGCATTGCAAGATTTATCTTGTCCTTTTGCCGTTTTGTGCTGCCCTTGCCCCTCCTGTCCCTGCAAACCATGAATTCCTCAGCCAAAACTAAATTGCAGCCTCCTCTGTGGTGAAATGTGGATGCTGGATAACAGTGTACGGTAACTGTTGAAAAAAATTGAAAAGGGATGTGGAGAAGAACACAATGACGGTCTCCGCAACAGGGCTGGTTCTGGTAAGCTGAGAGTACTTTCTTGTGCCTGTATGTTTTTCATTAACAATGATATCATTAGATTTGTATTCATTTTTTGGAATTGTGAGGGGAGAGGTCTCAAAGGAATTTTTCCAATTCATATTCTGTCTTCTCAAAAGAAATGAAACTTTCACATGGTTGCCACCTTCTTTTTCTTCCAATACAGAATGAATCAGTAATAGCATTAAATTCAGTAAAAACACCTTTAAGAGGCCTGCCGAAGAGCACGTTCAGCACTTGTGTATTTTGGCTCCCAGGATAGTTTTGCCCTGACTCACTCCTGTTCTGAGAACAAACCAGGGAGTTAAATTTATTATGCAATTCCTTTCTTCTTATACGAGTAATTCTTAAAGGCTTTAATAACAAGCAGTTATGGATTATTTCCCCCTGAATAATTTGTTTTCTTTATCCTTGATAAACCTTTTTTTTTTTTTTTTCACTGCACCAGCTGATTGTGCCTCCTGTTATAATGAGTCACAGCAAAACCTTGTCAGCCCAGCCACAGCCTGGCACACCGTGGTGTCACACAGGAGAGCTGAAGAAGCCCAGTTAATGTGCGGAGGTCCAACACATCTGTATGGAAAAATGTGTTAACCTGTTGTTTCCAGTGACTTGAGGGAGGTGGCTTTCGTAGACTTAGAAGGGAAGAGTAGACGGGGAAAGCCAAAAAAATCTTCGTGAAAAATACGAGCTAGACTTATTTCCAATATTCTTATACCTCAAGATAATTTTAAATGTCCCTATCACTAAAATACAACAGAAATTCCAGACTTTCACTGTCAAAGATAGGCATAGTAGGCCAGTCTTTTAAGCAGGCCTTGCCATTCAATTTTTCTAACTATGCAGCTTCCTTTTACATGGTATCTGAAGCAGAAACTTAAATCAAGGAAATTCTATTAAGGAAAGACCCCATTTGTTCAAAAGATCTAGTTACCCTAATGCCAGTTGGCTTTCTTGCCATCTAATGCCCTAAATTTCCATCTATTCAGCATATATCTTGTACAGATTATAAAGTGCTGTCCCAAAGTTTGTTTTCTGCAAATCACAGTCATTAGAGATGAGACTGATTTATTTGCAAAATAATTACAATTTTGAAGAAAGGAGACATAACAGAGCCATGTATTTCCCCTGAGTCAGGTTTAGGATGCCCATCCTCCCAGTATATTTTTTCAGTGATTTTTTTTTTGTCATTTTACTATTGATGTCAGTAAAGCACTGAAAGAGGGAATGTTGTTAGGAAACATATTTAAAAAGAATTTTCTGCTACTTTTGTGAAGAAGGTGGCTGGCATTTTACATGCAGGTCTAAGTATAGGAGAAGGCAGTGTCAAGAATTTCTGGCTGCACTTTATTTGACTGTCCTCCACAGATAAGGAGACTCTTAATTCTTAGTAGGCCTGGACAGAGCAGCTGATGGAGCTTAGAGTGCTGCAGATAAAGGGAGGATTGCTAGCGGATGAAACAAGGAGTCAAGGTGAAACTGAATCCCTTTCTCTTTGCCATCCCAAGCATTTGTGATCCTCCTGGCTGCAGCTCTTGGTATGAAATGCTAGAAAGCACCTTGTCTACAATTCCCTCCCGTTTCTTTAATAAAAGTCTTGCTGAAGGCTGTAAGAGACAAAGAGAGGCTCCATTTCAGGGATGGGGGTGGAATCTCCAGGGGTTTTTTTGCATGTGAGCATGACAGATGGAAAATGTTTCCGAGGGAAGTCTGCACAAGTGGCGGCCAAGAACTCTGTGTGTAAATGCACTTGGCAAATGCAAGAGAAAAAAACACCTCGGCCTCCTGCTTGAGAACTGCCTTATTCCATACCTCTCCGAGCACATGACATGGCTCTTTATTTTGACAACGTCTCGTGGCAAGCCCAGGTCTCACAATTCGATCAACACAGGGTACACCTCAGCCCCGGGGGTAGCTCACTGCAGACCCTGCTTGACTGCCAGATCTGATTCCACACTTCCACCAGCCCAGGAGACACATTGAAATATAATAAAGTCATGATTTCTTATTTCAGTATTCTGTACTTACAACATGGGAGCAGGATCAGGACCTAGGTATACGTACTCTGTTATTTTCCCAACAGTCTGAAACATTAGTTCCAGTGCTTCAGATTTCCTTCTTAATCAAAACCTAACCAAAGACATGACTATCATCTTGATGATTTCTTGATAAGCTCAGAATTGCATTCACCACTGATCAGCCAAACTTCAGCCAGGATAAATAACTGTTGTTTTGTTTAAAGCCACATCATCATATACTGTCACAAAGCAAATGCACCGTATTATCAGTCTCACGTGAGATTCTGATGTCTGAATTACTAAAACACGAGGCTACTCTTTCTCCAGGATATCAATCACAGAGTAATTATTGGGTTTTTTCTCACCTCCTAGTTGCCATTACAATGGTCAAGCCATCTTCTTTGCTCTTTATTTGCTGTCTTCCTTCTTTCTGCTGTTGGTTGATGAAAGGGACCCTCTCCTCTTCCGTGTCCCAGTTATGAACATATAAAAATGCCAGGTAGATTTAACCTTCAGCTTCCCATTTGTTGCACCTGGCTTCAGACTTAGAGGTTTCATGTCTTCTACCCCTTTTTCCTCCAATTTTACCAGAAGAAAAGAAAAGTACTAATCTCAAATTCACACTTTGACAGGCAGCACAGGTGTAGTCTATGGGCAGTCAACAGTAAAGCTGAAAGCAGCCCTTGCTGGTTATGGTCATTAAATAATCACAGGAAAAGTTTTAGAAAAATCTGAAATGCCTGGTTTGTCAGTTTGTCACTGTACACTAAGCCAATTCTTTCATCTGACTCTGACCAGCAGGTCAGAAATCCAGTTTTAATTAGACAGACTTACTGTTCTCCACAAAAGTATCCTTTAACTGTTATCTCTGGGATAGATGCATGAAAGTGGTTTTAGCTACGCCGCATCTACAGTTGTTCTCTCGTGACTCTTCCACTCAAAATAATTGTATTGGCACCTAGCAAATCCAAGAGAGTATACACTGAAGAAGTTGGATGGAGCATAAGAAATTATTACCCTACATCCAATTTCCCATAATAGCTCCAAGGGCAGGCCAAGGAATAATGTCTGAAAAACTACCATAGCTTACAGAAAGTGCAAGAAATCTTGATAAGAGATGCCCATTTTGGTAATAAAATAGATCAGGAATATTTCTATAGAAAAATATTTCCCATGTAACATTTCTTCAAGAGAAAATAATCTACTTAAACTTTCAATATTTTTTTTGAAAACCAGGTTTGTTTCCTTGCCTTGGTAAAAAATCCTAATGATGGCACATTTATTTTCAGCAGTTACATTACATTACATAGAAACTTAAGCATGGCCATTCTGGATAAAATCAAAGATATGTATAACCCCAGATTTTGTGATCAGACAGTGGTCGGCAGCAGATACTGAGGGAAGAGTTTAAGAACAGAGGGAACATTCAGAACTATAACTTAAGAATTCTCCCAATTTTTACCAGTTTGTAACTCAAGTATTTCCTGAACCAGAAGTTGTGTCTTTGTGTTTAACACTCCTTCAGGTGTTTTTTATCCTGTGAATGCATCCAGTTGCTTTTTAAATCCAGCAGTTGATTTTTGAACCCAAAATTATATCAAAGCTGACCCAGCAGGAGTATCAAAACCCCATTCATACACATGCAGCTAAAAAAAGTATCAAAGAAAGTAAAACATTATGAGCCGCTTCTACAAAATATGTGCATAAACTGAAATTAAAATGCAAAAATGAATATTAGAGATACTGGAAGATAAAATTATACAGGACAGCCAGCTCTAATTATCAGTATAATAGTTCCTTATCCAACCTTGGATACTACTAGCAGACCATATTCTCCAAAAGAGAGACTCTTTTGTAATGTGCAATCGCACAAGAGATGTGTTTTTAATTACCAGGAGACAAAAGGACCTCAGTTTTACATCTTGCCTGAAAAACAGCACACATAATTATGCTGAGATAATTATTCATTATGGACTCAGCAATCTGACACCTACTGATTCACCCACATCATTTTATTGTAGTGCCCACATTTTCCTTTGAGATGCCAATCTACAGAACTGATTTCAACTTCATTAAGGCGATGGGGAGGTTTAAGATAACTTTAAAGGGGGATACAGCAGGACTTGCATTTTAATCAAGCTCAGGGTTTAGTCAGAAACATCACAAAATAAGTAAGGGTGGGAAGTAAGCACTATCTCACTGGAAATACCCATGTCCATGTCCTTATTCCATGGTACATGGTAAAAACAAGGTTCCAAGGTGCAAGAAGACCCACAGGGTGTTGTTGGTGTTTCTGAAGCTTTACTTGGTTCTGTGTAACTGATTTGCTTGTCCACATCCTCTGTCCTGTTTATTTTGAAAGATGTGTCAAGACCAAAGCCCCAGGGGACATGGCTGCAAATCTGGCAGTGATCCCTGGAATAGCCACTGGTGCACGAGGGACGGAAAACAGCGACTGGCCAGGAAATTAGAGTTGTTTTTATTAGCACTTTATTCACCCCAATCCACCAAGCAGTTCTTCTCATACGGATTTAATTACAAACTCAAAAGCAATTGGGGGAAAGTGTTAGACTTCGTTTCTTTAACTCATATCTGGTAAACAACCAGACACCTCAGGAAAGTTCTTTATTATTGGTACTAAGTCTTAGCAGAGTTTTACTCACATCACCAAAACACCAGATGTGTGTAATTTTTAAGTGAACAGTCTACAAGGGCATTAGTACACAAGGTTACAAGTCCCCTCCTGCAAGCATATTTAGAATTTACCCTCAGCAAATGAAATGTCCATGGAAAACTTATCCTGAAATTTAGTAAGCAAATGGACTGCCAGTCCTATTTTAAATTGGAATTAGTACCACTGCATTTTATTTGTTTGTACAATTCAGCCAGAAGTTGTCTGGGCTCCCTCTCAGCAGAATGAACAGGGAGCAGCAAAGCATGGTGTGGTGTTATTCATGCCAGGATGGAGATGCACACTAAAAGACATTAGGACTGGACAGCTGTACATTTGTTATCTCCACTAGTGATCAATGTACAAATTGAAGTAATCTTCCTGTAAGTGCTTGTATTGAATAGTGCTTTCTATTCACATGCACCCCTGCGCACCTAAAAAATGTTATTATTAACTCAGATTGTGTTTTAAATAGCTTTGATGCAAAACAACTTTTCTAGTTCACACAGATTTCATCACGCTTCTCTTGTAAATCCAGTAGTAGACAATACATATTTTTGAAGGCCAGGAATGCTTTTCCTTCCCAGCTCACCAAAAGAAAACAACTTTTTGCTGACCTTGGAGAATATAACATTCAAGGAAGTCTTCGTGTCTCTGCTGAAGAGGAAGAAAAAAACAAGATAACCCTGGAATTTAACCATATTACTAGATAAAGGATGCAATGACTCAGAGACCAATACTAGGAAAGAACAAACATCCCTGTATAGATATGAGTGAGTGCTAAACTTAATTTATTGTATCTTAGCTACTTCACTCCCAAAATACATTTCCTTTTCTCCGAGATAAGAAGAACTTTTCTTTCTTTTCTTATTCTCTAATGGTAATGTTTGTCAATACAGTGTGTCCTTGTGATTATTCATTACAAGAAGACAAAAACATTGGCATGTGATAGAACCAGAAAATATAGCTTAGTGCAACATTTTAGAGATTAATTTATTACGGGATAAAGACACTCTGCAAAGCAAATGTCCATTTGTTTCTGTCATTATGACTGCAAATTAATTTTTTACAGTAGAACTTAATCAGCAATTATTCACACACAACTTATTTAGGCGTAAGCTGAGGTCCAGGTTGCAGTAGCCCCCAGGTGTCACTGTCAGATTTGACAATCACACCATCCCACAGGCTGTGACACGGCTGTGGTCACACAGCCACTCAGCCCTCTTCAGGCTCGGGTCCCTCCACACGCTTCGATTTGCACAAAAGTGAAAAGGTGTCATATACGATAGATTTCATGTTTGGCAGGTCAGTTTTGACAACTGCAACTAGTAACTCTGGTAGATTGTTAGAATAAGATGGAGCTGGAGATAGGGATGGCCTAGATAAACACCTGTTTCTAATTAGGTTCATTCTTCTAAAGTCCTCTATGAAATACTGAAAGAATTTTGTATGTCTGCACAGAACAAAGCGAGATGTAAATTTAAAACTCATTAATACTAATTATCAAGTAAGTTTCCTAACAAAGTCACATCCTTAGCAATTCTGTACTTGAAAACTCTTCTTGCCATGATAGAAACATGAAAAAGGACATTTAGCAGGGATTTCTTCTTTGCTTTTGGTCTTTCTACATATACATATTTTGTCTGTATTCCCAAGTCACTTAATTTAAGAATGCTTATGAAACCTGTATCCATTGGTTAAAACTTTAGAAACTTATTCCAAGTCTAAACTGTTTTACTGACACATTATGATCAGAGTCACAGTGTTATTAAATACTAACTTTGCAAAAAGTACACTCATTTTAGCAATGTCTTGGTAGGAGATCTGAAACTAAAACATCCCTATCATCTAGTATAAACATCTAGTTAAACAATTCAAGTAACAAATCAATAATTTTTAAGGTAGTTAGCTTTATTATTCCCTAAACAGGAACCAGGCCTAAGATTCATCTCACTGACTTTACGCATCTACCATGTAGACGCGTGTGTCTGAACAAGTGTCCCTGGGCTCCCCTCAATAGATAAAGGCACTTTTAGAGTGATTCAGACCATATTGCCTAAAATAAATCTTAAGAATTGTGCTCCAGAAATGCTTGTTTCTCCCCATGAAACTACAGAAAGCTAAAAGGAACCTGCTCACCTACAGGCATTGCACCCTAGACCTCTAAGTGAAACGACCCCAACACGAATCTCTTCATACAGCATTGAGCCAGAGCAAGTTGTGTGCTTGTGTCCCTTCTTTTAATTGTGACCTTATGTCTCTGAGACAATGGCGATGCTGCCGTTCTGCATGTTCCCACCCTCTCATGAGGGAAGCGCATCACTTAGGCCCCCACTCAGACGGGTGGGAGGCGATGTCACCATCGCTCTGCTACCCTGGCTTACTGGTGGTGGCTGGGAGAAGCTGTTGCTACAAGCAGTTCTCGCGTGGTATCTTTTAAAAGGCAGCAGCCATTTGGAAGCTTGGTAAAAGAAAGGCAGAAGTGGATGTGTGCTTCATTTAGATGGTCTGTTTGGTGATTTTTATTTTTTTTTTTAGCTTTTGTACCCATGTCTGTAGATAACAGTGAGGAATTTCACCAAGCACCACTTGGTACAACGTGGGAGAGACGGAGCTCCTCCACCTTTCTGTCTTACTCTGCTGTCAGTGAGACACTCCTGAATTTGCCAATGGTGTAAAAATGCCACACAGCTTTCTCTCAGGAGAATCTCTGTCTAGGGGAGGCATTATAAGGAGGATCTTTATGGCTGCCATGCCATGGGTGTGAGAGAGGACTGCACCGGATTGGGGAAAAGAAGCAAAACTCCCATAATCCCCATATAACGGGCAAGCACAGAACTGTCGGTTCTCACCTGCACTGAGATGAGAGCAGGTGACCAAGAAACTGAGATCAGGGTCATGGCAGTCTCCTGTTTAGTAAACTGAGAAGAAACTCAGGGCAGCAAAGAATCCAGCCCATATATCATCCACATAGTCAAGACATATGTTTCTATTTAATGCTGGTGAAAACAGGAATGTGTTTTTAACATTGTCATTGCACATCAGATACTTTACAAGGCTCTGAGTTAATTGCAGAGACCTTTCTTGCCTACAGTAGTAGTTAAATATCCATAATTACTCTCTAATCAAGTATTTGGTCTTTCAATGACTTGTTAATGTAAATGAAAAATCTGAGCTTCTTTGTTAACCTTATTCCATTTATTGGGGTTACCTGCATTGTAGGCTGCCAGCTTTTATTCAAGGGTTTGCTAAAGCTGATGTCTTTAACAGCATTCAACTACCTAACATACCAGCAAGAGAAGCACCAAAAATATTCAAACCACGTTGGAAAGTATTTATCATGACTTTAGATTCAGCCTTTGCAAAACATCCAGTCCTCAAATAATTGGAGAGAAGGATATAAGACTTAATTATAAGGAAAAATCATCCAAACCTATTAATTCTCCCTTTTTCTGGAAATATCCCAGATGAACACAGAAAACCAAATCTCCCCAGCAATTCAGGAAGAGTGAAAAAAAAAAAAACCAAGCCCATAAGCAAACAAGTCAATACATACAGCCTATTTTCCTTGCACAGTGTGCTGTACTTTATCACAGCAGAGAGGTATGTTTAGTACCCAGTAGGCATGTCAAATAGTTATCATAACCAGTTCATAAGACAGTTGAGATTCACAGTATCTGGCTATGGCCAGCTTGTTTCAAATTAGATTAGTCCAACCTAATTTTCTATTCATGTTATGTACAGTTATTTGAGGTGGAAGGCTATCAACTCAGGGCAGGCAAACAAGGCTCTGAGATTAAGTCCTCTTGAAGAGATGTGTAAATTATGTCCTTTCCTCCCGTGTGTCATTCCTACACCCAGCATATAAATATCACACTGAGTGACGTTAATGAATGTGTAAATGTGCAATAAGTTTGGGGATATTAAAGCAGCCCCAACCTACCATCCCAGGGAAATCTGTGCGTCTGTGACTAACTGGGTATTTATCATTTCCTGAGCTCCATGCTGGCAGCCACCCAGCAGAGTGTGTACAGTGAAATTAGAATAGATTGGGAGGCAGGACTTTGTTCCAAATTGATCTGGATGACGATAGCAATTCTGAAAGCTTTTTTAAAGGTTCATTGTGTGTTTCTAAAAAGGAGGGGGGAGAAACATTTAGGAAAATAACAGGAAGGAAATCTAAGGCCAGGATATATACTTTATTATTATTATTATTATTATTTGATTCTCCTACAGCATTGTTTTGTTATCATCAACATAACAGCTAGAGCTTGCTAACGTCATGTGCAGAAATGCATGGAACAGGAATGAAGAAAATACTATTCCTAGTCATCTATGTATTATTTAATAATTTTTCCTACTGCAAGTGCTTGCACTGTAAAGGCCAAAAAGTTTTATCAATTGTGTCAATTCCAGCAAGGAAAAAAAATGCGCATTACTCTTGATAGGAATAATCCAGTTTTGTCATGTGGTTGATAGGTCTTTACCTGTCAGTTTACTGTTGAGTTTTACTCTACCCTTGCAAATGGTAGGTGAACATACAACCCCAGATTAGCTTATTTTTTCCTGTAACACTCAATATCTACTGTATTTAGCAGGATATTTTAGTACATGTATGTGCTATTTTTTGTTATTTGCACTCTTCCGTAAAATGATTTGTGAAGTGGTAAGTCAAAAACAATAAAGATGTCAAGCATCAGCATTAATTTCATTAGCTTACCAGAAGCACTGATAATTTCTTATGCTTTGAACGCTTGCCAGAAAGATAGACAAGGCACACAGTTCACCAGGCATCAGAGTATTCAGGCTGTAACTGCTTAAAAACAAGATCAGATACAATGGAAAAAATATAACTCGTGAGAGGACATACTTTTAAAGAATTACAGCAGGAACTGACCTTGTGGCACTATTTCTTCGTCCCTTATGACTCAGTATAGAAGATGAGCTAAACCTAACTGGAGTAATTCTGTTTTCACCAAGTGCCAGAACTGTGTGTATACAGTCCTCAAAGTTATTTCCGTACTGCTGTCTTTACGTTGCCTGGACAATCATCGACCCAGCTCCGTGCTATAAGAGATATGATGGTAAGAGGATGGTTGCTGCTCCGAATGTTGAATACAGAGATTTATACCTCCGATCTGACCACCAATAAGAATACAGTTCATGGTATATCTGAGACATTCCTCGAGGACATCTGGAGAACTAGATTGCCACCTATGACTAGCTGATTTGAACCTATACTTGCCAAAAGCAACATAGTCAGTTCACTTAGTGACATCTTTGGCCATCCTTTGATATGACTCATGTTGAGTTATACCTTTTCTTCAAACGTAACTCTTGTAGGCCTGGGTTCTTGTTTTAAAGTACACGTTAAGTGTTTTTAACATATAACCCTCAGCCATGTAATTTCCATGCTATCAGAAAAAAAGAAAAATTGGGGGAAGCTCTGTTCTCTTTACAGCAATAAAATTCCTGTTTGGTGCCATTTTCATGGCCCTTTGCTATCACTAGTGAGCACTAAAAAATTTCTCAGCCAAAAGAATCGCGTCCTTCGCTTCCTTCTCCTTCAGAGCACCACAGAGCAGGGCTTTCATATTTAAAGCCATGCAAGGCATCCTCTAAACCTTTGGAACAACGACGTCAGAACCTAAGCAATTCAAAGGAAACAGCTTCCTCAAGACTGGAATCCTCTTTTGCACGGGCAGCTGCGTCTCAGTGGAGCGCAGCTTCCCGTCCTCCTCGCAGCCCACAAATGTTCATTGCCTTTGATCTGGCTCCCCTTGCAGCTGCTCAGCAGCAGATCTAGGAGCTCCATAAGGATGTGATACAGCTCTGAGCTCTGTTACTGCCTGGCCTGACTTGTCCCAGTTTCCAGAAATGATCTGGCTAGTCTGAAAGCAACAGTGCAGCAGAGCACAATATCGCCTTTCTCTGTCCTTCATGTGTCCATGCTAAGCCATAAATCCCAAGGGAGCTCTGACTCAGCTGAGATCCTCAGAAGGGGAATTTCTTACGGTCCAGAGAGAAATATAAAATGGTGCTGAGGAAACATCACAGCCGCTTCTGTAAGCAGGTGGGGTTGTACACAAAAAAACCCTCAAGAGAGCAGTGTACTAAACAGATGCTTCACACAGATTTCCATGGAGTCAAGGAAGGCAGAAACAAACTGCCTGGCATCTGACATCCTCTAAAGCTTTGCAGTGTTATAGTTCAGATATTTTAAAATAGAGATTTGCAGGTAGGGAACTAACTACGTACTACTGAGTGCCAGCTAGGCTGTTACACCACTCACTTCTCACGGATACCCAGTTTGCTGCATAGTGCAAATGGAGTCCATTTTCTTCTCCTGTTCCGTGACCTCTGGCCGTATTGGCTTATTGTGTAACACCATGGAAAGAGGAGAGGAAAAAAGGCTTTGGATAGCAAAATCTTCTCTCATGAGCCATTGAGCTCTCTTTACAGCCAAATACCTGAATGGCATATACACATTTTCAGTAATCCATCCCATCTTTTTTTAAGAAGTTCTTTGTAGGAGCCTGATCAACATGAATGGTGCCAAAACATTCATTGCACTCCAGAAGGACTTGGTGGGCACCACATCACATTCCCAATGGTGACAAGAGTTTACTGCTGATAAAGGGAAAATGTAGAAGACATAGCACAACAGATAAGCAGTATACTGCTGTTAAGTTAGAGCTGAACAATCATACTGTCAGTACCTTCAGCCTAGCAGCCGCCTTTGGTGGGCTGGCCTGGCTTTCTTCTGTTATCTCTCAGGTAAAGAGCATCAAGCGTATTTTTAGCTTTCTTGAAAGCAGCATTTGTATTCCAGTACCTGTTCCACTTTTGCTAAGCATGCTTAAGAACTTCTCAGTCAATTTTTAGAAGTGGTCTTTGAAGTTTTAGGGGGCATGAGTTTGTTGCAGACGCCAGGAAGAAACCTAGGAGGGAATACTTCCAAAGTATATATTGTTTGTTGGCTGTTGCTGTCTGGTTGCTGAAAGAAACAAGGGTTATGTGATGCCAATGTCTATCTATCGGTTCCTTTAATAACTTCTGAATCCACTGCTGATTTTCTACCATCTTTGGTGGATGGCAAAATATCCCAAATTTATTAAATTCTCAGAAAGTAAGTGAAAGCTGAGAAACTCGGTGATAACCTCCCTGAGGAAAAGGTTAAAATGAGAGCTCATACTTCATTTGTCATCACAGATACTATCTGTGAGCTCAACTTTAACACACAAATCCATAGGAAACCAGGCTTGAGTAGTACTGCTGCTCACCAAATTAACCTCAAAGGTATAAGAGAAATCTGTATTTTTATGTACAAAATAACATCTGTAGAAGGGGGGGATTGTCTCGCATAGCTCTGCATAAGCTTTTTGTGTTTGTTTGAATTAACTGAACAGCAGAATACAAGTTGTGCTGTGTTATGTAGCTTCTGCATGACTTTGGCTTTCGTTAAAGTTTCAAGCAACCCTAAAATCACTTTAGTAACATATCAGCTAGGTGATTTCTGAGTACCTATATGTAGCTTAGGTTGCTGTTCCAGACTTTCGACAACAAAATATATACCCAGTGGAAAAGCTGGCGTAAAATGCAAAATAAAAGATGGCAACCAATTAAACTTGGCAAACAATCCCTAGCAAATGATCCCTTAAATGAATATTACCTCTTTTTTCTGTATTCAAACTGCTCATGGGCATGCTGAAGTTTTCATCCAGTATTCAAAGTTATTTTAATTATCTTTTTTGATTAATCTGTGGCATACAGTGGTTTCCTGTGGGTATTGAATATTCAAAACTTAAACTGTACTCGTTCTATTGCACAAATGAGCCACATCCTTGGGTACCTCGTTCTCCTCCCCTGAGAATGATCTCATTGCAATCATCACCAGGTGCCTGCTAAGTGGCTATATGTATTTCTTAGGAAATTTTAAGATTTTTAGGAGTTTTACTGGATCAAATATCTTTTTAATTTGAAATTTGATGATCAAAAGTGTCTCTCAACATTTGCTTGAAAGGGGGCGAGTCTAAGAACTTTCAACAATATTGGTGGGAAGCAAATCCCACACAATGTGCAAGCACAATAAAACAGTGGAATGTATCACTTTGATAATATATGAATATTTATGGATTTTTTTTACAACAACTATGTCACACGACATGTCTAAACAGCTTCTTAAAGCTGTTCTTCATCTATAAAGGTTTAATATGGAGAAACATAATTTATTCAATCCTTGGCTTGTTTTATTCAATCCTAGATCCTTTTGATAACTCTCCTTTTCTCACTCCCTCCATAGCTTGCGCTGCTGTCCTTGCCAATGGCTTCCCTCAAGTAATAACCCAGGTATCCTTTGATGCAAGGTTACACAATGGCAGGAGACACAAAATCTGAAGTGTTCTGTTAAGATGTATATTGGTTTTTCATTATAAAGTTTCCTCCCTTTGAAGTTCTAAGGAAACTACAATTTCCTTTCTCCTGCTGTAAGATATATATTCACTCACAGTTAAAAACATCTCCCATAACAATTCATTTCCCAGGCCTCATCAATACTTAGGTGCAGTTCAAACAGCACCTTTGATCTGCACGCAGTTCCTCAAAAAATCTTTATCCTTCCATTCAGGTGATGAGGAATCCTACCAAGAAATGGCTTCTTGCAGCTAACTAAATGAGACTGAGCAATATCGTATTAACGTGCATATGAAAAGCCCACATCAGTAATTTATTTGTACAATGTAGAACAGTGTGCTCAGTTAGACCAGTAGAGAAGGCACTTTTAAAATCATGAATTCACTTACAATGCTGTGCATCAAATAAACCCTTGTTTGCCATTCTGTATCAGATTGTACTCCACAACAGTAGTGACTACACTTGGGAGTTAGCCATTTATCATGTTTAAAACAAGGACTTTTGAGGCCAATGGGCTGCAGTAGCTCCATATAAAAAGTGGTTGCATTTTTATGCCTTTGCTAAGTTTTGTGGCCAAGTGGCTCACCTCGTCAGCATTATGCTGTGTAAGCCGTACACAGAGTGAGTATTTATGCGAAGCATCACACTGAGTTTAGTGAGGCTATACGTGTACCCTCTCAAAAATGCAAGTGTGGTTCATACAGCGTAGCCTTTGGCATGTGTCTGAGACTGCACAGAGCTCAAAAAGCGATGGCCCTGCAATCTGCTGGCTGCAGCTTGCGGGGGAGAAAAGCAGAGAGCAGTAAATTAGAACTGCAACTCAGAGCTGTGCCATCATCACTTACAAGTACTTATAAATTGTTTATCCTCCCCCTTCATGCTGTAGCTATAGGCTTTCATGTTCCTACATCTGCTAAATATGACTGCTCCGCTTACTTACCTATCTCCCAGAAAGATAGCGAGGCTCACTTACAGCTTACATCACACGCTAAGGGGTAAAGCACCAGCTTTGTGCTGAGCATTGTCATCTGTCTTAATTTTGATTGATTTCCTTTTGCCTGTATTTGATCAGATTACAGGCAAACATGTGTTAAGAGTAACAGCTAATATGACAAGACTGAATTCTTCCTTCTCTGTGGATGTGAGCCTAACAAAAAAGAGTTAAGGAGAGGCATAAGCCAGTAGTAAATGGCTTGGTTTTCGTTCACATACCCCCTTTGGCTCCTCATCACAGCACCCTCCTTTGGCTTGCCACAAGCCACCCCTTTCCAGAAGCAGCTACGCAGAGGGAGGGCAAATGAGAGCAGGGCCTTATCATTCACCAGTAAACCAGTCAGGTGAAAGGACGTGTTTGGTTTTGCACGCAAATGTAATGCTGGTCTGGTTTCATACAATAGCACTCAGTCGCTGGCAGTGACTGCTACCCAGGGCCATTGCGGTGTCCTCGCCTCCACGCGGAGATGGGAGTGCAGGTCAGCTATGGATCGGCGTGATCCTACCGCCTGGTTAACAAGAAGAAATGGGAACAAAAGAAAGAACTTGTACTTACAGACTTCCTTTCATCTAATGAGCACACCACACTTTGCTGTGCGTGTTATTCTTAGTGTCCCCATGGCAATTTGATCATCTAAGATGCAGGAGGGATTGGCTTCGTCAGTCCACCTAGAGGGTTCATGGCAGAACTGAGATCTATGTGTCTTTACTCCAGCCCTCTGCTTTGACCGCTAGATGATGTTGATGACTAGATTCTTTGAGGTTATACGAAAGCTTGCTCAGACACATCCGTTTCCAGGCAATATCACGGAGATACCTCCTTTCTTTAAAATTGACTGCGATTGAAATCTACAACAAACTCCATTTAATATATTGCCAGGCTGATGTATAGCTTCGAATTCAGTCTGTGAAGACTCATCTTTTTAAGTGCAGAAACTCTTCAGTCACTGAGAAAAACCTGAAAAGCTCCCACAGTCTCACAGGGAGTATTAACCTCTGGTGGGGATCCGTCTTAATACACCAGAGAACAAGGGTTAACATAGTCCGACAAGAAGCATGAGGAATTAGCAGAAGGAAAAAGCCTTCTATTAGCCTAGGGTATAAACATGATTATAAGGGAAATTTATAATTTTGCCCAGCAAATTTCAAGCAAACCAGCCAAGCTACATTAGGATTTTAATGACATTTTCTCTTACTACCAAGGACGCTGTGCCAGAAGCCCTCAGGCCTGCCTGCAGTCCTATTACTATACTTGCAAAGCATACTGACCCCAAAGACGGTGCAGTCTATTTCTGTCACAGATTAAGTGACCTCTGCACTTTTTGCGTCTAGCCGTGGAGAAAGCTGCAGGTGGAGGAATGTTCATCCCTCAGTTAAGCTAAACCTTTGTTTGCTGTGTTCACATGAATAACTTATAGGGCCTTGGCATCATGAACAGCAGCGCTGACACAGTTGACATGACAGCACTGTAGACTGAATCCCGATCTGCCCTCCGAGGAGAAGATGGGATGTTTGCTCGTTTCACATTTCACCAAGTCGGACTGCTCAACTATTTATAAGATGAATAGAAATTTCCACTACTTCAGCTGACACACCTGCCTTTACCTAGCAACTGCTCGGAGGGAGCCGGCTGAGACAGAGGAGGCTTTGAGAGCTGCAGCCCGGCGGGGAGGCCATGCCGCGGCCCCCGCCAGCCCCCTCCGTGCTGCCTCCGTCCTCTTGGCAAGACGGCAGCCCCCTCCGCTCCCCTCAGCTGGAGCTATTTATACCCACCGTGGGCCGGGAGAGGAAGGGCCTCCCTGCGTCGCCTTCCCCGGGGCGGCGAGGGTCGCGTGGGACATGGTGTGGGGAGACTGCCCCGCCTGGCATGGGGTGACCACCACGGTGGCATGAAGCAACCACCACAGTGGCATGGAGTGACCACAATGGTGGCATGAAGTGACCACCGCAGTGGCATGGGGTGACCACCACAGTGGCATGAAGTGACCACCACGGTGGCATGGGGTGACCACCACAGTGGCGTGGGGGTGACCACCATGGTGGCATGAAGTGACAACTGTGGTGGCATGAAGTGACCACCACAGTGGCATGGAGTGGACACCACGGTAGCATGGGGGTGACCACCGTAGTGGCATGAAGTGACCACTGTGGTGGCATGAATTGACCACCATGGTGGCATGAAGTGACCACCACAGTGGCATGAAGTGACCACCACAGTGGCATGGAGTGACCACCACAGTGGCGTGGGGGTGACCACCACGGTGGCATGAAGTGACAACTGTGGTGGCATGAAGTGACCACCACAGTGGCATGGAGTGGACACCACGGTAGCATGGGGGTGACCACCGTAGTGGCATGAAGTGACCACTGTGGTGGCATGAATTGACCACCATGGTGGCATGAAGTGACCACCACAGTGGCATGAAGTGACCACCACAGTGGCATGGAGTGACCACCACAGTGGCATGGAGTGACCACAACGGTGGCATGAAGTGACCATCACAGTGGCATGAAGTGGCCACCATGGTGGCATGGGGGTGACCACCGTGGTGGCATGAATTGACCACCGTGGTGGCATGAAGTGACCATCACAGTGGCATGAAGTGGCCACCATGGTGGCATGGGGGTGACCACCGTGGTGGCATGAATTGACCACTGTGGTGGCATGAAGTGACCAGAATGGTGGCATGAAGTGACCACCACGGTGGTATGGGGAGACCACCATGATGGCACGGTGCTACTGCCCATTCTGCTGCAGCACAGCCCCATGTGCTCCCCACGCCATGTGGGCCCTTCGGGGTGCCTGGTGGTCCCTGAAAGTGCGGGGAGCCCACCCGGCACCAAGCAGAGGCCATTTTCACCCAGCTCCAGGCCCATGGGAACACACTCACCACCTTCTGGTCTTTTGCTGGTTTTGACGCGAACAAGGGAGGGTGAGGAGCACCACCCAACCCAAGGCGCTTGACCAGAACTTGGTTACTTGCTAAATCGTGACCTGGCGCACACGTAGTGCCCACAAGTCACTGCGATTTCACGTTTGTCTCACGTGTCTGTAGGGTGTCTCGGGCAGGCTAATCTTCCAAAGAATCCTCCTAGGGGGAGAAAAGCCACTTTAACTGTGATTAAAATATAGATGAGCTAGTACAATCAGGGAAGAACACATGAAAAATGACTCTTTCCTACTTTCAGGCTGTAACTGTGGAGAGGGCCTGACAAATGTCTGTGATAACGGGCCTGGAGCCAGAGGAGCCAGAAGACCTGCTTTTACAGCAATACTGAATCGAGTCCTAGTCAGGAATAAAGTGCCGTAGTCCCGGTGGCTTCAGACACACAAAAAGTGAGGAAGGGAGAGTCCCTACATGGGATGCTGCAGCCCAGTTTAAGGCAGGAATTGACAAGGACATTGAACAGACAAAGAGGGGGTGGCAGCAAGAGGAACATGTGCTAGCACAGATTCATCATGCTTGCTGTTGCCAGGCTAAGCAAAAAAAAACAAAAACCCCAAAAAACAATTAAAATTTGAAAAAAAAAGGTATGCCAAATCAAATCTGTTTGCATTTACTAGGTGTCCCTTCCAGGCCCGTTCTCAGCAGGAGGGACGTGGGGATGCAACTCAAATCAGTGCCCTGAACCAGGCAGGAATATGGGCTGGGGCATCTGGGGGGTCAGGGCTCCCTCTCGGCGGGGAAGGAGCTCTTGAAGGGGGCTGTTTTCTTTACTCTGATTCCTTAAATGTTTACCCACCAGTCTGATGTTTTTGGAGAGGGAGGACTGTAACTAAATGTGAGGTACTTTTGTTCATGATATCGTACCTGTGGGGCAGCTTTACAAAAAGGATATTTGACTACACGCTTTCGATGCTGAGGACAAAAAGACCATAATTGCTGCAGTATTGTGAATTGTGTTTGTGAAGGAAAGAGTTTACCAAACAGCAGCCAGGAAAGAAGATAAATCAGGGTAGGTTTTATGGTTAAAATTAGATCAAGCTGAACTCGGATTATAAATGTTAGAAAAAAAGTAAATGTGGTTTGGAAAGGGAAGGGAAAAGGTGTTTCCAGGAGACATGCTTCAGTTTCAAAAGATGTCGTACTTTTCACAAAGAAACAGTCTGTGCCCAAAATATTCAGCAGCTTTTCTCCCTTGTGCTTGACACATGCTCTTAAATGTAGAGCTGAGATCAGATGTGAGGGAGGGCAGGGGAGAAGGTTCCCAGCAGCAGGTGAAGCTGAATCAACAGAGTCATCCTTTTGTATTTCAGTAAACTCGGCCAGGGACTGACGGTAATCTGCAGGCTATTTCTTCCATCCCTCTCCTCTCTCTCCCTTCCCTTCCCCTTCCTCCTCCCCAGCTCTAGCACTGCTGTTCAGCTTGGTAGCGAGCTGTTCGAGCTGTTAAAGCTGTTTGCTGGAGCTCTGGGTGCTCTCTTTAAAACTGAAAATCATCCTGCCATCATCCACCTTGCTTTAACACCCACCCACTTAGGAAATCTGAAATCTGTGTATCTTCTCAGAGGCTGCTAATGCTATTAATTCTCCTACCTCAACAGTCTATCCAAAATGTGAAAGCAGGTTTTCTGCAGATTCCTGGGCTACAGCACATTCTGCTGCATTTCCCATACACATTTCAATGTCTGTTTCCCATGGTTAAAAATAAAAAAGCCTAATTCAACACTCTTATTTCATTTTTACATGACTGAAACACCATTGTTTTTTACCTGCATAGCATAAGCCTTCACTCCCTAAACCTTATTGTGGTTCTTTCCCTGTTTCTTGGCAGGCTAAATTACCCTCTCTAACCACAACCAGACCATTTCCCAAACTCCAGCTAGCTGATTTAAAGATATCCTGGATCTCTCCAGCTTGCAGTGTAGACATACCTGTGTGAGGGACACAACCACTGTTAAATGTACTATCCAGTTGCCATGAGTCACACAACTGCCTACCTAAGCGCTGTTAATGATTTACCTATCAAATGAAGGTAATTGTTGAATGATCAGATGCTTTAATTGCCCACCACATTTTAACTCTTTTCTACACTAAGAAAATAGTCTTAAGGTGCAAAGTTTAGCCCCACCTCCAATATCATCAGCTGGAAATGGAGCAACACCTGCCTTGCTCTTAGAAATTTTCCTCTCACAGCTGGATATTTCCTTCCACAAGGCTCTGCCATCCCAAGGGGATACAGAAAAGCATGTACTGAAGCTGATTTGCAGTCACACAAGGGTCTTGCTGTTGAACCCTGGCTTCAAAAGGGGCCTTTTAAGAAAGCCCAAAAAAGGGGACTTCAAATTCCTATGAAAGCAGTTTCAGCCATCCTAGATTCTACACAAGAGCCTTGGAGAAGTTTAGTCCCCTGTGTAGAAGAATGTGGGTCCGAGGGGAGCCAGAAAGGATGAAGGCAAGGAGTAGGAAGAGTCTGCTCTGTTGGTGACACTCTGCTCCTCGGGTGTGATGGGGGCAGTGAAAGCAGACTGTGCTTCAGCACAGGAAAACTCAGAATGCTATAGGTATAAATGAGGCAGGCAGGCCTTGGCACTGCTTCAAAAAGGCCTCCAAATGGCCTTACAAACCCAGTTTAGCCTATACCTCTTCCCTGAGTGTTCTTGATTCAAAGCAGAGGATCTTGCCTGAGAACCAGAGCATGGGACCAATACTCTAATGCAGATACAATACAGCGTGCAGCAAGGGCTCCACCACATTCCCAGTGTAGAAAGAGATGAAAATATTGCAAGAGTTTGACTGAGACAGCTTGAGCAGCCCTTACATTATAAATATCCTCAGTCCTAGAAAAACAGCACATTTCACAATAAGGCAGAAGAAACTACATCGGGAGCCACGTGTGTGCTGCTCATGACTTGGCCAATGACCGTACTGAGGTGAGAAAGCTGAGAAGAATTTGATTAAGTGAACTGCCTTCATGATTGTTCTGATCTAGGGTCAGACCTGACAATATTGATCAAAGTTGGTAAACCATAAAATGCTAACTAAACCAATAAAATGACCAGATGAAACACAATAGCATGGGAATGGCTTAATGTTTCCAAAAGGTTTAGTTAATTCAAAAGGTAACTAAGACTCAAGCGTCCCTTGGGAGCCAACAGTGTAATACTCCATTTCATTCCACGCACTATGACTGAGACAAGATCTAAGGAGGTCATGAGCAGCATAATAGGAAAGATCTTATTTTAAACCTCAGCCACTGGTGGAAATAAACGTCATTCTTCTTTGGAGGAATGTTAAAAAGTAGGTTAGAGGTTTGTTTGCAATGAAAGCTTTTTGTTTGCTTTACCTGATTTCCAGTAATAGTGCCTTGATCTGTGTTGTAATAGCTTGGACCACTCTTTCCTTCTGTGGTGACTTCATTTAAGCAGCATTATTCAGTTCAGAGTAGCTTTATGAATAGGTTTGATGTAGTGGATCTTCTTCTATACATTAAAAAAGAGGAAGCTACTGAGTATACAGGCATGGGAATTGTACCAGGCTGGGGAGGAGCAGCATCGCTCCATGATGGTGCAAGGAACCAGAAGGAACATGGGTGGCTGGCAGAGCAACAAGCCCCATTTCATTGCTTCTGTCGTGCCTAATATGCTGCAGCAGAACACTAACCAAATTCACAGCAGGCCCATCACTATAAAGGGGTCTTAAGAGTGGATATAAATGGTTATGTCAACGAGAGCTAAGGCCCTTATTTTCTGACAGTCAGGTCAGAGTCTTTTTTCCCTTTGTACAGCTCACTGTGAGGAGCTCTTTTAAAGTTGATGATGTAAATGAGGAAAAAATTAGGCTCAAAAAACCAGCTTTTTGTAGCTACAGATTTCAAAACGATCCAGAAAAATTACTGTGAGCTGAACTGCAGCATTTGGAATATCAGCTGAAGACACACATGACTGCGGAAAGCAGATCAAGTAGCTTGCTTCCTAGTCTGTGTAACACAGGCTTTCGAAAAGCTAACGGCATGTCTACGCCAGCACTAGTGTGACAGCCAAGCTGGATCTGCGACAGCCGTGGTGGTACCCAGCCCTGACCCCATGGGGACTCCACAGCCACAAAAAATGTGGCAGCAATGTATCTTAGAGCGTGAGAGCAACATTACCTGGAGGGGGATACTCACTCCTCCTACTTCCCACCTTCACTTGCCATCTGTGCTCGAATTAGCTAGAAGCAAGATGGTCTCAGGAGGATATTATCTGCCTTCAGCCCCAAGCTAGTTGCTGCTGACTGCACCGTACTATGTGTGCACTAGCCCCAGTCTGCCCTAGCTCAGGGATCTCTTTGCTTCATTGCATTCGGGTGTACATACACCCTAATTATCCCTTAGCTTGCACCGTCCCCTTAATGCCAATGCATCTACACTCACAAACTCATTAAGGGCTTGACGCTGTGGCCATGAAAGAATAAATAATCCCAAACTTGCAGTTGTGTCTAAAGATGCTTAAATAATTTTCCTGTCCAAGATGAAGTCTCTGCTTTGCTCTCAGGGTTGCACACTCACTGCTGAGTGCTGAGGAACAACTCCAGGGCTGAGAGGAGACAACTTCTGAATGTCGTTACAAGTGGACTGAAATGCTGACAAATCAGAAATCCACACAATTATAGTTTAAATATTTGATCACTGGCAGAAGAAAACATGCATCCTGGCAAACATCAGCCTGTTTCAAAAACAATCCCTTCAGGTAAGCCCCCTTTGTGCCCTGAGTTCCTACTTACTTTAATAGAGTGTTTTGGAGTGCCATGGGCTCTCCCTGAACCTAGCTGGAGCCAGGCTGCTGAGCCATAATGTTCAATGTACCCATTTTTCTAAATTAAAAGGCCTCTAATCATCATCATCGTTATCATTGTACTTAGTCTCTGCCTACTCTACAAGGAGATCATTCCTCTTTCCCTGTGGGATAGAGATTGTTTTTCTTTTTTTTTTATCTCCAGGGACTGAACAAACAAACCCACTCAAATGATAGGGACTATTATTTCCCCAGATAAGCCTATCACGACTTTATTCTTTCTTTTCTGGAGAGCACCCAGTGGTCCTCCAGGTTATCCTCTCCTCACCCTACCCTCTTTTACAAATATTTTACCATTTGTTTTGCCTCCATGCATTTACCTGTAAGGCTCTCCAAGGACAAAAGGATGACAGCTACTTGAGCGTAAAGGTAGTTTAGCTCTACACGCAAGGGCAAAAATGGAGATGGAAATGAGATCAGCAAAAGCACTGCAGGTCTATTTCCCTAATGAAGCAGAACTCTCACACCGAGCTGGGCTTACTCACTGTAATCAAGTACACTTCTCACAATGCTGGGGTTATGGAGAGCCCTGTGCAGAGCAAGGTAATTATCAGCTGCCACGGCTCAGAAGGGCTCCGTTCCCCTCTCCATTTTGCTCAGTTGTCAGCTTATAGTCAGGAAGAAAATGAAAAAACCCTGTCTTTTTGGAAGTGTCTGTAGCAGGAAAAAGACATAAAAGACATGCTCAATACATATGTATCCCCCCCCCAAAAAAAAACCAACCCACAAAAAAACAGTGGTTGGGAGAGGGGGATCAGAAGATGCAGCATTGTTACTGCAGTCACCTTTGTGAAACATGTTTTTGCAAGGATGAGCTAAGCCTAGCTCTCAATCCCATTTCTGAAGGACTGCATTGTGGAAATGACTTCATAAGTGATCAATAGCACAGGGTAACTTCAAGTGTTTTGAGAAAGATTTTCCCAGTACTGGAAGGCAGGGGCTGGTAGACAGCCTAGAAGAGAATGAAACTGATGAGGAGGTAAAGTGAGGCAGAGTAAGAAATACCTGTGGACCCCCGGAAGGCTTTGGAAATTTTGCTGTTCATTTCACCAAGATTTTATCTTGCTCTTCAGGGAATCTCTTCCCACTGAATTCGTTAAAATTTCTTTCTTTCTCTTCCTTCTTTCTTCCCTTCCTTCCTTCCTTCTTTCTTTCCTTCTTTCCTTCCTTCCTTCCTTCCTTCCTTCCACCTGGTGCCCCACTCCCTCCTTCAGCGAAGGAGCTGAGATTCACAGCCACCCACATAAAAGCCCTGACTTCTTCATAGGGAAAGAACATCAGTACAAATACAGGGGTGTGGTTCTGATGGCATTTAGGTAGTGATGGTAATAGAGCTATTTTCTTCTATCCAAATGTGCAGAAGGTGCTCTGTGAAGAGTTTGTTTGGAAGTTTCTGTGGGACTGCAGGACCTGAGACAAAGTAATGCTTTGGTATCTGTATGTATACAACTTTCCAGGCACTGAGTGCCATAAAACCTAGCCAGGCAACACATGCAAGCAAAAGGAAATGTCAGTGAGAAGCAAGTCAGAAAATTGCACTGAGCAAATTGTTCTAGAAAAATGAGATGCATTCAGTCCAAAAAAGCACCAGAAAGCTTGATCAAAAAGAATTTGACTTTTATTTAAGAACGTAAGCAGATGTGAAAGAAAATCACTAGGCAAACTGTTCTCAAGATGTGACCTGTGGCAAAACAAAAGGCTTGTTCCAAACCACACCAGCATGTGATGTACACACAAAGCCTTTTGAGCTGAACAGTCTCAGAAAAGCAGACCATGAAGGCATGCAAAATGAGAAAAATGTTAGGATCTTATAGGATTATGAGGGAGAATTTCAGAACCACAGAATGGTTGAGGTTGGCAAGGACATGTGGGGATCTTCTACTTTAACCCTCTGCTGAAAGTAAGGTCAACTACAGCAGGTTGCTCAGGGCTGTGTCCAGTCAAGTTTTGAAAACCTTCAAGGATGGAGACTACACAATCTGTCTGGGCAAACTGGCCCAGTGTCCAATCACCCTTACAGTAAAAAAGTGTTTTCTTATGTTTAAATGATTTGTGCCCACTGCCTCTTTTCCATTCATTGAACACCATTGAGAAGAGTCTCGCTCTGTCTTCTTTATCCCCCTCCATCAGGTATTTATACACATTGATAAGATCCCCCTGAGCTTTGTCTTCTCCAGGAAGAACAGTCCCAGCTCTCTCAGCCTTTCCTCATATGAAAGATGCTCCAATCCCCTAAACATCTTTGTGGCCTTTCGCTGGACTCAGTCCAGTATGTCCATGTGTCTCTTGTACTGGGGAGCCCATAAATGGACCCAGCATTCCAGCTGTGTCTCATCAGGGCTGAGTGGGGCAGGGAGGAGTCAGTGTACTAACTCAAAGGGAAGAAGTCACTGGTAAAACATACAATAAGTTGATACTGGGGATAAACGAAAAAATATCTGAGAGCAGAGTGCTGCAAAAGCCAGATTTCCCCAAAGACACTGAATCTGGGTGGTGCCTAAAGGATTCCAGTGGTAAGTCAAGGAGCCCAAGAGAAAAACTCAAGACTTTTGTGCTTGTACTTTAGGAACTCAACAAAAAATGAACAGCTTCTGAACTTTGTGAATGTGGTTGGCTCAAAAAAACTGGTAAAGGAGCATGAAGTTATTATGAAGTCAAGATTTTTCTACTTCTAATCAGATAAAAATTATCATTGAGCAACTCTTTTAGGGCAAGTTGCAAGCCAGAAAGTACATGTGTATGCACACATAGGAAAATATATGAAAGCACACAAAAAATGAAGCTTCTGCATGAGCCTCTCAGTGACCTGGAAAGAATGTTTTTGAGAAATATTTTGCCTGATGAAAGCAATGCTGTCAATGCTTACTTCATCTTTGGCAAGGCAGGGTGGGCAAGTGAAATTTTCATTTGACTGAACCATGGTACAGTTAATGGTCAGCGAACTACTCTCAAAAACACACCAGCGCATCCCTCCAAATCCATTCCCATCAGAGGATACACACAAGTTGTGACCTGAAAGTACTGTAAGTTGTTAACCAAATATGTAATCGGCTCCATGTGGAAATTCAATTACCTCCATCAAAAAAGCATTTGTTAGTCATGGTCCAAATGCTAAGACATAAGTTTTCATATCTGAAAACTGAGCAAAAGTGGAGGGACTAGAGGAGAACTGAGGTCATTTACCTCAGGCCTCCTCTTTTCAGAGGCTAGCTGGAGCTCTGCAATTACACTGGAGTTCTGTATTACACTCATTACCCTATAATACATGTATTCACAGTCCCGACCTTTGCCATATGTTTTTAGGACATCTGCGTGCTCCTGACTTCCCATGTACTTCCATAGTAGCCTGATTCTACAGCTATTTCTTAGAAACTTCCTTTCCATGGCAATTAATGTAGCTCAGTTTTTGCTTTGAAAAAGAATGTTTCAATGTTCTAAAAAAAAAAATGCCTGTAGAATCTAAACCACTTGCCAGGAATGAGAATTTGGTGATGAGTGGAGGAAATGAGCAGAGGTCTGTGCACACAGGATGCTGGAGGCTGGAGGAAGGAATCCTGCAGGGAACAGTTTCACCCCACTTTGGTTTGCAAGTCAAATACAGCTCCAGAACTGAATCATAATTAGGCTCCTGCTGAAAGTTTAACTCTTGGTTTCTGAATTGGGTAGTGAATGCAACCAAATAAGAATAATGATGCATCAACACATCCCTCATCAAAAGCAGCACCAAGTAGCCAGCAATACTGAGGACCCAAACATTTAAGTGGGCTAAAATAAATATCCTCAGAACTTGTCCTATTCAACCTGGGCAGATAGCAGCAAGGCAACATCACCCTGCATTTTCTTTGATCATCTTGGAAGAATTTCTTCTCCAGATGTATATATTCCTCAGGAAAACTATTGGCATTTTGTTTTTATAGAAAACAATTTCTGGCGGAAGTCCAACAATATGAATTTAAGCCTGGGTATCTTCCAAAGAGTGGTTTGGTAAACATTCAATCTTTGTTTCAAGTTTCCAAGAAGCTGTTATTTATAATTCAACAGTTCCCACTAATGAGACATGGCAATAAGAAAAATCAGACTTAGCACTGAGTGGGGAGAAGCCCAAACTAAGAAATTCTGCTTGAGGATCTGAGTTGGTGGAAGTGGGCTGAGAGGGAGCTAGCAGCAGCCCAGGAGAATGGCAGAAGACAGTAAAAATGTGGGAGGCAAGGAGGCAGAGGCACATTGCTTGGGGGCAGCAGGATACCCAAGAACTGGAAGGAAAAGGAGAGAAAAGCAGAAAGCATAGCAAGGGGAAAGAGTAAGGAAGGGGTGAGGAGACAGAAGGTTGAAGGAGGGGGGTACACAAAGGAAGAGGAAAAAGCAGTGGCAGTGACACCTAACCATAGAATCATAGAATCATTTAGGTTGGAAAAGACCTTCAAGATCATCGAGTCCAACCATCATCCATGCCCACTAAACCATGTTCTGGAGTACCTTGTCTACGCACTTTTTGAATACCTCCAGGGATGGTGACTCAAACACTTCCCTGGGCAGCCTGTTCCAATGTCTGACAACCCTTTCAGTAAAGAAATTTTTCCTAATATCCCACCCAAACCTCCCCTTATGCACTTTGAGGCCATTTCCTCTCGTCCTAGAGAGGCAGGGAATCACTCGTATAGGTAACATCGAGAAGAATGCAGTATTGATTTTAAAGCTTTAGAGATTAGAAAATAGTAATAATTTTAGCTAAAATATAACTCTCCTAAACCTTTCCTCAATCTCTAAATTGAGTGAAACCCAAAAGGTGAGCACACTGTTAAATGAAGAATTGCAATAACAATGGTATTGAAGGTGAATACCAGTCCTGCAAAAATATAAAACGTGGTTATTAAGAGCAGCTGGGGAATGTTTCTGAAATGAAAGGTAAATGCACTTAACATTTCTTCCTGATGAACCATTAATTCTATCCAATCAGGACCTCAAATAACTTGTTTCTTTTTATTACTGTGTTTCTTCATAACAACCAGGGAGATTCATTATTTCCATCAATGTGTAGGTTATGATGTTGAAACATATGGAATCATGGCTTTGTGGGCTGGGAGAACTGGTATTTTGCTATGATAATAACACCATTTCTGCATAACTAGCCACTGACCTTTGTTCTTCTTGTCAGCAAATAGACCATCTTTGTAACAAAAGTAAAGCTGAGGGATTTGAAAATGTCAAAATAGCAGAGCAACAAAGAGCCCTTGGCCCATATAAATATTTACGTTTGAAATATCCATTTGCTGAACTGAATATTTCAGCTGTTGAGGGCAGCCTTAATCTCATTACATCAGCTCCACAGGCCTATTGGTGCTTTTGCTTTGAACACAGACAAGAGCAGCACTTTTATTGTGTGATATGCACATTCCAAGCACCCAGCACACTTACAAAGTGGGTTGTATTCCAGCAATGCCATGTCTCTGCTATTCAATTTTTATGATAGCATCCAGACTCCACAGCTGTGTAGCTTTCTAATATTGAATACAGATCCCTCACAAGACAGCTGTCTTGGATTTCTTTTTTTTTTTTTTATTAACAAGGAGGGGAAAAAAAATCCTTCTAAAACCAGCCTCAGCAACACGTAGCCTAGTGGAAAATCCATTTTCATTCACTAATTATTCTGATCAGGAGCTGCAGTGAGTAAAATACTGTCCAATCCTTTCAATTCAGGAAGATTAGTGCATGCAGCCCTTCGTCTAGATCCAGCCAGCTCAGCCCCCCTTGAGCCGGTCTTCCTCACGAAGGTATTCAAAAAGCGAGTGGACGGGGTACTTCAGGACATGGTTTAGTGGGCATGTTGATGGCTGGACTCGATGATCTTGAAGGTCTTTTCCAACCTAAATGATTCTATGATTCTATGATTGACACATAGAGAAGAACCTCTGTGTACAGACCTGTTCCTCCATCCTGCCAGAGATCCTTCTGCCCCTGTGCCCTTCTGAGGCACCAGGTCTTTAGGATGAGACTAGAGGAGAAGAGGGAAGAAAGAAGATGAAGGTATGTCTTCTCCCTTTTGACCTTGCCTTGCAAAGAAAACCCGTGCAAAAGGCATCCCAGCTCTTTTCTGGGAATGTCAATATAAGCAGACTGCAGGGACATCTGCCAGGTCAATAGTCCTTGCAACCACGGCTCCATTTAATATCTGCCTCCCAGGAGAAAGTCTGGGGGCAACAGGCCACAGGTGTAATGCTGGGGGCAAAGGGTCTCCAGTGGGGTCAGCCTGGCCCACCCCACAGGTGTTGTCACCCTTACCCTTCCACTGGAGACAGCCTGCCCAAGGAAATAAAACAGGAGAAGCCCAGGAGAAGAATGCAGAAGCATTTTTCTCCATTATGGGTGTTACTTGATAGACAGAGACCCAAACTGGCATTTTTCATGTAATACAGTGTGGTTGCTCTATAGTTCTTCCAACTTCAGTGTGTATTTTGCATTGAATACTCCCAACTATACGTATATTTACTGTTCCAGCTCATTTGGAAGTGTTTTGTATAGGCTGCTCTGTTACTTCTGTAGATCTCAATATGCTAAATAAATAGCTGCGATGCTGCTGTGGGGCCCTTTTAGTATCTGCCTGTCTGTTTCCATACACATGTTAAATATGTTCACTGTGCTGCCTTCACTTCAGGAAGGGCTCTAAATCAGGCAACACTGGCTTGAGTAACTTGATTCCCCAAAAGTCCTGCACTTTCACTTATTTCTAATAGATTTCACTCAATTCTTCCTGAATATCCTGGTAAAAGGTGGAGCTAGAGAAGTTTCCCAGTCTTCAGTTTTATATTCCAGTTTTTGTTTTCATTTCATCTTACTTTCTGGCATTTCTATGACAAATAAATTCTACTGTTCCCATTAATATTTTATAAAGCAACAAACAGCTGTAAAACAAATCAAACCCAAGTTTAGTGAGTCTATAAATGGTAAATAAGCAATATATGTAAAAGTTGGCCTAATAGTGGTATTTCCATCTTTTTCTAAAGTTCTTTATAACCAACATTATCACTGAATACATCTTAAGGGAACTGTGTGATAACATAATGATCCTCAGAGACTTGTGGCTGTGACGATGTGCCAGAACATGGAGTACGTTTACAATGAAAGCATCATTCTGGCTCGGCACAAGTAACTATTAAAGAGCTTCATAAGGATGCTTTGCCTGGGATGTAATGGACTACAAATAATTGCCCGTAGTGTGCTTTAGCTTTGTCCAGGTTCTGTGAAAACACTCTCTTCCTTTAACTGAGCTGATTTTTTTCTCATTATCATAGATTTTTTTCTCACCACTACCTAACTAACTGACTGAAAGAAAACATACACTGTCAGATGGAAAAAACACAGGGGCTGTGATTAGGACTAAAAAGCAATCTACAACTCACTCTAGTCACCAATAGATGACATTCATAATAAGGTTTACCACTGTGTCTAAGTACTTTTCTATTAAGCCATTACTTTATTGTCTATGTTTAAAAGTATATAGTTATATAATGGAAAATCCTTCAAAACCAAAGTTCAAATGTACAAAGTTGCCTTTATTGCGGCAATTAAGTAAGTTTTATTACTCATACCAAATGCGTGGTGTGTGAGAGCTAAAGAAGAGCTGGTAATAATAAAAACGTACAGGGGACTGTTGGTAAGTGTTATAACAGCCAAATAAAGGAGCAAGCACCTAAACACACATCCACACACATACACCAGCACACATGGGGCTACTTAGGTACTTGAACACAAAGGACAATTTTGCAATTCAAAGGCTAAAGTTTATGTATCTGCGAGCAACTATTTGAAAGCTGTGTGTCACGGCTGTAAAACCTAACAGCTGCTTGCAGTTCGCACCTTTGTGAAGCCGGAGGACGGAGGTGCGCGCACCCATTTACACACAGTTTTACAGTCCCAGCACAGGCCAAGGTGGAACTGGAGGTTCTAACGGGCATCGTCGTCGCAACCGCAGATTCACGATGCAGAAGCCACAGCTTTTACAGCTCGTTGCTATTAATAGCCTGGGTTATGTTGTTCTTGACCTTTCTCTGGGAGGGCGTGTTTGGGACACAGTGAGCTTTTTGTCTTACCCCCTCAGATGCTTTCACTGGGCAGACTGGGACTTCCTCGCATCGGTGGATCGGGAGTCCCGCCACCTCCCAGCTTCCAGGTGGGGAACCACAATGAGCGTTGTGTCTTCCAGCCTTCCTATCAGCCCACAGAAGGCTACAACAGCAGCATCTCAAAGCACGTGCTTCCTTACAAAGGAGGTAGCCATGGAGGAAAGGGGTCTTTTGAGGCACCACCCGAGGGGACGAACCTGCCCAGTGTCCCCAGCAGGATGCTAGATTCGAGACATCACTTACCCTGCTCCTTGCCTCCTGTCAAGGCACTGAAAGACACGTTCAAACCAGCTACAACAGAATATCCCCATTATTGTCTGGAACCTTCCCCTCACAAGGACTGACCCAACCTCGCTCTGATTAGCCTGAGAGATCTGGTGTCACATGTGTACATGAAAAGCATCTAGGCACTTATTAAATATGCATTCCCCTTCCCACTAACATCGTTCCATCAATATTTTAATGCCACGTTGCCTTTTAGATTGTGTTCCTACTGTAATACGAGGTCCCTGCTGGGGCAGATGGACACCACGGAAATGGATGTGTTTATGGATGACAGTTGTTTCGGTATGAAGAGTTGTCGTCGGTGGTGATTTTCTGCTGCAAGCGCTTGCAGTTATTTCGTCAGGAAATACCGTCTCTATTCCCTCCTACCAATAAGGCCAATGGAGCAGCATGTAGGTGTGCAAAGTAGGGCTGAATGTATTCAAGCAGGGAAAAATATTTATTGCCAAAGAAGAGAGCTAACTTGTGATCAAGCTCATTAGATTAAACTTAACCCAGTGTAAATGTGCTGACTTTATTGGCATACATGAGGAGTAAATTTGATCATTGACTGTTTCTGGAGTGAAATTCATGTCTATATGTAGTTTGTCTGTGGGTTTTATTTCCTGGTTTTTTTTTACAGTCTCTTTCTCATTTTGTTTTGTGTTTTTCCTCTCCTCTGGTTATAGACTAATCATCGCCAAGTCTCAGCCATTTGCTTGAAAAACAATAGCTGGCAGTCATTGTGCTAAACAGCCCATTTTGTTATCCTTGCCACAATCTGCGGTGTTCTCAGTTATTGCACTTGATAGGCGTCATTAAGGTTTCCATGTCGTTAGTCACTTTCCTGATCTTTCGTGTTTCTTCTGCTCAGGAAGCAGCTTTTCCTGGAAACATTCAAAGAGAAAAGAACCTAATTACAGCCAGCACCTTGGGGTAATGGCATCTAAGATCCAAATCCCACACTTTTATTTTTTTTTAAGCTGATAACTCCAATTATAAATGTGAAAGGTCAGATTATGCCACTTGTGTTCACACAAAGTCATTCCACGGAAGCCTACAGAACCAGTTATGAGAGAAACTTTGTTCAGCATTAGTAATTTTTAGGTAGCGCAGTCTAAGAGTTAGTACCACACTGTATTATCATGAGCTGGGATCTATTAATAGGACATCAGAGTGGCATAGACCTGCCCATCTCAAATACTGTGAGGTTACTCTATGCCACCTGCAAAAGATCAGTGAAGGGGCTGTGTCTCTCTGAAGGCTCTCAGACAATTTTAAAGCTTTGTTTGAGGGATGGATGTGTAGCACCACATGGGGAAGGAGACGTTCCCATTTGCGGGGTGAAGGCTCTGTCTTTCCTATTGCTGCCAAGAAGGTCTCTGGCATCTCTTGTGCAAAGCAAGGGAAAGCAGTATAAGAGGGTGCAGGAGGCTGATGTGGGTGCAATGGCACCCATGTTCACGTGGAGCCAACCAGGGTCCGAGCATGTGCTGGGATCCACATGCCCATTGCTTCATCCTGGAGTCTGGATTCCAGTGCTGAAACCGGAGATTTGGTGAATCAGTTCAAATCTAAACTACTTAGAGCACATGAACCAGGCTGCCCTCCCTTCGGTGGGAAAGCACTAACTACAGGGAGAGTTGGTTCCCCAGGAAAAAAGTTAGGGGTCGCAGAAAAGAAGATTCAGGCTCATATCACTTCGGCAAACACCCTCTCTTCAAAAAGCGCTACAGGTTTTTAGTACTAAAACAGGAAAAGCAGATCTTGGGTTACTTTATACTGTTTCATCTCCAAGCTTCGCACACAGTAAACTGGACCTAGCATAGCAAACGCTAAGGGTTCAAACTGAAGTTAATTTGCAATCCTAACATGAGCAATCTCTTCCCCAGCAGCAAAGGATCAAGGCTTCAGTTAGGGTCTTTTTGATGATTCAGGCAGAATATTGCAATTTGAAAAGAGAAATTCCAGACAGCTGAGGTTAATTCTTACCTCATTTTTTTTTTTTTATATGAATTTACAGGTCTCAAGAGTGTCTTACAGAAATGGCAAGTTATACGGACAAAACTTTCATCTTTGCTACAAAGCTGAGAAAATAGCCCATTTTTAGTTAGTAATGCAATAATGAGATATAAGTGTTTTCATTTCTATTGCCGTTTATATCCCAAACAGCAGTGGGATGCCAAGCACTGCATTAGCATGCACCATAAAACAAATATACATTTCCTATCCTCCTCTACCATTAATACTCAAAAAAACTTTTCAAGTTGCTGTAATCTTTTTGTGCCCAGTTTTCTTAGGAGGTGACATTTGAGGAAGAATGAGGGAAAATCCATGCCATAATTTTTGAATTGGGCAAGACTGTCAAAGAGAAAAAAACCACAAAAATTCTCCAGGGTGAGAGAGTAACACCATATCTTTCTCCTTTCAGGCACAGATTCCTCCAAAAATGACATAGCTGTGAAACTAACAGCTCAGCACAGAAACAGTTCCTGGACACCTCCTGCGTATGCATATATATAGTACACACGCAGTTAGGGACATACTTATGGGTAGTGATACATAAGCAGCAGAGTCACCGTCAGCTGAACTAGTAATTTCAAAGAAGGTGAAATACTTCTCCAGAAGAGAATATTTTAAAGGGAACGTGCAGGCTTTCTGTTGGCTTTTTTACTGGAAGAAGCCCATCTGGGAGGCTCAACAGAACAGGGATATGTTTTGTATTTCACCAAGAAGAGAGGGGTGAGCGGTGTGGCTGTGGAAAAATCGTAATCTTACAAGGCTGGGAAATATTCCCTCAGTTCCTCACTGGTTAAGCCTCTTTCTGATATAAGTGTAAATCATCATCTTTTTGTTGGGGAGGTGGGAGAAGGGAGAACTTGCACTCAGATTTCTCCTTGAGAATCTGCCAGTGCATTTGCTGTTAGGAAATGACTAAAATAAGCTTCTGCACATATGTCCTTAAAAACACTTTGACTGCATTCCCCTGTAATTATTAAGCTTCTTCAGAGTCTGTAAGCCAGTGAGAAAGGGATTAGAGGGGTTACGTTGTGCCTCTGTGCCCATAAAAATCCCTTGGCTACTGCAGCACACTGCTCAGAGCATCCTGAAAGCTTTCACATAATCCCTTGCCTCCCAGCCACCGCCACCACTGCATTCCCTTTATTTAGACACATTCAAATTTCATGCTGTAATCCAAAAGCACTCCAACACAGAAACAAGATCCACATTATAAATCACATTTAAAAACTAACCTGCCAGTTAGAGCAGAGCAGCAAGGCAACTGCATGATAAAGCTACCCTCAATTTTATGCAGGAAGGAAAACCAGGAGATGTAAATTGGCAGTTAGCATCTGCTGACATTTCCTATTCTCCTGGTAGTTCAGGCTAAGGATCATTTTCTATACCTGGCTTGCAGGAGAGGTCACAATAGGACACTGATCCTGAGCTGGAGTTGCATGTGAGTATAAATACAGGATAGCAATAGTAAAAGAGAGATCTGCTCCCTGTCACCATTCCGGGGATTTTCACGTCAGAAGAGAACTTGCAATGCTCAGTGGTGTTGCGCTGAAGATAAGTCACATATCGTAGGCAGCAGCAACACAGGACTGCAAGCTATCTTCTGGGTCAGAGTCTGCTTCTAGAGCCAGCACGCTATCATATAACCCCTTTCACTAGCTCATCTTTAAGAACCCTAATTTTTTTACAGGCAACATTTCCCCGCAATAAATTCAAGGCAGAATTCTGGGCTGTGGAAAGGGTTGAATGAAGCAGTGCTGTTAAACCCAACAACAGCTGTAAACATCCAAAGCTTCCAGATCACGATGTTAAAGCAAAGAAACAACTGTCATATGTGCATTAAAACAACATCTGCAAGACAGAATTGAAAAATCTCTTTTGCGGAGCCCAGCAGTAACAAATACTTCCTAGGTAAAGAGGAACCTGGCACCGCTTGGCAGAAATCAACTCTGAAGGCAAAACTGGGGCTGGAGCCGCTCGAGAAGAAGCTGCTTGTCACGTTCTCCTGTCCGGGAGCGGAGGAAAACCCGACGGCTGTTGGGATTGCAGCGGGAGCAGCGAGGAAGAGTGGTCACGGGGAGGGCAGCCTGGTAACCCAGCTTCAGCGCTTGGCTCGCTCCCTCCCTGCCCCGCCACGTTCGCGTGCGTCCCTTGGCACATCATATCGGCGTATCTTGGTCACCATCTGGGAAGTGGAGATAATAACACCTCTTGTCCGCCTGGCTATTTAGGTTGTAAATGCCTTCCAACAAAGACCGTCTCTTACGTTGTTTACCAACAGTGTGTAGTGCATGGGCTTGGTCTTGTATACAGATCCTGGTCACTAATAATCATTCTTTTAATAGTGGTGATAAACATAGTAATTACCCAATATGAATCTAACAACAGCAGTCAAGCTGCTTTGGTTTTGTTTTTATCAGAACCGTTATCCTAAGCACATGAGGCCACAGGACTCAGAAACACAGAGGGGTTTGGCCAGTTGCGGAGGGGCTGCTGGTGATCTCTGCCTGCACACAGGATCCACCTGAAAACACGGTACAGATACATAAGCATGCAACAAATACAGGAGTGTTCAGACGCTGACCACATCTGACTGTTTAAAACTAACATCTTCTAGGCACTGTCTCTTTGCAAGGCGACCTTCATAGGAAGGTCCGCAGAATAGGATATCTGAAATATTATTTTATGACAATCTCACAGGAGAAATAAGCAAAGAACATGCATTACAAACAGAACAGACCGTATCTTTTCCTGATTAATTCACTCACCTCTTTCACTTTAACAATAGTAAATGACCAGGAATACCAATTCTTCCTCATTCCAAATAAAGGATTTGATAGATCCATGGTGCAGAGCAGAAGTTAAAACAGTAGTCAAGAACTGCAGCCTGATGCTAAAGCCCTCTGGGGTTTGAATAAACTCTGCTGGCACTGCTTGGCTAATTTTAAAAATTGCTACAATTAATTTTTTAAATAAATGAGCTCCCAAAGTGACATATTTCAAACATAAAATCTTAATATTCCTTTCTAGTCAAGTGTGTGCCATTGTTCATGGGGAAAGAGAAGGAAGCTCTGAGCTAATTTTTAAACCCAGGGGAGTATCAACAGCTAGCCAGCTGCTAAGGCTTTTTGCTTGATCCCTTGCGAATTCTCTTCAGCTATTCGTGGCCAAAATGTGCCATGTGCCAATCTGAAATCATGTTGGAGGAACTGGTGGAAAGGGTCTCCTTTTCGTACTCTCGGCAGGCTTATGTCAGAAGGCTGTGAAGGATAACCATTGTTATTTATAGGTAATCCCCCTTTTGAAAGGTCACCCTTCCATTGTGTGTTCACTTCGACCCATGTCTATCCACAAATCATTCTCCTGCAGCTCATCCCTAATGAGTACCTTTTAAGCAGATAAAAATAAAATAAATCATGCAATAAAGTGGAAGATAGCATCTGTTTTACAGCTGACAGCCCAAGGAATGCGTAGCACTCATATTATCTCCCGTGGTTTTAATTACAACATAAGCAGGTTTACGTTGTTGGGGTTTTTTTTAACAACTTCACTATCTTCATCCAGGAGCAGGCACTTACTTTACATGTTGAACATTCTTGATAATAGGATATTTGGGCACCGAATCACTTCCCTTGTCATGAGCTACTTGTGCAAGCACAGAGCCACTTATCAGCCCAACAAACTGTAGCTTGCAGCAAGCTGGAGAGCAGAACGGCGCCTGCTCTGCATTTCTCAGCACTTCTGATTCTGAAAAAAAAAGAACAAACCAGCTCCCACATTACGAAACTATGCTTTTGCTCTTTCCATGTATTTGAGTGGTCATCCTGAGCTGAAAGCTGACTGCCTTTCCCACTTTCTGCTGGGCTGCCAGTTGGAGGAAGCAAGTAAAGCGATGACAGCGATGAGCGCTAAAATAACAGAAGCGTTGAATAGACGAAAGAGAAAAGTGTATTTTTATGGAAAGTGGTGCACAGCAGTACACCAGCACAGTGATACTTTCTCTATTTCGACACCATCAAAGTTCAATTAATGGAACCGAGAGGATCGTCACTGCGGCAAGAGGTCGATGCAGGGAAGAAGAAATATGGGAGGGGAGGGGAGATAAAACAGGGTGAGGCTTTGTGAAAGAAGGAGGCCAGCATCACCTGAAAAGAAATGGGCAGGGGATTTAAGAAGATATGACTTAAAAGCACACAGATAATGTATAACGTTTCTTTCAAAAAAAACCCTCTCTCATGCTGCTATCCTTCTTAAAAGAAAGAGGTAAAGGTAATGAGTGAAGCCTTCTCATCACACTTCTAAGAGTGGGTAGACAGGGTTGTGGGTTGGCTTTCCTCAGGATCGACAGTGCTGCCTTTTGCTGAGCTTAATCATCATGTCAAGCAAAATGGAGCATGCTACTGCAGGGAAGGCAAAATAGCTTCAGGTTATGCAGGGCTGCGCCAGAAGTTGTTCTCAGTGCCATTATTGTGTCTTTTCTCCTGATTAAATTTTGAGTATAGATGGCAGGGTTTGTTCTGCGGAAAATAATGGCTAGACTGCAGAGGTGGACAAGGGAATTGGTGATCTCACCAGGGCCACCACAATGAAGCTAATTCTGTAACATGTACTGCAGCTTCTTTGTTCTTGCTGTTCATTAAATAGGGCCTGGCTTAGAGGCAGTCTTTATGTTTTCAAACTGTTTAAACAATTAAATCATTAATCAAAGCAACAACTGCGTTAAAGAAAACAGAAAGCACTGAAGTTGTTCCTCAAAAGAAATTGAAAGGATTACAGAGATCATGTTTGAATAGGAAAAACAGGACTATAGTTCTTGGACAATTCATGTAAATGACTCATCTGCAGGGGAAAAAAAAAAACAGCCTGTAAATGTCTGATTATTGGATGATTATTTTTGCCAGCTTCCACTAGGTAAACTGGTATTTCCAAAATTTCTTTACGGATCCCCACACCCAAATCCCATTTTATTTCAATAGGTATGTGGGTTTAACTCAGTCACATTTGTGGATTAAAGTGCTTTTCTAGATACAGTGTGGTTGGAATTCAAGTTTAGATAGGGTTCACCTCACCTAACTGCAGCCCTGTAAAACTCAAGCATCTACTCTGAGATTGTCATCTAGGTTACTTGAACAGACAGTGCAGAGAAAATTAGTCCTCTAGAGGGTTCATCCCATCTATTCTACACACTTAAATTTTGATTATATGAATCATCCTTTGGAAATGCCTATACCTCTCAACTAACTATAGAGGGAACATACAGAGCCCTTTGAGAAGACACTTGTCTCTTAGAGGGCTGAAGTCTCATCTCCTGCAGCCTCTATTAAACCGATACACCCACAGCAGGGCTGCTGCATTTTGGATCCAAGAAGAGCGGGGAGAAGGATGCTGTATGCCCCGTGTGTCCCATGCCCGGACTGACAAGTAGGGCTGAGAAGGGAGGTGACGAACGCTCCCACCTGCAAACTGCCTGCAGGAGTCAGAGGTCAGCAAGAAGGAGATGTGCTCTGCTGTACGCGCACCTTATCTGCCCTCTTACCTCCCTGCAGGTGGGAGGAAGGAGGGAACAAGCTAGAAATCTCTGAACAAAGCATCAATCTAGTTTTCATCTTTTCTGAATTAAGCTTGATTTTAGACAGGTCATTATTGTGACAACCTTTCCTCAATGTTAAGGGAAGAGAATAGTTGGAGACTGTGTCACAAAATGTGTTATCACCCAATAAGAGCCCATGTGACTAGCAACAGGGCCTTACCCTTCCAGGTGCCAGTATAAAACTTGTGGAGAATTTTGCAAGACAATTTAAATAGACAAATAAAGTCATTAAGTGGCACCCAATCAAGTTAATGTAGACATAGTGAAGCTTCTCCTCTCATTAAGATCGCCGTCTGTCTTTCATTCTGGAAGGGTTTTTTTCAAAGTGGGTGCCAGGCATGACTTCAGGAATTATGTCTTCATCTTTCCTTTCCCTATTAGGAGCTCCCTGCAGACAAGGGAACCTTCCTGGGAATAACCCTCAACTAGTCCCCCAGGATAAGATTGTGTGACTAGTCAGAAACCTACCCTATATGGTTTTGCCTACATTTAATGGGTCAGCAGATGTCTTCTTCCATTGGAATAGTGGAATAACATTATACAAGTGACGTCTCATACTCCCTGTTGGTTCTTAGTATATACTCAGCTATTTTTGTATCCTCTGTCACTCAACCTTTAATACCAGTGGGGTAGGGGACACTTCTTCTAATATTGTTTCCAATTTGTTATCAGCAACCTCACTTAGAATGAGGTTGGATGATTGTAGGATTTTTGTTTGTCTTCATCTAATGGAAGGAAACTGTCTCAGAGACCTGGAGATGGTGTTTGACTTTGAGCTGTTAAAGTGCCTAACAGGGAGTCCTTCGCATCAAGAATACAGTTTTGGTTTCCTGGTGTGGTACAGCAAAGCCTGCTTTCAGTTCAAAATGAAGCATGTTTTCTCCTTTACCCTAGCAAATGGAGAGGAGTATTTGACTGAGAATAGCATAGTTTCTGGGTAACATAAATATTTCAAATGGTCCAAAGATTTCCATACGATTGTACTCCTCAGCAGGCAGACAAAGCATCAGTCACTCTTCCATTACTGTCAGTTTAAGCTAAAATCACCAATGCATTGTAGGCTTTGGCATAAGTAACACCCAAATATGCTGACGGTCACCTAATTGAGAAGGTACCTGTAAAAAGTCTCTGCTGGTTTTATTAGTATTTTGCAGAAGGTTGCTTGGATTTTTTTATTCTATAAGTATTTCAGGCCCCTAGATTCACCTGTTTTGAGATTTTGTGCAGCCCTCTGGCTGTCGCCCCTTTCCCATGTCCAGTGAATCAGTTACAGTCTCAAACTTGGAGTTTAGTTTCTTACTATATTCTTCAGAGCTAAGCTGTGATTTGGTCTTTCCTGTTGAACAGAACATCAGCACTTCCCCAAGTCTTTGGCCTTTTCAGCCCCTGGCCCTATGTGGGCACCTTACATATCTGCTGTCAACGCATGGGAGGATACACAAGACACGATTTTAAGCTCATTAAATTTACCATATGTGCTATACTTATGCCACGATACAAGGTTTCCTTTGCCTATCAGTGTTACCAATGGGCGGATAACTGCTATTGGAAGCCTATTCTTACAGAAATTGCAAATCATTCTCATTCTACCATGAGAAAGATTTCTGTTTAAGGAAAGGATTACACTGCTTTAAACCCCAGACCATTTTAATTTCATGCAAGGAGCTTTAATCATTCACTCTGCTGTCCAGTGCTGAAAACAAGCAAACAAAAAAAGCTGTACCTCACCTCTCTGTAATCCCAACATTTCTTTTGATCTTTTAACAGGAAGGGAGGGGTTAATAGAACTTTAACAAAACCAAACAAACTAAAAAAAAAAAAAAAAAAGGCAAACTTTCTAAGGTCTATCTGATCTGTAGCTCATACAGGAAGGAGATTTACTTCATCTCACTTAATCTTCATCAGTACTTCACAGCATCCCCTACAATGGAAATGCATACCTTTGGTTGTTTTCATATTATGTCTCAGAATGCCTTTAGAGTGCTGGAAATGTACTGGCAATTTTTCTAAGTCTCTGCAGATCTTCTTGGAGTGCTTTTAGAAAATATGCTGGAGCCTGGGGGATGATTCACAGATTTCTAAGTGTTTTCTTTAATACAGAGCCTCATGTCTGTACAAGGCTGAACATTGCCCATAATTCCTCCTATCTCTACAACCATAGGCAGCACAGAACAAAGTTTTTATATCCTGCCTCTCTATAAACAATACTCTCCACCTTTCTATAGGTCAATATGAAATGAAGAAAGGAGGAGAGAGGAAGTTCTTACATTTTGTGCTGGCAAGAGGTACAAGCAGGCAGAAGCTGACTTATATATGTGCCTTAACATTTTGTGCAACAGCTATTAAAAAAAAAATAATAAACAAACCTAAACCACAGAACTGATGGATTTAATTTTAGGCTTACCAGTGATCTCTCTTTACAATAAGAGGAACAAAAAGATGTTCAGCTCACTAGTAAATGGAATATTTACTGTACCAGGAATACAACTATTTTTAATAGGCATGGCTCTGGAACAGGACAAAGAAGCTGTTGGTTGAAGCTTGATCTTATGGACCACTTAAAAGAAACTGGGACACTTAATAAAAATCTAGCCCAGATCAGACAGTCATCCTGACCCTCCATTGGCTTATAGTCACATTAGCAACTGTTGTCCTCATTGGAAATATTTTAAAAACAGTAGCTAACCAAGAAAATAAAATTACTATGGAGAATAAGCCTCAATGAACAGAATTCATGACATCTAAAGTTACATATCCACATGTGAGCTGAAGAAAACGGGCATTTGCATCCTTGCTTGTCAATAGACCAGCAAAGGCAAATTAATTCATCAAGCCTATTTCAGATCTCTGTTCTGGGAGGAGATGAAGTGAACTCTAAAACTGCCTATGTCTCTCAATTGACTATATTTACCACCTGATGTGTAGCCTCCAGCATTTGGGAAGCAGGGAAACTCAGTCCTATGCATCAAGGGGCAGGTGTCCAAAATGTAATGCTTTTGGTCAAAAGGTGTATTGATCCACAAAGTAAAGTACTACCGAGTTAGGTAATACAGGGCATCAGAAAAGAAAACAAAGATATATGCAAGCAGCATATGGTATAAAAGATGCTAACAATCTTGTCTTCAAGTCTTTGTCAGCTTTTTCCCCTGAAAGGATGAAGGAATAGAAACATCTATTCTCTACAGAAATATAAATCCTTACTAGAAAAAGAAATCAGTATCCCATTGATTTTAATAATACTTAGTCACTCAGGTGCTTGACATCATGTCTATAATTGTGAAGGGAACTCAGCTGGGAGATCCCTGAAGTAGCTCCATAGAGGTTGTTGTATCTTCCCAGAGCAGCACGTTGCTACATGAGGATACTGGCTTAGGTCCCAAAGCCCAGCCTTGGGGTGTCCCTGCATGGGGTGTCACAGCATGGAGTGTGCACACCCCAACTCTCTTTAAAAATAAGTTTGATGATTCCCAAGTCACTGAGGCAGTCTTAAAAATGATTCCTTTTGGCTTCACATAGCAAATCACATGAAAACAGAAATGAAATTGTACTCCTTGTTGTCGATGCCTAAATGGCTTCAGGATTTTTATTCTTTTTTCAAGTTTGCTGTATGAGTCATGTTGAATGAAAGAATTAGAAGCTCTCCCAACTTATATGATCTCCTGTTGCTGCCCAAGTGGAAATAGACTCACTCATTTCCTAATACAAACAGTGATAAAACAAGTTAAGTGGTTAGTTGGTGATCTAATCACCAGGAGAAAGCTGAGAGTAAACTGCACCTATTTGTCACCATTTAAACAATTCACATTTTGCCAGCAGTAAAGAATAAGTATTTGAGACACTGCCAGTAAATCCTATTTTTTGTTTAGGAAAGATGGTGTTACTTTGGATGCTACAGTTAACTTGTCTTACCTTTAAAATAATAAATTGTATGTGTAAATACAGGTGTAATAATTCTGCAGCTTTACAAGTAGAGAGCTTTAACTGGAAATGTTGGCTTGTTCTAAGAATTTGTCTTAAGTTAGTCCATGTTTCTGAACAATACAAAATGGTCTGCGTGATATTACAGAAATACAGTCTCCAGTCTCTGGAGAGCTGGTTGAAATTTCATATGTAGTTTCAATCACAGCAATAACAAGAGACAAGCTAGGACAATATTCACTCAGTGCAGATAAAAAACTTATCATGTGGAAGAGAAATTCTGCAAAATACAATCAGGAGAGGTGGAAGACACACGATCACTTAGTCTTCACCCCAACAACGCAACCTCTGTAGCACAGAAGCAGCAGTGTCACAGCCATTGCTGTGGTACACCAAAACTCTTGCTTTTGCCTCCAACAGTATTCAGGATTGCACAACACCAGTTTGCAGCAATATGCTTCTGCTCAGGTATCTACATCAGGTCCTGCCAGCTCTGTAACTACAGCATACACTAATCTACAGCAGGAAAGGAAAATAAAAATACTGCAGACAGGGCATGAGAGAGTGTGAAACATTCATGAGATTTCTTTTTTTCCTTCTAACTTGTTACCTAATTTTACTAATGTGTTGGCTGTTCACGAGCTTTGAACTGGACGTGTCACAAAAGTCAAACGTCATAGACTTGGTCCCAGAGCTGGAAAGATTTTCTGCAATATTTGTTTTTTATCACTTCAGTAGCTCATAGTAGTTAACATTTGACTGAACTTCCTATAGCAAAGAAGCTGATTAAAGAAATATTGCAGCAAGGACTAAAATACTAGACCCCCTTTTTCTTTATTGACAAACTGTTACAGTGATAAACGCTGGCAGATATATTGGAAAGCATCTGAAGGAAAGGAAATGTAGTGTTTGCACAAAACTTCATCATTCTGTTTAGTCTTAGAAACTAAAGAATGAAAATCGGAGACGATGGAAGTGAGTGCAGCTGTTGCATTTATTTAGTCCCATGGGCAGCGCCATGATGACAGACACTCTTGTAGTGCAGCTCTTGCGCAGCATTTCATGTTTCCCTGGAGTCTATCATTCCCACACAGCAGTGCAGGCACTCAGCGATTTTCAGAACCAGATCCTTACCCATTTTCACATTCTGCGTCATAATAAAACCTCTGTTATAATGTCTTGCTAACTCACTAGTAAATAAATTGAAGTGTGGTCTGCTTCCTCTGTGAAGTACTTGATGCATTCAATGCACCGTGTTCATATGACTGTGTTCCTCCGTCTTTACGCAGGTGGATGAATTCATGAACCATGATGCTTACATAAAAGTCGTTTGAAGCCTCCTGCAGAAAATAGTAAGATATACAACTATAGACTTAAAATCTTACATGGGAGGTTTTGTTAAGATTTGTAAACTCCGGGTTATGGTTTTCATATACGTGACTCTAGCCATGATGACATCTGCAGCGGCACTGGCTTTAACTAAGTTCAATCCTTGCCTCCTGCCATAATTAATTTTTGTTAACCTTACAAAATACTGCAAAAAAAAATTGGTCATTCTTACCAACTGCTCACCACCTCTGGTCAGTACCCCCTCATGACTAATGGCTTTGCACTAAGTTACAAATCTATTAAATCTGGCTCAGTAAAGCAGAGATACAATATTAGAAACAATACATGGGACACTCAAAAGTGTGTAAAACAGGGTTTGCGTTTATTAGAGCTAGGACTGATTGCACCCGTCAAAGAGCAGGATGTCTTACCTTTTCTGGGACCCCTTTATACTCAGCAGAGAGAGGCACTTCCAGAGCGGTACTCTGCCAGGATAACCTAAATACCCAGTTTAGAATAAGACAAATTGCCAACTAGCCTTGCCTCCTTTCTTTTGACAGGGAGCCCAGCTGTCCACCTTTTGGCATTACACTTAACTTCATATAGGGTGAAGCTAGTCAAGATCACTCTTGTCTTTTGTGAAAAAAATGTCTGAATTCAGAAAATTCAAGAGGTGCACAGATCTATACGAGATCTAATTTTATGCCAGAAGGCCGATAAAAAAGTATACATCTATATATTTTACAAGCTTTTTTTGCTAGGTCTTTGGAAATGGTTCTACAAAGATCAAAGATCTTAATCATATTTTAACTTGTCTGTGCCACTCTAAAAAATGTACATGGCTTGACACTCTCAAATACTGGAATATTCTGCTTGGTCTTAGTGATGATTATGCATACCACACTGGAGCAGACATTCAATGCCCTGTACAAGCATCCTACTGGAAGAAACACAGTGCATGCTATTTACTGATGTAAAGCTTACTTTTCTGACTGTCACACCATCGGTAGACTGATTTATCTGTCCTTTGGGAAAACTCTGGGATAGGATTTGAGAGGTCACTGGTCTCAGCAGATGTCTGTGCCACATTCTGAAGCACAAAGAGCAAGAGGTTTTGGAGGATCAGAAATGAGTTGCCCAACAAAAATTTGGTGATCATTTCTGTGGTAGCAGAAATCTTCTACATAGACTCCTTATATGCTGTCTGTAGAGTTACGACCTGCACAGAAAGAAGTAAAAGCAAGAGATAACAGGACTGCATATCCCTTAAAACTGCACACCTTGAGTCAGCACATCGTTTCTTATTCACCAATACGGAGACGGCTGGACTAGAGCCTGGAGCTGTATTCACGACTCTGGGGAGTTTTCTCTGCAAAGTCTGGGGCAGCATGGCTGCTGTAGGAGCATGCTGGGAAGCCCAAGGGGGTTGCTGGTGCCTCAGGTCCTCCTCGTGAGGGTCTGGCAGCCGGTGCCCTCTGGGGAGCCCATCCGGACCGGTGAGCCCATCCGGACCGGTGAGCTCCTCGGGCTCTGCAGTGCCGTCCACCATGGCTCGCAGCGGGTCCTTCCCTATTCCTGAAATATTGATGGAGCAATCCAGCAGGAGGAACCTCACGGAGAGGCTCCCCTCTTGTTTATCTGTGCTCCTTCCCTGATGAATTTGCAGGTAGGACAGATGGTGGTTGTACAGGTGACAGACTCTGCTCTGCACTTCGGGTGGCACTGGTGCCAACTTGAACCGACCTCCAGCGGGAAGAACCAGAAAAAGACACCCATGCTATTCCCACTGCTAGGGAACATGCCTGCAATTACCTGCTATTACTGTTTGTGTAAGAATGATAACTTGGCTATTAAAAGAAGTAAATAATATAGAAATGCCTGTGCTGAACAGTGTGTTGATACCGTCAGCCTGGATATCGGGAAATGTCAGGTTAGAGTCAACAGAAAATACGTGGTCAAAATCTGTGCTGCTGAAGGTGTGATCTCAGAACAATGAGCTCTATATCTAGGAAAAAGACAACAAAAATAACCTCATGTCAGCTTCTTTATGAAGTAAGGCACAAGCTTGGATACGAAGAGTGCTCTGCCCATGCTCGGAGTAAGTTTGCTCTGACATTTTTAAGCAACGGTCCTACACTGAATAGAAATGCATACATAACTCCGAGCTCTTCAATATTGTCCAAAAGACAATTGCTGGCTGAGTAGAAACCTAACAGAGAGTGACAGAGCTGGGGAGCAAGTAGAGCAGAACCTCTCTCAGCGGGCCCCATCTGCACTGTGGGGACTGTACCTGTGGTGTTGGTTTGAGTCAGCAGACATGGAAAAAGACAAATAATAGGATTTGTCTTTTGTTTAATAGAGGGAATAGTGAGGTTTACGTCATTGGGAGGGAGATTTTTCCAACGTTTTGGAATTTACAGGCCATTGCACAGCAGGAGTTCTGAGGTTTTATTGAATGAGATACACAGCAAGTGAAATGTTCTACATGAATTAGATTTTTATCTGAGTCCTGATTAGTTATGTGTTTTGAATATTCTCAGGCTTGAGTAGAATTGGTTTACTTTTCCTTCTCACCTTCCATTATGTTGTTTCCGTACACTTAGTGATTTTCCATGCTTCTTCCCAAGATTCAACAGTGTCCTCTAAACTCCCCTCAGACATTTTGAAAAATGTTTCTCCAACGCAATTACCCTGACGTAGAACTAAGGACAAGAGTTTCCACCATCTTTGGTGAAGTGATAGAGCTGTTCAGCTCGCCCCCACCAAACAATGTCATTATTTCCCATTAGACAAAAACGGCCTGTGGAAGGGGAAAGAGCAGAGAATTATAAAGGAAGTTTGGAAAAGTATCCCTACAGGACAAAGAAAGGCTCCCCTTCCTAATGAGACCAATGAGCAAAGCAGCTACTAGAACAGTGTTGTACCCAAAAGGCTTGAACTACGTAGGGAACCCCAGCACTTGTGGAATCCAGTCCACCAAGCAACCTTCAGTTCTCTGACCAGCGTCAGCTTCTGGAGCTTAAACCCTTGGGATCATGTGCCACAAGGTCATAAGCATTCAGCCTACTTCAGCAGACCTCTATAAATTTTACTCGTCTGCCAAATTCTTACTGTATAAGTCAATGAGGTCTGCAGGTTTCTAAACAGCTTTCAGCTTGCTTGCCCTCACATTAAATGCAAGATAATGCATCTGACTGCTTAAAGGTTTTATTGTCAAGGCATAAAACTTTTTCCAAATTATTGCCTTTTATTTTCCAGGTTGTAAAGTGTTCAAATAAGCAAATCTGATTTGATTTTACTATATTCTATTGCTCCATGACTAATTTACTTTTATTGCTTCATAAATGAACTCCGTGGACGTTTTACTTAGTTCCGAGTGCATTTTTTATGAAAGTACTCTATAAAGTTTTGTTTGTAGAGTGATAATATTGAACATGTTGGCATAAGCTACAAAGTCCTAAATGGTCTGGGACCTGTTTTTTTCTTTCCTTTATATTTTAAGCCATTGAGTTTACCTGGAGCATTTCTGTTGTCAGTTCCAGTTTCACTAATGGACAGGAAAATATTTGCTGTGAAGAATGCTCAGCTCTAGAACTTGTTTCCCAGCTGGACTGCTAGTCCTACCGGCCTTTAGGGCACAGAGCAAAGCTTATCTGTTTACCTGTGCTTCTTCCTAAGAAAATCCATGGGGCTTGTTATCTTAGCAGACTTAGTGGGGAAATTGGTTAGACCTGAATTTCCTAGAGGGCTTTTGTGCTCTCGGATACTAATTAGTTTCGGGATTCTCTTTTCTCTAGCAGTTGTTGGTAATATGTTGTGAATTATTTATTAGGCTTTTTGTGAATGTAAATCCACCCAGATGCTTGGGCAGTGGGCACATGTTTTATAGATATGAATGTCAATCAATAAATAAATAGCTGTGAGTGCTTCTCTGTAGAGGAGAGTCAGGAAATGATCAGAAGAACGGGAAAAAAAAACAGAAGGAGTATTTTGACACTGAGAGCCTTTTTTGGCTGGTGTCATAGCTTTTTTTTCCCTCAATATCCTCTGACTTCTACTGTGGTATTATTTCCTAATAAACCATGTCAGCACTGTAAGGGGCAGGTACCACAGTGCCATTTGCAGAAGAAATTCAAATGGATTGCATTTTGCAGAGTGATGTGGACATATTGATTACAAGGACACACCCAATAAAAGTCATCTCCATTCAAAATGTTTTACCTTCAAAGTCCAGGTACAAGGCCTTGAGCTTTATAAAGAATATTTTCTACTACAGACATAGCCTTCTTTTCTCTGTGCAAATGATCCAAGAGCAGATATGGGTACTTTTACTCATCATTTACAGCTGTCCAACAAATATTCCCTGTGAATGTATTTCAGACTACAGGTGGTTCATGAACTATTCAACTATTTTTGACTATATGCTTCTCTCAAGGCTCTGACTCACATTCACTAAGCAAACAGCTGTGGTGGCTAAGACCTTACTGCTTCTTCTCCCCCTATCCCAGCTGTTTGTTACTGACCCTTTGCCAGAAATTCTTGCTCCTGTTCCAGATACAGCAAAACCTGCTGCACCTCAGCTGCTCCAGTTCATAATCTGGCGTCTTACTGCAAAACAACTTCTATTGCTAAGTTAAGCTCATGTACAGGACTGTAAAATGGAACAGCTGAGGTGCAGTAAAATGCTCTATTCTGCCAGCTCTGCAACTGGAGGCCGTACCTTCTTGAAAGAAGTGCTGATTTAACTAGTTCAGCAAGACCTACCAGAACTTGTCTGTCAGTGTTCTCCTGAGCCACCGCATTGCTTTTAGATGTCTAAAAACATTATAATCAAAGTTAAGAACTTTTGATGCATGTAACAACGCCAACTACAGTAACATCACTACAGCATTTGACTTTTGTCACCTGCATGGGTGTTATGTATGTATTTGTTTAAAGAGTAGGAATTCTCTACTCTTCAAAGAAACAAACACCCCAAATTCATTGAGAAGCAAGGACGTATGAACTTATGAACATAAGATGGGGAAAGTGAATCAGAATGTGCAAAACTATTCTCAAATTGTTACCCACATCTACCTCAAGCTTAGCTGAAATATAAACTGTTTAAAACTGGCTGGGGGAAAACTAGCAAATTAAAAGAATACTGTGGAAATAGAAAGGGCATAAATCCTAGCCGTACACTAACAGTAAAGTGAAACCATACATTTGTCCATATCAGGTTTCTGAATGTAAAATAGTAAAGTGAAAGGGAAAAAAATCTTGGTGGTTTTTATCCTTTCAGTGTAAGTGAAACACGTAAAGGATGTTTGTGCAAAAATAGCTACTCTGATTTAGGTGACTATTAGGTACAGTACCTATTTTCAGGGATGTTCCATTTAGATTTGCTCTGTAGCTACCTGTGCACAAGGGAAGGTCATACGCAACATGTATCACTCTTGTTCCCTTAATGGATTGCACAAGGATTAGAGCAGCGAAGAATTTGGTCAGATATGTATGTTTCCATGGGAAGAAAATTTCTTCTACTCCAACTGAAGTCAATCTCTTATTATACTTCAAAAGGTGGAAAACATCCAGACAGAGAATTCCCAGGATAGGAATCAGTTGTTCTTTATAAATATGACAGTAAAATGCAGCACTATGTTGAATTAACACTCACCAGACAAACAGGACAACCACTGAAACACAGCCCAATTTGCATTGTTTTACAAACATAACGTGCTGTGAAGTAGACTAAAGCAGCTGTTACTTAGAATCAAACTGAAGAGAAATTCAAATGATTTATACTGTTAGACCTTCCTCCATTAACAGCTGCTCCAGACCTTTTGCCCTGAGGGAAAATACAGATGGATTTTGCAATACAAAAAGCACAATACACTGGGCTTCAATTATTGGAAATAACAAAGTTTTTAACAAGGAAAGATTAATACCGATGATGCAGCTTAATAAGATTTTCATGAAAACAAATTACTTTTTCTAGCATGCTCACAGCTTGGGATATAGGCATGTTGGGTATATAATTACTCTAATTACAGGGAAAATTGAAGGAATTTGGCTATAATTGCCGATTATCTGGTTGTCCTGAACATGACAATCACCATACCTATTTTTGCAACAGCAGATTTCCAAAGAGCAATACCATACTGGTGACTCTCCATTCTGCTATATGCTTATTGATTATGCTTCCAGCTTACAAGAATTAGTGCTTTCTGAATGTAGTCCCATCCTCCAGCACTCACTTCTTCTGACGCTGTGCCTTTTACTTCAACTAGGAGATACACAAAGAAGGGAAAAGGTGTAACCAAATTTATTATTTACCTACAACAAGTTTTCTATGTTGTGTTACTGCTGCACTTCTTATTTACAACAACTTTCCATGCAAAAAGTCCACAAAGCAAAAGCTTTTATTTGTTCCTGGAGCAAGGTGGAGCCTTTAAAGCACAAAGTTTTAGAAAAGGGTGTATTTTGTCTTTTCTTAAACTTTCCTTTGGACCCTGAAATTACAGAATCACAGAATCACAAAATGGCTGAAGATGGCAGGGACGTCTGGAGATCATCTAGTCCAACCCTACAACTAAAGCAGCTTGCTCAGGACCATGACCAGTCGAGTTCTGAATATCTGTAGGAAGGGAGACTCTACAACATCTCTGGACAGCCTTTTCCAGTTGTTGTTCAACCACTTTCACAGTAAAAATATTTTTTCTTATGCATATAGCTACCCACAGTAAATACAGATTAATGAAAACATGTAATATCTTAACTACTGTTTAATAGAGTAATCTTTCTCTTGAGTTTCATTTTTGCTTCCATGGCTTAGGGACTCAACCATTAGTCTGCTTTTGTTACCCTCATCTATACCCCTCAGTGGATCCAGTCAACCCTATTTAAGTTGAGACGCTCTTGCATTTTATTCAGTGGGAGTGAGATTTTGTACCAGGGAAATAAAACCTAGAGGAACTATTCTGTTTTTACACTACCTACAAATAGAATTTGGCTGTTCCTATCTAACTTAAAACATGCCTCAATTGCTATCAAATTCTTAGCTTCAAAATGTGATATGCTTCATGGGAAAAATATGTAACAACTAACAAATATACCTAGCTACAGCACGTTAGGGGTCCTCCTGAGGTCAGTTTGGAAAAAAAAAGAAGTACGTAATTAATGTATTTCTGTAAGGAACCATCTGACTTCCTGGTTAAGTTTTCAAGTCACTGGAACAATCCCATAAGGAAATTCTGGACATTGCAACAGCTTTGCTTACTGTGTACCCTTTCATAGCATCAAGCAGTCCAGACAGTAAAACAAAATCAGACCAGCAGAAATGCCAAAAATCTCATCTCAGTTATACAAGACTACACTAGACTTGGAATAAAAGAATTTGGACTTTCAAACTCATTTTCCACCATGTAGCATGTATCATTCAAAACAGCAGAAGGGCCACAGGTTAGGACGGGCCTGTGAAATCTTTCTATGAGCTCAGAAGATGTGCCATCACTGTTGTTCTGTCTCTTAGAAGGATTGTCTGGAGGTACAAATATTCATGTATTTTACTAGAGCCAAAACCTACCATTGCCAATTCCACATTGCCCAGATGGGATCTAAAATTTGCCATCAAAAAAAAGTTGGATCACCCTGATTAGAACAACTGACATTTATTTATTAAAAATCCGGAATAAGATTCAGCTTCCATAGAAGCTCGTCGGTGTATCTGCATGGTCTTTTATGGAAGGAGTATAAGATCTTAAATAAACTCTTGATGCAGTAGACAGCTGTCTGAAAAAAAAACAGGGAATACCTGGACTTTTTATTAGACAGCTATAGCTTGCTATTTCAGAATGTGTCGCATCCCGAGGGATCGGAGGGACAAACAAACTGATCCAAGAGATCCACTTTGCCTCTCACTTCTAGGACAAGGCTGCTGTCACACAGTGGCACGGATTTGCGTGCATCTGCCTTTACAACTGGGGTTAGGTATGTTTAGAGTCAGCACGCCGGGGGGGCATACGGAGGGTGAGAAGACAAGGTAGCACTTGATGTGTGCTGGGTCGCAGTCATCCAGAGACCCGAGCACTAATATTCTCCAAAAGAAAGGCAAACCTATGAAGAGTGTATGTATTTATACAGCAAGAGCAGCTAGGGAAGCCAACTGGCAGCTCTACCTGCATGTCTGCTCCCTGGGAGAGCACAACCAGTTAGGCAGCTGCAGGAGCCTGGCAGGCTTCCCCCCCCCCAACCCTATCAACACCATTCTCATAGGAAAGAAGAAAGGAAGGAAAATTGAATAATTGAATATAGCTCTCTCCATAGACCTGTGCCCTGAGCAAACGGCTGATACCTCTCTGCCTCCTCCCAACCTTCTCTGTCTCCCTGGAGCAGCTTTCCTGGGTCAGTGACAGACTGTGCCATCTGCCCTGGCTGGGAGGAAGGAGGTGAAAACCCCAGGGGAGCAGACGTAGCCTGGGATGAGGTGAAACTGCTACCTAAAAGCCAAAGTGCTGGGGGTGAGCTCTGGTTTGAGTCATGAGCAGAAGGACAAAGCGGAGCAACACGACTGTTACGAAGGTGGATACACTCCCAAGGGGAAGCAGCCAAAATGCCCTTTTAAGTGTCACTGCACAGTAACACAGCTGGCCAGTACCTGCAAGGCGGTTTCACAGGCAATGATACCTTTATCCTTTACAAAGCCTGCAAAACCTCTCCTCCCAGCACTTTCCTCCCAGTGCCCTGAAGGCACTCAAGCCACTGCTGCTCAGGGGCGATGCATTCTTATACGCTTGCGCTCTCTTCCTTTCACCTTCCACCTCCCCAGCCCATCTTAGGCCTTACGAGCTAGAATACAGGTATTTGTTTAGTGGTTTGGTTGAGCTCTTCTAAACAGGCGAGCAAGTAAACCTGAGCTTTTAGCAGCATGACTCACTTGAAAGCTCGTTTTCATGCCCAGCACAATAGCTGAAGTCAGGATCCATTTTGCATGTGCTGTAAAAGAGGGTTCACAGCTACTGTGCTGTAGGAGGATGGTAGGGGAGCAGGTAATTACAGCCCCCACACGTACAGGTATCCTCATGCCCTGCCAGGCTTCTGCAGAAGCCTTTTTTCTGAGATTTTGGTGCTCCCGCAGATGGGAATGATGGAGGATTTATAGCAGTCCTCGGGAGAGGCATGGGGCTTGAGGATTTGGAGACATAAGGACAAATTCTTCTCTTGAACCCACGTGGTGGATTGAAGAGAAGAAATTAGCTGTATGAAATAAAGACAGGTACTGTGACTCTTTCTCGTAGGTAAATATTTCTTTAATCTTTTTTTTTTTTTCTGAGGGTTATTTTTTGGTACATCCAGCTGTGGCCTGTAGCAGAAAGGAATATCTCATAATGAGCTCTGTTATAAATGGCTCTGAAACACAGAGTGTTGGAATGCCACTAAAAATATTTTGTCTGTGGCTTTTGCTAAGGCTCAGCTCCTCAGGAAATACTTTCATTGTTTAATGCTGTCATTTTGTACATATCCAATATTTTCTTAATCTGTCACTGGGAATAGTTTATTTATAACAAGCTTATTTTCCAATTGCATGCTGTAAATATGTCTTAACAGTCTTGCCAAAAACACTAACTATTCACTATAACTACCCAGTTATAGACATTTAACCAGTTTATTAGCTTTTAAAAATACCAGAAGTATGTGTCAAATCCTCCCTTACCCCCCTTTTTTTCCACTGAAATAGTGGACATACAAGTTTGGGCCAGGAGTCACTCTGTTGATTAAACACAGTTATAAAAATGAAGGACTGATTGTGTCTCTAGATTTAGCCCCGAGTTTGTCATTCATGTCTCTCCAGAAGTAATTCCAAGGGGCAGCGGGACTTAAAGCCACCTACTCCATGTTTCTTCCTCGCTCCTTAAAAAATTGCCACTAGCCTATAATAAAAGCAACTTATGGCCACTATAACACAAAAAGTCCAGCTGCTCTTGATGAGAAATTTTGGGGGAGACTCCAGTGCCATCATCAGGAGGTCTCTTGTTCTCCCCTGGAAGATGTGAAGGGAGAGAAAAAGGTCCTCTCTTTCTTATGTCTCGGGGTTATTAAATAGATTGCCTGCTGAATTTTACAGCTGGCAACCAGGTAAGGCTTATAAAACGTGTTTCATAAGCAGCACATCCCATGGCATGTATTCTGCAACGGGATCCTGTTTGTTTGGAGGAGCTAACTGATCAAAATTTGCTCTCTTTAGAGTCCTGTACTCTTTAAATGTTATTAAGTCTATATACGCGTGTGTGCGCATGTGTGTACGTCTATGTAGAGAATAAAAATGAAGCTATGTGGAATACAGAGAACTTGTTGAAACATTCATACGTCTGCCAGCAAGTCTGCTGACAGTTTGGGGTTTTTAAATATATTTACACAGCTGTAATATATATACTTTTATGGGGAACATTTTCCATCATTAGCTTTCCAACAGGTTAAGAAGGTTATTCATAGATATATCTACACACAATGAGCCAAATTCTGGTCTCAGCTGTAATGGTGTAAATCCAGAGTCACTCCATTAAAACCAACTGCTTTTGCTTTTTTTGTTTGGTTTTTTGGGTTTTTTTTTTTCTTTTAACTTGTACCAGGTAACAGAGAGGAATTTGTCCTCCCTGTATTCCGAGATCCCAGCAAGAGTGCTGACCTTCTGTACTGGAGCAGATAATCTACCGGTCATTTCTGTGTCATAGCTGTGGAAACGGCCTGCCGGCTTTTAGTGCGTTCTGCAGTCATATGCTTCGGCTGATAAGGTGATAGGAATCAATCTTTCTGAAAGCAATGTCCAAAGGCTGTCTCTAGGACTGTTTTTAATTCACAAGTGCTGCCTCTATCTCACCAGTGTCTTAAAAAAAGTCTAGAATTTCCCGGGGTATTTATTCCTCCCAACTAAAATCCATATACACATTTTAGCAAATGTGTATAGCAAATTGTCATTAAAAGATCATTAAAATGTGGCTTGTGATATGGGCCCAAAGCTGATCTTGCCTCTACAAGTGGAAATCTTTTGTAACTGCACTTCAGTCATTAGAAAGTAATTCCAGATTTCTGCTGCCTTCATAGAGACTGGAATATGTTCTTCTTCGTTGAGTCGCTCTTTTTAACTAATATAGTTAGAGAAGGTTTTAGAGCAAACATTCTTTTTCGGCTGTGTCAGGAGATTTTTAAAAGCTACCTTGTCACTTGTCTTAATGTGGCAGCTTTATGGCTGTAGGGATGCTGTCTCCTCTGGGCAGCTCCTGCACTGCCGTTTCTTTCCACTGCAAGACAGTCGATGGATAAAAAGGAGCTGGGAAGGACTAAGTCGTGCTGGAGCTACAGGGCTTTCCACAGAGAGTAAACCGCACTGTTTTCAGGGTTGCATTAAATTAATTACGTGGGAGGGAATAGTCAAAGTCATCTGAGAAACTTGGGACACACTCCTGTGGTATATGAGAAAATTAAGCAGGCTGTAAGGCCTGGGTAAAACTTGGACGCTGCCTAAACTGAATGATATCTCTATCAAAGCAATATTTTTTTTGCAAAAGCTAGTTACAAAACGGTAAGTTCCCACACATTCCATCTCATTGCAGGACAAGCTGCAAGACAAACACAGAAATCACTGAAGTGAATTAGACTGGAAACTATCTTCTACAGGGGCCAAATCTTCTCACATATTTCTACTCTACCAGACAAAGCTAAGCCCTGACCCCTCACTTTAAGTCTCTCAGCAAGGCTGGAGTAAGCCCCAAATAGGTTGCTACATCTCCAATTTGATATGGGACTTCCTTTCAACACAAGGACATAGGCTGAAATACGGGGACGTCACCTCTTTCTGCATTTTCTATACATTTTTAGTAGGAGCCACTGAATTTGAGACTGAAGTATGGGAAGGCCCCCAGCCTCCTGCACCCCACTCTGCCCAGTCCGCCCCTCGCCACCTCCAGCCAGCCCAGGGACAGCAAGGGGACGCAAGCAAGGGGACGGGCACTGGGGACCAGAAAACCATCGCTGGGTGCTCAGGGCAGTTCCTGGGTGGCAGGAGGGGAGCGATGAGGGGGTCCGGGTGGGAGATGGGTCTGAGCAGCCTCATTGCTGCCCGGTGGGCTCTGCATGCCAAGCTGCTCCCCAGGCTTGGCTGTGTCCCCTGCCCGGAGCTGGGACTATAGCTTGCCTGTGTAGAATAAATACCCTGTGCAAAGTTATTCCCGTGGTCTGGTCACACACCGATTTCTGCCACATACAAAGGAAGGGGGAGGATTTTTCAAGGCAAGGTTATTAAAGTCTGTGATAAGGCGCTAAGAAACCCAAACATAAACTCCTTCAAAAATAATAGTAACTGTGTGAGAAATTCTTCAAGTGTTTGTATAGTGTAGCCCTATATAACGTTACAGACTGTAGTCCTGAATGTCGTAATCTTAACCATACACCAGCATGTGTTTTTAAATGTAATGCATTTTGATGTCCTGTTTGCATTGGACTCACTACTGTAGGTCTCTGCAGGACATTCTGTTTACAAAAGAGATTACCAAAAATAAAAATTACAAAACAAAGTGGTGTAAGTTACAGAAATGAGAGTAGGAATGCCTCACTCCGGAAGTTTTTGCCACAAGTCCAGATATAAACAAGGCCAAAGGGACTCAGTATAAATCAAGTTATTTTCCTATTACCTCAGTAGGACAGGGGCTCAACAGCTATCCCGGCCTTATTTTACAGGCTATAACCTGGAACTAGTTTAAATCTACTTTCATTCAGTTCGTAGTTCATGAAACAGCTGTATTGAGATGGAAAATTTTTGTGTTGAGCTCTTTACCTTCTAGATGTAAAAACCCCACTCTTATAAAAAGTAGTTCTTGCTTATGAATTATTTGCCTCTGCCTTTCTACAAGCCTAACAAGAAAAGGCAGCTTTTGAAAATTTAGCCCCTTTCCAGGCCGTCAAAGAGGGACTGAGCTCTGACTTTTGCACAGACTTACAATTATACATATGTTATCAGTGGGGGGAACACTGAGTTTTTCTCTCTGTCTCTCTCTTCCACTCTCTTTCACTCTTTTCCCCGCTCCAACCCCAAATTTCCAATTTATTGCACTACAAGTTTACAGTTACATATGTGCCCCTCTTGCTTTACCTTTTTTTGTTTCCTATCTGTTTAGCTACTCCCCCAAGCTTAAACCCTCTTGGACCGTGAAGGTGTCACATTTGGCATCCAGGGCACTGCTGAACAATTACTGCTGTTCACCTTATTCCTTATCCCTGCTGTAAGTAATTTGGGCATGACTTGATAATGTCCTTAGTTTCTATTATAGTAGTGGATAGTAGTCCTGTTCAACATCAGGGTCCCTTTAGCCTAAATGCTGTTCAACTAAATAGGCTGTAGCTGTATGGCGCAGCAGAGTGCAAGGAACTAGGAGACAATATAGCTCTGTCAGTGTGCTATTTGCCCAGATTAATTAGCTTCCACAACAATTTTAATGGTCAAACACCATGCTGGTGTTACTATACGGGTTCTGGTTTGGGGCATGTACGGAGCTGGTGAGGACTTCAGACTGATGCAGCATGGCACTCTGCATATCGATAGCAACAATCCCTGCCCCAAAATTGCTTATAGCCTGAATAGGCAAGACAGACTAAGGGTACATGGAGAACAAAGGCACAGAAAGGAGAATATCTATGGCCACAGCCACAAGCTTGCTCCTGAGACGGAGCCCACGCACTCGGCCGGACTACCCAAATAGCAGAGGCAGTCCTGAGCACACAGCTGAGCTGTGAAACCTAACTCAGGCAGGCAAGCTCACACCCTTCCTAATTACTTTGTGCAAATAGTTTCGTGAGTGAAGCATTGTTCACAGCAGCACTTGAAGGAAACAAATATAAAAGCCCTTCTTGTTTCAACAGCTCCTGGCTATAAGCCTACTATGAGACAGCTTTGTGCAATAGCTGGTCCAGGTTGCCCGTGAGGACCCCTGCATCGCTACAGAGCCTGACTGCAGGGAAGAAATCTGTTAGAGCAAGGATTTACTGCCCCAGGCAGGTGATACACTCTGGTTCATAGGTATAAATTCCTGCAGATAGGAGAATTATTTTGTCCCTCAGCCATAATACACGCTGATTTGTGTCCTAGCTGGGATCTACTGTGCTCCTTGCTGATGGCTGGCTGTAAAGCATAAGTGGATCCTGTGCTGGCTGACAATATTGCAGTGGCAGATGAGTACTGTGATAATCACAAAGTATTGGGTAATCACCACTCTGTTACCTTGCCTTGCCGCTCAAGAATTAACGCGCCTCCTCAGATTAAGGAGTAAATTTTACTGCAGCCAAACTCCCTGGTTTTGTGCTGCTCCAGACAGGACTCTGACCTGAACTTGGCCCTGCAGATGTTTTTCTGAAAGGTTCAGAATAATATAAATGTTCAGAATAATATAAACTTCATTTTGGAAAAATTGACCATTGAATGTAGGTGTTCAGTTCATCTTCAAGAAATGTGAGCCACAGATCAACTGAGCTTAATGGTTCTCATTTATTACCCTATAACAATTAGTACTGTGTGACATGGCCAACCACATCACTGGGATTTTTCACTCTGACAGGAAAGTCTTTTTGTAAGGGCCTAATCAATAGTTACCCACAAACATATATATATATTAATTAAAAAAAAATTGAGAAAGCAAAATACTAATGGTTTGTGGAACAAGATGTTCAGTTCAGGTTATATGAAGCAGCAGGAGAAGAAACAAGGGCAGTTTACTACAGCACATGTGTCACAAAAGCTGCTGGCACTCAGCTGAGCATCTGATTTCTCTGTTTGGAAGAATGGTCCACTGGGTGCAGTTAAAATGCAAAGGAGAATATTAAAAAAAGTGCAATCCTGTGTGGGTGAATAAGCAGTTTCTTTGAAGCTTGAATCTGACACATATTTCAAAGCTCAACCGAAGCAAAAATCAATTCTCAGATTACTCTTCTTTCTAGCTTTGGACGAACTTGAAAGAAGAGCTGACATCAGCACGTACAGACAGGTCCACAACCATTTCTGGGCCCTTCGCATTTCCAGGAACAGGCAAAAACAACCGACACAGAGGAAATCTCCTGGCAAACAGAGCCAGAACACTGTCTCCATTTCCTTACTCCTCTCACCTACCTGGAGGGACTGACCCCTGGGAGACCATTCCTGCTTTGTAAAGCTCCCGGCTGAATAATTGTCCCCTGGGGGATGTTAACTACAGATTCCAATGAGGACAGAGACAGCCGGCGCCAGCAGCTCCAGGATCAGAGAAGTACAGAGATGTGTGTTATTCCTCCCCTCCAGCCAACAAACCCTCCCTCTGCACTTGACGAGTGGGGGAAGAAGGAGGAGGTGGAGACAGAGGTGCGAAAAGAAGAGCTCTTCATTGCTTACCCAGAGAAATCCCCCAGTAGATTAAGGCCACTGGATCACCGCTCAAGCAAAACCCGGGGCTGATATCAAAAAGCGTTAAACCGTGTGGCCAGCTTTGCAGATAGAGCCCGAGGTTCTGCCGACGCACGGGCTGAGGTCCTGGTCCAGCACTTTGCTCCACAAAGAGCGGTGGAATCCACTGGCAGGGGCACAGCATCATCTACCCTTGGCCATGCGATACTGAGGGCATGTCCTTACCCATCCTATGGGCCATACGTCCAGCAATCACACCCTCCCGTCGGACCCAAGCCCTTACAGAAAACGTTCATGCGCCTGAAGGCTTTTGAAGACCGCGGGGCAGCAATTTTCAATACGAAATGCCATGCTTAGTGGCGGAAGGAGTTTCATGGAAAGTTTATTCACAATTATTCCTGTTTAACTGAAAAAGAAATGTGTAGCGTCATATTTTGATTACCTGAGTGCTGCAGCTGCATTAAGAAAAGAGATTTGCCCAGCAGCAGGGGGTTCACAGGCTCTTCCCACCGCTTTACATTCTGCTTTGAGCAACATCCAAACTGAATTCAATATTTGTGATCCTCTTCCTAGTGTTGTTATGAGGTAATGGTTCTCTTAATCTAAACCTTATCTGCCCAGCTGCAGTTTTTATATTTTTCTCTGACTGCGCTAGTCACATGAGATCGAAGGACATGAGAATTTAGTAAATCTTTTAGAGCTTAAGATTATGAAGGGTGGAATTTGTTTCATCAGTTGGCTTTATTAATACTCTGCAGTCTGAACTGGATTCGAAACTGAAGTGAGTAGCACTCACTAACAACAGAAATAAAATGCACCGTGAGAAATATGTAGTTTATTAATGTCTATTAGTTTTCATTTAAAATAATAGAGATTGACGAACTGTATGACAAAGAGTGAAGAAAAAGAAAGTCTATCTGTTTATTTCTCTCCTTCTCCATCCTTGCTCAAATAAAATATATTTAGGTATACATTGTCATATTTTATTTTTTTTTATGATCTTTATTCAAGCAAAGCTCCAATAAAGGCAGAGAAATAAAGTTTTTCTCAGTTGGTATAAATCAAATATCATTGTTTTATATAGATTACCTTTCAGGTGGCATCAGCTGTGCAGTTTATTAGGTTTTTAGGCATGAACTCTATCTTTACAGCCCAGGGAACAGCGAGGCCTGGACTGTGGCTGACATTTCGGTGTGGTATGTGAATGAACACGTGTATGGATGTTTACGGACATGCAAGTGTTCCTCTGTAAAACACATCTCGCCAGAAACTTTTCTAAGGATTAGGCAGCTGCCCAGCTTCTGCAAACCTGTCATCATTTGCCCAACCTCTCTGGAAATTTTCTTCCCAGGAAATAGAGCGCTAATTGCTTGCCCAGAAAGGAAATTAATGACTCAACAATTGTGACCAACAGGCTGCATTTTGGAGATAGCCAATCCTGAGAAATGTCATCTTTGTCAGGCTATAATTTCCATTCTCTACTTGAGGGTTTGTTGAGTTTGGGTGGGTTGTTTTTTTTTAATGGTGGAAACACATATAAAATGCCACGTGTCTGTGAAGCTGTATCACGGGGCAGCTCGCTCCCCTCACTGGTGGGTGGACTGGAACTGCTCGTGCTGGGCAAGAGGCACCACTTTGGCAACTGCGGTCCCAGCCCTGCCTCTGCCCCTTATCAAATCCACGTCAGCACTAACTAGAAGCCAGAGCACAATTTCTACCCCGTGGTATGTTAAAGCTCCACTTTGGAAAATGTCCCTGCCAAGCAGAGCTGCGCTGCTTTGATAGTCCATTACTACACAGAGTTTCAGGGCAACATCAAGCAAGGAGGCAAGTTTGGGGTTTGCTGCGTGTTACAACAGTGAGAATGTGAAAAGGAGAAAGGCTTAATTTCTAACAACCTTCCTGGAGGTGGAGAACACAAAAATGGGCAGTTGCCCTCCATCCATGACAGATGAGTCATTAAACATGAAGATATGTTTATCGCAGAGTATTTACAGTGTATTTAACCAGATCAAATGGCCCATTGTTAAGGGCTTAGACACAGTCACAAGTCACAGTATTCTTCCACTTCTCATAAAAGTGGGGTAATCGTTCTGTGACAAATTTATTCTATACAGGCAATTTTCTATCATCAAAGATATTTTGATACTTGATCAGTACAGTTCCCTTTCTACTTATAGAGTCAAATGAACCTGCAGCCTGGAGTTGCAATGAAGACAAGTGCGTTGCCTTTTGCATGGCCCTTTCAGTCAACAACAGTCCACCAGTACAGGAAGACAACATAAAATGTACCTGTGATGGATCACATTAAATCTCTCCAAAGATAAGAGAAGTTGCAAGGCTTCTTTAAGGTAATGATAAGTAGGCTACAAGCATCTCTGTGTAACTATTTTGGTGAAACCAGGGCAGTGTCCCCATCAAAAGCTTTTATGACCATATCCAGCTCACTTTTACATGGAAAAATGTCTCTGGCTCTGATTATTATTGTATGTATTATAGAAGAGCCAGCAAATTAACTCAGTCGGAAGACAAGAGAGAAGAGAGCAAGGAAGAATCAGAAACAGAGCCAGAACAAGTACTCATAGCTATTCTTCAGATATGCCTTAAAAGGCTTTTATGGGATGAGTGCTCCAGGAGGAGACCTTAGAAGTGTCACCAAAAAAGTGGTTTCTAACAAGTTTCTACTGTGTGAGGGGGAACGGGACTTCTCATATTCCTTTTAAATAAACAGGATGGCAACAAAGATACTCAGTTCCACAGGGAGCTAAAATGTATTTTCCTATTGGATCCTATCCAAAAGCTATTTCATGCCATGGAAAGATTACCATTGATTTGAGTTCCAGTGAATGTTGTCCTGAGGCCCCAGCCAGAGGCTTCCATTGCACCCCTCTTAATGCAAGGTTTGCGGAGGAAGACGTAGCCTGGCCTTCGTCTGCCCCACTGCAGGTCTGACTTGCACTTAACAGCAGTGGCTCCCAAAAGTATAGGAGGGAAATTATGTAATTTCTTGCACACCTTTTGCCCTTAGAGGTGAATCTAGTTCAAGAATTATTTTCCATACAGGTTGTAAAGCATTCTAAGGCAGTGATTTTGAAATCAGTACACTTTCTTTATCAGTAACTATAATTTCCTATTTACAACTCTACCCAGAGATGTCAGAAGGTGAAGTACTTACTTATATCTTTAAGCTGAACAGCAATTCTGTTGAATTAAGCACATACGCAAGTGCTTTACTGGCTGGCTTCTCTGAGTACCTAAACGAATAATATATACAGCAAAATAACTACAATATTCAAAATAATTTGCTCTCAGGCTTAGAACTAAGCAAACTTAGAAATGTATGAGGAAAATAATTCCTGAGTTTGACTTGCCTTTTACTGGGGATTAAGATCCTAGTAACACCCAGCCAGCGATGTAAAACAAGAAACACAGTGTCTAATTTAGGAAAAGATATCAGACGTGAGGAAAACAGTTGGAGGGAACGTGTTCAGGAAGAAAGGGGTAATACGCCAGACGATTTTGAGTCTTTTCGTGCACGTTTCTTTTTTTTTACCTTTAAAGCTAAGTCAAGAAAGCGGCAGCGATCTCCGTCAGCGCTCTGCCCAGCGATGCGCTGAGCAGGAGACGAGAGCCTGCAGCCCCTGCAGCGGCCGCATCAGCATCAGGGGCTTGTACAGCTCCATCCCTTGCGCCTGTGAGCTATGACAAATTCATACATCGTGCCCTCACAGCTCCAAAAGATGCCCCATGTAAACCCCCATCGTTTAAATTCTCCCATATGTATGTTTACTGGAGGGGCTGTGAGCCTTTAAAGGAAAAGACTAGGAATTTCTTATTGTTTTGGACGAGGGGGGTCTGTGTCCCAGGCAGCTTTTTCCAAAATATGAAGGTAGACACGTAAACCTCAAGCACTGAGCTGGCCAACAACACCTAGGAAATTCAAAGTCAAGGCTGCCACCATGTCCTTGGGTGACCCTTTGATACCCTGGGATTCAAGAGCTTCAGCTCAGCGTGTGGTCTTGCGTATCATATGTGTCACAGTTCTTATTAACAGGGGTGCAAATTCTCCCTGCCTGCAACGCTACTGCTTTATCCGGTGCGCAGCCAGGGTGAAGCTGACCCCCAGCACCAGTGAATGCCAAAATCCTGCCCTTCATGTTGCAGGTTTGTCCCCTCGTTACCCCTTGTCTTATTGGAAGCGGTCTGCACGGAATGATTTAAACCTTCTTTTATCATGTGACAAGAGACACAGAAATGATCAAAGAAACATAAAGCAAGTGCTTACTAAGATGCCTGCTGCATCTGACCTACATTTCGCCCATCTGTTACGAACCTGATTTATGGAAAAACTGAAATTGTAACACTTCCTGGAAGCATAAACACTTGTAACTTGGCCTTATTTTGTCCAGTCACATCCTTTTTTTGATACCTATCTGTCTTCTTACTAACCCAGGATACTTACACGTAAGACCTACAATGATAATGTTCCTAAGCCACAGCTGATTAGCTTCTCTGATGTCAGACACGAGAGCCATATAACAGCTTAGAAGTCAGGATAAGGGAATGGTGGAGCAGCACCAAACGGGAGAAATTACAGGCTTTGCTGTGTGATTGCCAGCTAGGAGCCTTAGCAGGTCAGTGAGCTGAATGATTCTTTATGCAGAGCAGATTTGCAAGGAACCACACGTGTCTTCATGCTAGTTTCAGTGTCAGAGCCATATGATGCCCTGTCATGTTAGGAAAAGGAGGAGAAGGAGCAGAAGTGCTACAGAAAAGGGTCTGGGAAACGCAGTTTTAATAAGTTCTGCTGCAGTATGCCATCTGTTCCAATGGGAAATCTATGCTGTCATAAATCTGAGTGTTGTGGCTAGGAAGACTAAGGGCACGCAACCCAAATTTGTAGATACTGTGTTGTGAAAACTACAGAATAGAGCAGAGGCACTAATGTGACAAAGTTGGATTCTTTTCTGGTTGGGAATACTTCCTGAGAATGCTTTTCTCTCCTTTAATTAATTCATTACATGAGCTCTGTAGGTGACAAGGTTTGTTACAAACAGATACCACAAATATTGACAAAAAATTGACCTGTGTTTATTCACTGTGAGTAGTTACTGAATATAGTAAAGTGTTTTCTACTCCTTCTGGTGGGCAGAGCTTTTACAAAGGGAGGGGTCTGAAGAAATCCCCAGACCTTGGACTCTCTCTTGGAGAAAAACCAAGAAGGAAGCTGACAATAAACAGGACTAAAGTATCTGTGGATAATCTGAATCTTTCCTCTCTGCGTCTTTCAAGTCCTATCTGACTGAACAAAGGTTAACAACAAGATGCAATATAATTAATTATTTTTTAATTAAACTTCCTAGTGCCCGCAAACTGCATTCATGAACAAGGACTCCTTAAAGGTAGCAAAAAGAGACCAAAAATGAGTCTCTGTTCTATGGAACATCTAATATAATCTCTTTATTTCTATTTTTTATTATTCTCATATGCACAAAGTACCTGCTAAAGGTTGCTTAGAACAGAGATAATCACATCACAGCCAGGATAATTTGCGTGCTCTGTGACAGAGCTCTTTTGAAAGGGGTTTCTGTCTTTCTTCTTGTCCAACATAACAAAAACCTGTTCTAACACAAATACCGATGGACTGTCAGCTTAACATTTGCTTTTTGTCAGTACCATTGATGTACAGTTCAGTCACAGAAATGCTGTGGATAATTCTGATATCCTTGCAGGATTTCAGAAAAAAGGTAACCTATTTTTGAAGAACAGCCACTATTCAGAAAATGTTGTAGCCCACCTAGAACTGGGACAGGAGCTAATGCATACAGAGCTTGCAGCTACTTTTGTTAGGGTTAGGTATGCAAGGTCTCCCACGCTCCCTTTAAAAAAGGCCTTCCTTTCCATATTGTATCTGTTTCCACAGTTTGCAGCTTCACAGCTTGAAAAATCCTTTATTCAGCCATGGAGAAACCTTTTTTTGGACTTTGTATATATTCATATATGTGTGTCGGAAAAGTAAATAGACTAGATAAGCGTATTAAAAATCAAGCTACATCTCTAAGCAAGCAAGACTTGAATAAACAATGTGCAGACCAATGGTAAGATCAGAACTTGCTCATAGCTAGTAAGATAAAATAATAATGTATTATATGCACCTTTTAAAGTACAGATAATTGTGTGCAAATGTGCATAAAAATCCACTAGCTCATTCCTGTAGGACAATTTCAAAATCAGGAATATCGAATGGACTGGGGGTGTAAGTCAGGTTCTTCACGTACAGATGTTAGCAAGACTTTTCCAACATATGACATTGCTTACAAAACCAATATCTTTTCTAGATGATCCTTATGACTAACGTCATAAGACAGCAGGGCGCAGGGTTACTGATCAGAAGTGGCTGACTTTCACATCCAGTGGTTCTATTGGATCAAATCCCTGGATGGCTTCTCTACTCAGTACCCACCACTTTTGCATTTATTTAGCCCAGGAACACGCTATCACCAGATTCTACTTGGAAGAATGCTCCTGGAATAAAGATGTCCTCTCCATTTGGTGATTCCAGGACCTGGCCACTGACAGAAATGTGGAAGTCAAAGACTGTATGTCCAGCTGTGCTGGGGCTTATCTGCACTGTGGAGCTGTGATTTGCCCATGCCTCTTAATGCTGAAAGCTCCTTGTCAAGGTGTAGTGTTAAAAAAAAAAAAAATGTCAGCATTGACACCTATGAGAAGTAGGTAAAGTATACATTCTTCGAACCAGACATGGGATAAACTTTCTCTCTTTATCCTCCCCATACCTTTTGCCTTCAGGTAGAAGAATGGGGAGGACACTGTGGGAGGCAGCAGAATGGAAGACAAGGAAGCTCCAGCAGCACTCAGAGGAAGGAGGGCTGCTACAGTAGGGAAATGTTGTGGAAAAACTTTTGGGCTGCTCTGCTGCAATAACAATCTGAATTTACTGTCTCCTTTGAAATGCATTTGCAAACTGAACAACCTGCAACAGCTCCACGACGTAGTTAAGACGTAGCAAGTTGGAAATAACCACTGATTATCTGCTGGAATCGTACTAGGATGGTCTCACACTGAGCAGAAGGCTTTGGCAAGCACACAGTGAGCTATGACAGGGATGGTTCAAGCTTTTGTTTCATTCTGCAGGACTCATGACCTCAAAGAAAAGGCTTGCCTGGCTGAAGCAAAGGGAAGGAACAGATGCACATATCCAGATTCTCAGTACACATCAACTGGTGTAAAGAACACAGTGGAATCACAACAACACACAATACCTGACAACGTTCACCTAGGTATTTCACCTAAAGAGCTGAGGAAAAATTAAGAGATGCATAAAGGTGTCTTCTAGAAACTTTATGATAGGTTTTCACTGTTAAAAGGTAGACTTTCCTAAAATCTGAATTTGGAGAGGATGATAGCCACTGAGGAGATTGTGGTTTTATTTATCATTTGTATTGGGTAGGAGAGACAGAAACAATAAAAATCAAGAACTCTGCCCCGTTCCTTCAAAGAAATGTAGACTCTGGGCACTAGTGGAATGAATGGAGACTTTTACCTGCCACCCTGACTCAGGCATCGAAGGTCTCAAGTGCATGCAGGCATCTAAATCTTTGTGCTTAATAGGAAAGCTATTTTATACCTCATTTATAACAAACCACTACATAGGAAGCCTAACTACTACCAGACACAAAGCTCTGCACTCTGTACACGTGAGCATTGCATTGCAGGGCACTGAAGTCCTGGATCTAGACTTATTCAGTATCCCAGCAGACATGATAGCTATCACAAGGAATTGAATTCAGGTGTCCTGAATCCTAAGCTACTAATACCTTAAAATCCTATTTCTCATAACAGAACTGCAGTGGCAACCGCACAGAAAAGGAACAGACAGGCTGTTTGTTGTTGGTAACGTTACGCTGCACTACCCACCCTCTTTGAACAGCAGGCTTAGGTTCTTCTTTTGAGGTCATCTGTATTATGGGCACCATTTGTCAGAAAATTGTTTCCTTCAGTCAAAAACTGGAGACTGCCTGTGATTTACAGAAGTGCCAGGACAGTGAATGTCCATGGTATACCTTAGGGATTGTTTTGATCTTCAGGTGAAGCAGTCTGGAAACACGAATGAAGGCTAAGTGGTTTCCACTGGGCAAGAAATGATTGGAAACACTCTGCTTACTGTCTTACTACTATTATACAACAGAAATTGTGAAAAAAAGGGTATAAATATCAAGTTTGTTGAGAGTCATTGTGGCAGGCTGACATCAGAAAAGTCATCCATCAAGCTGCCTCTTTGGTCTACATAAAGATTATCAAATACACGGCACTTCAAAGTGCTAATCTCTGCCTAAGTAATGAGTTAGGAGCTGTACTGTATTCCTAAGAGAAGAGTCCTTATTCCCAAAGAGCTCAGGAAAGCATCCCACTCCTATGGGATGTTTTCATATTCTTATGCTGCTGCTAGACTGTTTTTCTCTTACTTCTATTAAATCCATGGTCAAAGTTGAAAGTCTGTGCATATTCCCTCTTAACATCTTGTCCAGAACTTTGTCTACAACACCTACAGAGAAGGGCAAAGGGCGATTGTTACATCTGACTCAGGGAGGAAAGACTGAATCAGCTATGCAAACAAAAAAATGTCTGTATTATGGGGTAAAGAGATTGACCTTTAGACATAGCATCGATAGGAGAATGGAACAGACATAAAGCTGTTAACCAAATGATTTGGTCTGACAATTTCGAATCAAAATGAAAGAAACTTTTTTTATCTTTCATTTTTTAAAACCATTGTTGCTGAAATAAAATTGGCTTATGTGGACAAGTTTCAGTTAGGGGTCTACACAAAATGAAAAATCCCACATTTGTCACATAACAAGCCCAGAGCTGGTTTGGGGTTGGTCACCTCCTGGACTTTATTTTTTTTTAATATAAATATTAACAGTAAGTCTCAGAATTAAAGTTTTATAAACCTGGGCATTGTGATAAATGATTGCAGGCTTGAAAATGTGAACTTTAAGCTAAAATGAAGAACTCTCTATACACAGCAAGAAAAGTACCTCAGTAGCTGCAAAGCTGGACCTTAAAAGCCAAAGTTATAACTCTTAAGGTCTTTCCAGAGTATCAGTGATATATGGACTGGAGTACGTTTTTAGTGCAGACAGACCTGAGTTGGTTCCATGGCACTAAAAGCATTGTGCAGAGTCTCCCCTGGAACCTGCTCCATACAAGTCACTTAAGATCTGAAAACAGCACTGAAAATTAACAAGGAGTAAGGTCTGAAAATTTTAGGCATTGCACAGAGTCTTACGAGGAAACATGTCTTGCTGTAAGAAGTCTGCAATGCAAATGAACAAGATAGGGAAAGACAGGAGGAGATAGCATTGAGGAAGTGATTTATCTAAAAGAACAGTGGCTGACTGCAGTATAGCATCTGGCTGCCCTCACTTAGTAAGTTCAAATCGCAAGTGCTTTGCCCATTTTACAGGCACGTTATTTGCCCAAACACAATTCTGATACTTATTTTAAATGCAATATCAAAACATGATGTTGTTAGCTTCCCAGTAAGGTTAAAACACCTTTAAATGGTTTACATCTCAAACCTTTTCACCTGCCCAGTGAGCAAGCCACACTGTTTACAGACTCTTGTGCTCCAGACACCATTGGACTGGCTTTATTCTCTCTACTAGCGAGTGACCAGGTGATCATTGTAAAGAGGCACATGTCCTGTCACCTGGGAAACCGTGTTTTTAAAAGACATGTGCCGCTTGTTCATTTGGACACTATTTTATTTGCCAGAGTACCAGTGGGCATGGAAACACTGGAGCTTCCCAGTATAAAAGGGGAGAGAGAGAGTGTGTAGCTAGCACATCGAGCTAAGAGAGCTTGTGTCCTCCTTCTGCCAAGGTGCAGTGCAGGATGCTTTCGGGAAAGGTGCCAACCCTCTCATAATGGATAATTATTTTAGACTGTTCTGTTGTCTACCAGTGCTGAATCTCATCTTAATGGCAGCTTGAGAGATCTGTGGTCTGCTATATAATAGGGCATTATCTGAGATGTTCATTCCTCTTTTTGTATTCTCAGTAGGCTTTGGGAAATAACAGATGCAGCCAACTGAGAGGCAAACTTTTTACTTCCTTTCCCTTCCCTCCCTTCCCAAAAGAACTGCTGGGAAGATATCCATTATCTCAGTCAGCAAACACACAAGCTCTTCTGTACCCATACCAGGAATGACAAGATGGTCAACTGAGTGAGATAGAGAGAAAACAGAAGGGCAACCCAGGAGTATGAAACATAAACTGTTCTTTCTCTGCCTGGCTACTTGGCAGAGATGAGAAGCTGCCTGGGAGGGACATGAGTGACATCTCAGCATCATGAACTTTGTGATCATTGTCACCTCTCTAATGCACGTTTACAACACACGCTGGAAAGCTGCCGTCAGTGATTGAACCAGTAGGTCCAGTGCAATGGGGCTATTTCTGAATTACCGGCTCAAGTCCAGGAGAGAAATATTTCATCCGGAACCTATCTCCTCTTCTTAGCCTCTTGCCTCTGTTATGCCTTCAAGTTGCAAACTCCCACTGAGGAACTTTTCTTAGAAAACATGTGCACAGTGCCCAACACATTCAGGCCTTGTTCCTAAAGCCTCAATTTTTAGCTCAACAGAGTATCCAACACTATGAGTATCACCCTAATTCAAAGAGAAGCATTAAATGTTGGTTGGTTTGCTTTTGTGAGCATTTTACAATCCTTAAGGAAAGATGTCAGAAAATATTATTTTTATATGAGTATTTTTCCTAATGCTCTAATCTTCCAAGCTGGTTAGAGGTGCTAGAGAACATTGTGGGCATGTCTAGAGCAATGCCAGCAACACTGGAGAAAACAGCACATCATCCAAATCAGCAGACACCATTAATCAAACACCTGAGGCTCTTAGCTGTGAGGAATAAAAAGCTGGAGGCATGATATTGGAGGTGACAAGGCTACTGAAGGCATCCTTGGGGATGATCTTTTGTATTCTCCTAGGAAATAAAAGACTTCCAGTGAGAGGAAACAAAAGACCTGAGCAGCAGGAATATTTTGGGCCTGGAGCCAGGGAAAAGAGTCAGTAACAAAGGCTGGTAATTTTTCATGAATTGCTGTTTTGTGTTGTTGAGCACCAGGACACAGCTGGTGTACTGGCGAACCTGAGGATTTGTGTTAACTGTATTGAAATGATAACGAAGTTTTTATTTTATGATTGCAGATGTTGGTGGATTATTGTTATTAAGCCTATTAGTGTAATAGTACAAATATAAGTTTCTCATTGCTTACAGTCTTATTTGTTGTAGGTTTTTGAAATTAAATTTAGATAGCTATTAAATAATTTAAAATAACGTAAAAGGTCAATTGAGGAGATAAAAGCACAGGGACGAAGGTAAAATTGTTTGACAGATCCAAATTCTTGAGAGTTTGGAGGGAACTCACTGCCTTCCTCTCTTACACTCTGGCCGTGCACTTACCAGTTCTGTATGGTGATACATACTCAGCAGTTCTGATGGTACAGCAGAAGCAAAAGGGAGATCTGGGGTTGTTTTATGAGCCACTGAAAGAGCAATGGTCTGTTTTGCAAATTGGTTTCTCCCTTTGCCTCACCTGAAAAAAAACAAACCCACCAAATATCTAATTACTTAGGACATCTAGATTTCTGGCTGCCTAAAGTGGAGCATCTCAAAGCTGCCCCATTTTCAGAGAGAAGGCTCTTTGTGTTCATGTTTTCAGTGAACTAGTCTTTGAGTATTTCAGCTGAATACCCAGCGTACTAACCATGGTTGTAAATACTAGTTTACTACATAAGAGATGCATTTTTCAGTTTATTCAGTATAGTCCCTAAGTTGTTTCTTCTTTTTTTTTTAATATAAAACATGTAAAATGGGTGTACTATGACATTCGACTTGTTATGTATGATTTAGGTATATAGTAAGACAGTTCACTACCTTTATGAACTTGCAGTCTCTCTGGCCATTAAACAATAGTTAGGGATTTCCCCAGCACAACCCAGTGGTTGCCCCTCCCTAAGCAATGGGATTTTTGGAGACAATACTTACTGCCAAGTCACACTTACAAATGTGAAGCTCTAGTTTTTAATATATCTCTCCGGGCTGTGGCAAGCAGCCTTTGGCAGCTAACCAAAGAGCCGGTGACAGGTGCTGGGACGCCAGAAGAAAGTCATGCCGCAAATAGAGCCAGCGCTGCGCTCTCACATGAAAATCTAGCATGGGAGTCCTCAAATGTGTTGGGAGCAAAGAAATTCGCAAAAGGATCATTCCGGCCCGCTCCTTTGGCTGCAGGCGTTTGGATATACGCTGTGGCTGATCCAGTGCCCGGTGATGCCCCTGAAGCATTGGCTAGGGCACAACTTTCGGACAACATTTAAGTGTTATCATGAGCCTCTCTCTCTGCTCATGTGTGTGACTGGCCAGCTGGGCTACAAAATCACAATAACTGATTTCTGCTAGAGAGTACTAAGGTTTAGACACTTTCCCTGAGCTGTAAGTTAGGCCTTTGCTTTCAAAAGGAGGAATAAGCTGCTGGGTTTGAAGACCTTGGGAAAGAACATTAAACCCTTGTCTGTCTACGCGCATACTTCAAGACATATAAACAAAACAGCCATTGAAAATCTAGTCCTTGGAAATGATAAAATAAATATTTTCCACTTCCTTTTAACTATAGTAATTCTGCAGATGTTCTTCACATACCACCCTCTCATGCAGAAAATTCATAATGATAAAACTCTAGAAAAACATCTGCTTAGACACAAGGTTTACAATTCTTAATGTTCCTGCTGTGTTGTTAGCCATTTTTTCCTTATTTTTATTCACTTTGCAATGAAAAAGTGTCACCCCCCAAAAAGTGAAAAAGTTGATTGAGGGGCGATAGATGTAAGGTGGAGAAAGGCTGGTGAAACTCTGTGTTTTTTATGTGAATCCCTGTAGCAGCAGAGCCATTTACATTACGAGAGCCTGTATGTATGTGTTGTGCGCATGTGTGTGTGCATGTGACATGAATTGTGCTTTTATACAGAGATGCACACACAAACTTTTAGGCATTCTTAAAGAGGCTGTAGCAGTTTCCTACTTGAAGGCAGTCGGAATAAAATAACCATTAATCTTCCAGCACAGCCTAGGCAGTGACAGGGTAAGCTCCCACATTACGCTGCCAACAAGCTTCCTGGGCTGAGAAGTCCGTTCCTTTCTTGTCCTCTTGGCTGAGCCTACCTATACACACGCCAACAAGCATTAAGAGTTATAGTGCTTTCTGTTATGACACCTGACTCATCAAGGTACTAAACCACCTGCTTGATTTCGAGCATGGGAAATATTTAATTATTCAGGCACATTCTCAACTCCCATAGGTGCAAAGGCACTGGATTAGTCAGAAAATGTAACTGGCAGCACTTAGTATCTCATTTCACACAGACTACCAAATGGTGACAGCAAATAGTCACTGCTTGCCTGGCCTCTATCGGAACTGGTGCTTTGGAGCTAGTAGGCAAAGAAACATTTTCTGTAAGTCCTGTGTTCTCAGATTTTTTTATACATTCATTTTAATTCAGGGCAAATTTCTGCTTCCCTTATGTACAGGCAGTTCCCATTGCTTTACAAAAGATTATTTTTGCAAACATGGAAGAGCAGTATTTTCTGTCTCTTCAGTGATGCTGAAGCCACACTGTTAGGGTTTGTTTGCAATGGAACAATATTCCATATATTTCCCAGATATAGTACCAAAGCTTATGGCTGTTTAGCAGAGTTCCAGGTCAAAGCCTAACAGTAAAGTACTGTAATCTTAGTGAGAAGATCATGTTAAAATGCAAGTGGAAATGGGAATGACCCTTTCCTTCAAAGTACAGAAAGCTACATAAAAATGATTGACTGCAAAAAATGTGGACAACCTGCATCCTCCCCTGAAGTATATGACTCTCAAGAGACAAGTCTGAAAAAGATTGTATCGATTTATTTCCTTCACATGACTCAGCACTGCTTCTCAGTGCAATGCTCAAAATGGTTTCACAGCCAAGTAGCTTAGACTCCCCAGATTCTGCAGAAGACAAAAGTAAAACAAATTGCTAGATGAACTACAAGTGAAAATGAAGTGCTTCTGTTCAGTACTTAAAGTGATCCTGTATTTGTATCAACAGAGTACTGTTGATTTAGCATGATTATGCTGATGCATAATTTAGTTGATGGTAGTTGGGAGCCAAAAGTTCCTTGTGATTTCAATGCATATCAGAGTATTGAAGTAAGGCCAACAGAAGATTCAGGCATTAAGCAGTTCTGAAAGATCAAGATATATTTGTTCATTTTGGATGCCTAGATAGACATTCACTGAAAAAATGATGACTACTTTCTGAAGTTGACCTTACAATACTAGAAACAACATGTACCTACTTTAATATCAAGCCCATGCAAAGGTTCTGTGTCACCATTTGAAATTATACTGAAAAGCGAGCGAGCAGCTGCATGGTGCTTAGTTGCTGGCTGGGGTTAAACCACGACAAGCCAGGAAAAATGCAGTGTACTGTGTTTTTCAAGATCCAGGGTTCCTCAGAACAGTGGCCAGCCAAGCCAAGAAGGTCTGTATTGACCCTTTCTCTCTTTCTGAATAGAAAATTCACACTGGGTATGAGTTGCCCTCTTAGCAAACTTTTTTCTCAAAAGAAATGCATTTTATGGAAATTTTCCTATATTGATAAATTAGTATTTTCCAGTATAAAAGCATTCCACTTACCTCTCAGCAGTTCAGCAAGGTTTCTTACAAGCCATTCCACCACAGTGGCATAAAACCAGCCAAACAGGTAGCCACCACGTCAACACGGTCCCGGACAGACATTCCTCAGGCCAAACTTCAGCGAGCAGCTTAGCTGAAGTCACTGTGACGTCTAAGTTTTCTTCTGAAAAATCACCTTTACTTGGAAAAATAGAGAAGATGATAATATTCTACTCAGTTCTCAACAACTTGACAATGACATTGCTCTTCAATTTTTTAGTCCCAAGTTTTTGTAAAATCATCTTCATATCACCAACGCTTTGGGGAATTTTAATTTATTTACAGGTATCCTATATATTTTCTTATATAATGTGTATTTCTTCCAGAGGTGATGCTGACATAGAGCGACTGGATGTGTGTGAATTTGTTCTGTTTTCTTTGAGCAGTTTCTGAAGGTTATTTAGTTGAGAGCAGACTGAGCATGTGCAGATGTTCCTCTCTTATATGAGTAGCAGCTTTGGAGTGTTAAGTCTAAATCCAGTTGTGTGAAGGATACAGAGAAGATAAAAGAAAACTGCATTTTTTTTAATTCACTGCAGGAAAATTGCTACTGACCTTGAGAAAACCACAAGAAAAATGAGTTCATGGGAAGTCATTTTTACTTACACACCATGTGTACTTCTGCTTACGCTACTGCAGAGCCCTCTGAGGAAGTCAACACGCACCAACATTTAATACACAAGCTGTGAACTATTAACATTTAATTTAGGATTATTCAGTATAAATTCATTTTATATCAACAGTAATGAGTGCTTTTTTTCAGATTGTGGCAGTATTTGTTCTTCGCTGTGCACTGACTGTAGGCTGATTGACAATTTCAAACTAAATACCAGTAGCTCAAAATAATGTACTCCCACTCTCAGCTTGTGCTTGAATATTCAAATCTGCAGATGTAGGAGTAAAATAGAAGACAGAGAAGTGGAAAAAAAAAAATTTAAATCTTACTGCAATTCCAGGTGTCGGATGTTTGACATTGGCTCACCTCAATAAACGCTCTTTCCTTAGATAATTGGAGACCGCTACCATCCCCCCAGAAAAGTTTCAAATTTAAGATTCTAGTCTTGCAAATTCTTGTTTAATAATAATTCCCACAGAGCGAACCATTGAACTACTAAGCCTTTCTTACCCATTTCAGCATTGCTGGATTAAATCCTGAACGCGCATTTCAAAAAGATTCTTATAAAAATAAAAGTTCTGATTCTTAAAATCAGACAGCTCAGTGAGGCTCGTTTCTTCAGCGTGAGCTTTTGGACCAGAACTGCATCAGGAAGCTACTTTGGGCATATGCCTCCGCATGTCCAAATGGCTGCAACCACAACGTTTAGGCCATGTTAGTATGTTAATATTAGGCACTGTATATATGTGCAAAATGAGTTTAAGGGCCTATTATCTCACTTGCATAAACAAACAATTTCCTTGTGAAACAATTTAGCGTCTGGCTTTAGAGAGAGAATTAATTATTCATGTTCATTACTGCATTACTGCTATGGATAAAAAAGGAAAAACCACTTCAAAATGAAGACAATTCGTAGTTACATCTTAACAGCCTAACACTGTTTTCTTAGCCCAGAAGAATCTGTGATACTTACCACTTCTCTTGTATAAAATGGAGGCTACTCAGAATGAGAAAAGAATTGATCCCCCGCCCTCTATACCCAATCAAGGCTGATACCTGGAGAAAAGGCTTAACAGGCTTAAATTTAGTCATTCCTGTATGTGGGGCATCAGTCAAAAGCTACAGCCTCCCCCACTGAAAATTAACTCACAGATCTTTTTCACATATTCAGGCTGCTAGGCTTTGCAGAAGATTGCAGAAATAGTATCAAGTGGCTTTAGAGATTCTGCAGACTCCATGGTCATGCAGCAAGTATGGAAAATTTGGGTCTTTCCAGTCCTTAGTTAATCTCCTCTCGAGGCAATAAATGCTACTCTGTAAAAAAAAGGAGAGGATCCAGGAAGTACAGTGAGGTTGCCATGGTTTGCTTCTTTGAATTGTTTTAATCGTGTTACGGAGACTAATAAGGCAAAGTGAGCCCCATAAAAATAATTTCCGTCAATATATTTTTTCACTGCCATGAAGTATTGCACCTTTATGATTAAACCCTTCATCACAAAGAAAAAAGATTAAAATGCCGACTTGAAACATACTCTTAAGATTTACTGGTTTCTTTGACATATCAGTATGCGAGTAGAATAAGAATTGGTTTGCACGATAAGAAAAATGCCAGACTCTTTTTATTTCCCTCCTACTTCCGTCCTTCATTCTAGGTGCAGGATGAGTGAATGTTCAGTATACAGAAAACAACCAAATTACAGGTCAGATTATCAGTATATGTAGGCTGGCATAGCCCAGCAGAATTGAGGGTCACTCCAGTTTACACTAACTAAAAAGTCCTGTAGGACTTTTAGATAGGTAGAACTATCTAAACCATTGCTATGTCTCGGTCAGTGGCAAAGCAGAAAATAAATTACACATGCAAAATGGATTAAGTGTTTTTCAGACTTTTTCTGACATGTAAAAATTTAGTGAATTAAACAGAAAAATGTTTCAGGATAGGGATTTTTTTCAGTTGTATTCAGGGCATCTTTAATGTAGAACTAAATGAAATTTGGAAACCAGGCTAAAATTACAACAGAGGAAAACAGAAACTCAGAACAGGGAGGTGGCAGAACTACTGATGTTGTGATAACTCCTCCTCTGCAGCCATGATGAGAGCCCAAAAACCAATCACGCAGGGAGTGGCTGGTGTTCAATGCCTTAGACAGCCCTGTGAAAACCTTGTGTAAACCAAGGCGTTCTTCTCTTTTTCATAAATAGGACTATAGTATTTCCTCGCTTCACAGGTATGCCATGATTTGGGTGATAGAAGTATGAGTAGTCAGGGTAGAAAAACAGGAGGACAGTCAGGTTGATTTTTCTCAGGAAGAAGTGTGGGAAACAAGATCTAATAAAAAAGTAATGGTGTTGCCACAGAAAATGCCAAACTGACAGAAAGTTAAGCATGAGTCACAACAGGGCACAGAGTTTTATATGTTTATAGTCGAAGGGATGCATTCCAACTCTTGCAGACACACCTAGTGTAATTTTAAACTTTATTTCAGGTCCTGATTTCAGTGGTAGAAGAGGCAGCCATAAGCTCAAAGGAGGCTGCAAAATCTGCCCCAGAAGTAGATAAATACAAGGCCAGCTAGCCTGAGGTGCCATGGTGATGCTGCTAGCAGGTCCCAAATTAGCCAGTTTATAGCAAGATCAGTTGTTTGACGACAACGTAAATATATCTACAGCGTCTGAAAAGGCCAACGCAGCTGTGACTCAAAAGCCACTAGGCTACAAAACAAGTTACACAAGTCCCTCTCTTGTGTAAGTACAGTTTTATATTTTACCCAGCTGTACGTTTTTTGTAATGTTATGTAGGAGGAAGCTTCCCAAATGGCAAAAAAAGATCAACTTGGGGAACTAACCGATTAGGAAGGATTAAAGACTTGATATTGCAAATTCTTCCCAGGGTTTACAAGGGAAGTTCAAGAGATTTAACATCGTTGGGTTTCTATAAGTAACAGTTCCTAAGCTCATGAGTTAGCATGTATCTTTGCCTTGTGCAGTCCTGCAACGATTTGTGCAAGACAAATGATCTGCAAGTAGTCCATGGGTTGTGCCAGACATGAGAATCCAGAGGAGAATTTGGATGCAATAGGATATGGGAATGCCAGAATTTCTGCATCTTCAAAGCCCCACACCAGTTCTGGGCCAGTACCATTTGCAAGGAAAAACAGCTGGAGAACATGTGCTCTCCTACACTGTTAAGTTTATTCTGAAAATCCTTAATTCTTTTTTCCCAGGATGAACAAATCAAAAAATCTCCAAAGTGATGAGCTATAGGAACAAAGCATGCATGCCTCAGGAATGACCAGTTTACAAATAGGAAGAACAAAGAACCTTGGAGACTTATGTATACATAACTTTAACAAAAAGACTCTTATTCAATCCTCAAAGTTAACCTAGCCTTGTCAGTGTACTTTAATTCTTTGGTAGGAGTGTGTATCAGCTCTCTTGGAACATACAGCCTGACTCAGTGCATTTGAAAATTAACACTAAAGTACTCAGCTAAGTTTTTTTCCTGTTCTTAAGAAATTTTCACTTGCACATCTCCAGGAAATGTGACCAGATGTCTTGAAATAAACATAATTCATCATTATTACACTGACAGGTTGACTTTTTAAATGAGTTTGTTAATTCATTTCCATGAGTCTGATGTGCTGAGAGAGGGTATGTCTCATCTCTATTTCATAGAACAGGGGTCATCATCCAATCACCGATACATCCCACACATGGTTAAATAAGACCACCACAGATCTTTCTTCTATAATTATAATGCAAGGTAACTATGGAAACAATAGTTGGCAAATCTTGTCTTTTAAATGGCTTCTGTTGCACAGGTTTTTATATCTTCTTCCCCCTCCCCCCTCCCACACACATTTTCTTTTTATTATAACAAGAAGATATGGGTAACTATTACAAGATGTATGGATTCCTGTCCTCAGCACTACTAAAGATCATTGCTTCATCAAGATAGGCAATTGCATTTAACCCAAAATCAGCTTGGAATACCTTCGTGTTTTGTGTTCGCAAGACTCATACAATCCAAGATTCCCGCTCCCTCACACCTTTACTACATCAATTCATACTCTCCTTTCCTTTTTCACCAAATTCTAACACTATCCAGAAGCATTAATGAGCTGAATCAGCTTCAAACATGGTTAAAATCATGACATTTCATGCATGTTTGGCACCTCCATCTTAGAATTAAAATGCATAGAAATTTCCTTCTTTATACTGTATATAACTGTTTGTACTCATACTCTGTCTGAGCTAAGAATAATCTAAACAAGGCTACTCAGTTTCTGTAGAGAGTGTTGTCATTTACTAGTATTTTGACCTAAAAAGGAAGACTGTGGTAGAAAGCTGCTTGACTCAAAGGTTTATATTGCCTGTGAGCTGACTGGCTGCATCTCCCCTCTTAATGTCTTTTTTCCATTGACTCACCTTTGATTTTTGGCAGATTCTGAACAACCTGTTCATTATAACACTGGTGATGTGATCATAGTATGTCTGGCACTACTTGTTTTATAGAACAAAACAGTACTTTGTTCCTCTGACTAGTTTAAGATGCGTTGTGTTTCTTCCATCCATCAAATCACTTCATTTTAATCATGAACCAGATGTCAAACTACATTTAAACACTTGGGCTGCACATTACTTGCAGCCAAAAGTACAAAAATTCAAGGGCAGAGTTAAAGGGCTTTCTCTAAGAAAAGAAGCACTGATCTTCTAATTATAATATGCAATGTTATCTTATCAGTTATCAGTACAATGTTATCAGTTCCTTGACTATTGGAAGAGTAAAGTTTAAAAATAGACAAAAATAAAACTAGAGTTGCAATATGCAAAGAGATACGGAAAAAATTAGGTATGCAACTTAATCTGCTAAACTATCTCTATATTTGAGGTTTAAAAATGGCTTAAATCACAGTGATAAAATTCCAGTGGGTTAAAAAACTGAAATCTATGGGCTAAATTCAGCTCTGATATAAATCTAGAGTAATTCAACTGTAAGCAGTGGTGGTGTTCCAGATTTACACCAGCGTAATCGAGACCAGAATCAACATCATTTATTAAACTGTAGAGGCCATGTTCGTCTCTCAGTATGTTTATTTAAGTCTCATTAGCTACTGAGAGGGAACTGTATACCTGATGGCCTGCAATGGATAGCGGGCATAGGAGCAGGGAAGGCAAAGGGATTTTCAGGGCTCAAGAAACGCAGCCCATTCCCCAGGAGAGGGACTGTTGTCCCTCTCTTATTCAGTTATCTTATTTACAGAGCCATAGAAAAATAGCAATGACCACATGCAGGGGGATTATGAAGTTGCAATTATTATATCTGCATATGCAGTCCATCCATCGCATTAAGGTGTCTCTAAAAAGTTCTAGCTTGCTTTGATAGGACAGCAAATGGTGTAGCCTTTTGAGAGTAGGTTGGTCTCTCCTCCTACCTATACCTGTTTTACTCAGGCCTGTAGACACCTTCTGTTTGTAGAGAACCCAGGGAAATGTAAAATTAACAAGCCTATGTGGCTAAAGAAATACTCCATTTTATCATGAAAAATAGTGCATAGCCAGTCCAGAGTTTCTTCTTTTACATAGCGCATACACAGAGACCTGAATTCCTGTATTTGTGATGTAGGTTTCCATACACTGAAAATCATTCTGTCTGAACCTGGTATATATACATTTTATAACACAACCTTAGCACGAAATCATGGAGATAGGGAAGCCTTATATACCCATTTTGTTCTTGATCCTGAGATCATCTAGATGTCCGTCTAAGATGAGTTAACCAAAAGATCCCTAGATGCTGTTACAGAAGATACTTCAGCCCTGTTCTTTCTATTACACCAACTAAAAGATCACCATGTGCTGAAAATCTGGAAATCTCTGGGGACTAGATTTTTCTTTATCTGAAACTCCATGTTTCATTATAACACAAATAACAAGTTCATTCTTTATTTGTTTGTCACAAGCAATAGATATGCCTAGGGAATGCACTTTTCCTTCCTTGGCTGAGATTACTTTCTCCTTCCTAGTACTGGCCATTCAAGAAGACTCATAGTTTGTTTCATTCCAAGTAGTAAGTTGCATGACCACACTGAGGTTTTAAGTATAAATTCCTTGGACACATATAACTCCTTATGCATGAAAATTACATGTAGTCACAGAAGCCAAAACGAAGTCTTGCAGATGTTAAGTTCTTTGAGGAGGGCATTTTACTTTGCTTTTTATACAAGCACCAAAAAAAGAAGCCCCAGCTGTCCTTTAAACTACTCATATTGTTAAAAGTTCTCAAAACAAAGAAATCTGCATATACATAAAGGTATTTTAAATCTTCCCTTTCCTCCCATCCCCTTTAAAAATGGTGTTTCTGAGCAGTTAAGGCCTCTTGACAAGAAGTGGTTCAAGAGCTACCTTTTGAATTGTCTTCTAGCAAGACCCAGTGAGCAGAGGAGTCCTGGAAAGACCATCTTAACTGGCCCAGCTCAGGACAGCCTTTGGTCCATTCTAAGTCCTGAGCTAGCTGGAAAAAAGGATAACTTTTTTCTTCCTATTTCAAATTCTGCAACAAGTACAATTGAGCTAATATGAGAGTCTGGCTGAAGAAGAAATATAAAGGTTTTTTAAAATACAGTATCTCTGCCAAATGGTTTGTCAGAGAAAAATCTTTTTGTAAGAGACCTTCCTAGATTCAAAATCAGCATCATGCTTAATTCAAGCTTCTTTTTAGATTTTTAAAAGCTGAAATGATATATAATAATGAGAAAGACTATGGATCTCTGTGCGACATATAAAAATGTCAAAGCTGATATTTTGGTTTTGAAATAACAGCATGGTATCTTAGCATAAAGCTGGTGAGTCATCCACATGCTAAACATTTGGGAAGTCCAGATGCTCTCGGGAAATTTGTTTTTAATAACAAGAAAGATTTGTTTTTCTTTAATTTTTTTAGAAGTACAGATGACAATGGTTCCCTTTCCTCCAGGTTCTGAACCTCGTTCACTGAGTTGCTAAATATTTCCTGAGGTATCCTACACACCTTCCACTATCACTTGAGCAGGAGCTGAAGTCATGCTGAAGTCCGCTTCCCAATTGGATTTTCTCACGTTCACTTTGACAAGAATGACATCAGCATCCAGACTGAACTAAAGCAACATCACTATTTTGCTGTCCTTTAGGCAGTATCACTGCTTAATAATAGGGAGCCATAAAGACAGAATTATTCTCAGGGGATGGATCTTCTGGTGTTACCTGCAACACTCTCACTTCAGTAATCGGTCTGATGACTTACCACACATCTTTCACATTGCCAAAAATGTAACTGGAATGTTGAAGGACTCCTAGGTTTTAGGTTATAGTTACCCAATTCTTGATTTGGCAGTTTACTCAATTAATATCAGAGATGCACAGATAATGGATGGTAGGAAACAAGATAAACTTGTTAACCTCAGTACCTACACTGTACTTCTGTTACCTTCATCATTAATTATTTCAGCCTTCATTAATTACTTACTCGAGAGAGAAACATAATGTGCAGTGTTTCGGGTGCGCAGACTCTATACAAGCAGGTAGGCACAGGACCGTGCTCCAGGCGTTACAGGACCAGCGCGTGGCTTCCCCGCGCGAGTCCCGTTCTGCGGCGCACCGTGCCGTTCCATTACGGTACGTGGCTGGTGGGTGCCTGGCACCGCCAGGAAGGTAAAGAAATTTGGAACTGAATCGCTTTTCCTGTTGCATTTATCATGGAAAGTTTATTGCCTCTATGGTAAGCTATTTCTTAGATGACAAGAAAATAAAAAATAATCCAGGAGGAGATGTCTTTTTGGTGGAACAGAAGTGGGACACAAGCTATCTAGATTAAGGAGATATACTGAGTAGTTATTCAGGCGTGGTATTGCCTCACTCATAACTAAGCCTTGATTAACATTAACTTTTAAAACGAATGCTCTGTAACCACAGCCTCGAGAAACACTTCAAACAGTATTTCAGGGTTTACAGACATTTTATACTATTTGGAGGACTAACATACAGCACACGAACAGTTTGTTCCAATCCATTTTGAAAAAATAATGCACAAGTCTTTCAAACAACCTTTAGACTTTCTCAGATTACTAACAACTATTTTGGTTAACACTCCAGGACTTAACTCAGCCACCTATTTATTAAGAAGCCAAGCCAACATTTTTTAAACTAACAGTAGACAAATGAACCATGTTCAGAACCTCACCACCACTTACCTTTTGCATTACTAAATTAGCATTTTGGAAATTAATGCAGTAGAGAGCACCACTTTTATACAGTGTCATTAGGCTTAATATCTTTGAATGCCAAAGATGAAAATGAAACCTTATCTGCCAGAATACACTGTAAGTGATATCAGTATCTCTCCAGTACCCTTAGGATACTGTTAGAGGGAATTGTTTCCCCTGTTAAGTATGAAACATAGTAAAGGTTAAATTGGTTAGTGGCTTGAGGTGACACATTTTTCAGACGTTCTGGATGAGATCGTCCCTGAAATTCTATTCTAGAGGTCAAAGTCCTTCTCTTTTTTTCCTTATGGTAAATAGGCAGTGACTAACTGAAGCACAAGGAGAACACACAGGTTTATTAGGTGTTTCACAACTACTTGGAAAATGTTTACGGCTTTACTGTAAGTGAGTTTGACGGGGGCTGAAGCCAGTGATCAAGAAGAGGGTTTGGTAATGCAGAGTGTGCTGTGAATGAATGCACCGAAGGAAGAACAGCACTGGCTGGAACATAAGCGATGACTTGTGATTCTAGCAGAGGAACTGCAGTCATCATTTAGTCAATGATGTTTATTATTAACTGTGAAGAATGAGCTTTAGGCAGCAGAGTGGGAAATCACTGTGGGTGCAGTGGAAGTAAATGAAGATTTTTGTCCACTCAGGTTAGGTTCTTACTCGTTTGAGATAGATATTGATTTTTATCCTGAATAGAATACATTCTATTAAATTCACTCTGGTTTCCTATAAATAATATAGCTGCTGCATGGTTTTAATCCTTTCCTTTATCAGCCCTTTGTTGCTCACAAACTAATATGCAAAATAGGATTGACACAGGAAGTATAGCTGTTATGAAACAGTAAAACAAGAAAAACTTTCCTGACTGTTACTGTTAGCATAAGAAAATATAAGATGGTCTCTGCTTTGGTGACACTGTCAGATATTTACTGCAATAGAAATAAGTTTTGGGAAGATATCTTTGGTTTTTTGCATCTTTCTTAAGCCATATGTTATTTACGTCCAGTGCACTCAAGTGCAATCAATGAGTCTTGGAGGACTCCCCAAACAACTCAGGAGAGTAAAAGCAAACCAACAAAGATGATGTTCCACACTTCCCTTGAGCCTCTGTCCTTAGGAAGCATGAAAGTCAAGTTGTGCCCGTGTCTTGTTCAGAATCATTTTTCTTTTATGCTCCATTGTACTCTGAACAATTTCAGTTATAATATGATACATTTGCTCAAAGTCAAGGTGACATAAAACAGTAAGCTTGTTTCATAACAGATAAATCCTGCCCACTATTATGTCATATTAAAATTTTGGTCATCTACCTGAAGTTCAGGGACTTATTTAAATTGAAATGAACCACCTAACAAGATATTAATCAGTGAAGAATAGATACCAGGACCTAATATCATTCCAATGATTTCATGTTATAGCAGCTTTATTACAGGAAGTATTTTAACTGTAACGGTGATGCTCTCAGCTAAAGTCTTGTATAAAAGTTTTTCTGTTTATCTTTCAAACAGGAAGTGTAAGTTCATTTTACAGCGAAGGTGATAGCATTACAGCTTCACAATGACTAAGCTGCCATGGTGGCAGATATCCTAAAACCATACAAAAGCCACAGAAATGTAAAAAATTATAAGGGTCAGCCTTAATTTTTCTCAGTTACTCATCAGAAATTCAAAGTGATCTGCCACTTTAGGTTTGTGTAAACAAATGCAGCACTGACAGGAGTCACAGGATTTGCCACTGAGTGCTGTAAGTGTACCTTAAAGCAGATGGCTTCTCTAAGTTTCACCCAAAATCATGAGTTCTCATGCTAGCACGCGGTTCTCTCACAAAAGAACAAAGCTGGATATTTATAAAAAACTTCGGAATTTCTTATGGTCTACAGTCTCAGGACGAACTTAGAAGCCTCAATCTTTACACCAAACACATGATCAGAATAAAAATATATCAGATGTTTCTTAAGCACGTGGTTGACAGGCACCATATGGGAAGTGGGCTCACCCGTGTTCTCATTAGCTCAATGGGCGTTTTGTCCCTGGGTTTCAACTGCAGCAGGAGGAGAGCCTGCCCTGACAAGCCTGAGGAGCACAGACGCGGCACATGTCCTTGGGATGCTTGTTGGTGCAGCCTGGTGCGTGGAAACAGTGACCTGAAAGCGATGTCAAAAGCAGGAGCCCGGGGTTTCTCAGTCACTGCAGCTGCTGATGAAGAACCACGGAGCAGATACTGACGGCGAGCAGCCATAGCCTTCGGCGACCCCTCACGCCTCACACACCGTACAAGTTTTGCGAGTGACTCCTGCCTACCAACACGATGAGCTCTGTCCCATTTATGGAGCCCAAAGCCAAGGTCTCCACCTCACTCCCACACCCTGCGCCACTGCCGATCAGCCTAGTCTGTGCCTTGCTGACCAGGTGCTGGTGTCACCGAGCAGAAGACCACAACACTAGGGAATAGCCCAAGGATGTGTGAACCAGAAAGACACCCATATACAAGGGATAGTCCCTGGAGTCACATCCCATGCCATGTAGCCCAAAGAGGCCAGGTACACCGCGAGTCACACAACCCAGTCCCATGTTATCTCATGCCTCAGTTGATAAGAAATTCAAACAGTCCAGTTCTCTCCTGAAAACAGAAGTATGAAGGCTTGAGAAAGTAGTGTGCATAAAAAAGACTAGACCTCAGTTTTCTTTTGCCTACAAGACATGTGGACAAGGAAATCAGTGAGAGAAAGGACAGAGGGTAAGGGGGTCCCTTTTCACTCTAATGGTAACCACACAAAGTCAAAACCTAGATAAAGACACCAGAGAGGTGTCCAAAAGTCTTCTGGGAGGTATCCTTGCGTCTTTAGAATAACAGATCTGCTTCTCAGCCTAGCAAGCGTAGCCTCCCTCAGGCAGAGACAGATGCCTTGCACTGTAAAGGGGACATGCTGCCCAGTTTGGTGCATGCCTGGACACCTGGACAGAGCTGGCAGGCAGCTGTGTGGATGCCACCTTACCTGTGGCCACCCATTAAATATAGCTGACGTTTTCCACATTATTGAGGCAGAACCATTTTTTTTTTGCAGGATGCACCAGTGTGCCAAGAACCCTGGATGCAAACACTTGAAATGTGCCTTGAAATGCCAGCTTTCATTCCATCCGTCAAAACATTACGTATAAACAACTTCATGTTTTTCAAGATGTATAGCTGCAGTAAGCAGAACTTGCTTGGTTTGCCAGAAACAGCTCAAAGCAATGAGAGCAAATGTGACAAAATATGTTTGGCATGAAAAGCAAAGTCAAAGCCTAGAGACCCTATCAGACCTACCCCTTTTTCTCAAAGCAATCGTAAAACACTTTGCCTTGTTTTATAAATTCATTTAAGTATCAGAAATGTTCTTCCTTTCCAGGAATAATGCTGTTGAGCATATAGCTGTTGAGCATGTTTTTGCCTTCAGTTTGGTTTCTGAGAATTATTGCTTCAAATATGAGCACTAGACTAGAAAGACTGTTATTTTTATAGGCACCTATTGTTTCCCTCCAGCTTTTAAAGAATAGCCTGTTGAAAATATATTTGGCTTCCTTTTGCTTGCACCTTGAGTGCTTAATCATAGAGGAAGCTCAGGTTATATTGGCCAGCTTCATGGAGGAAATACTTTGGTACAACAGAGGCATAAGGGGATAGTAGGAAAGGGACAGACTTTATAGCATTTTAAGAGAGCTGAGACAGCCACAGTGAGTCTCAGGTACTTCCACAGGCAGGTTCATTTCCAGTTTCACCAGCTCAGGTTGTTAAAAGTCCTGCTTCTGCAGCTGAACTCCCCTTGGTTTCTGACCCACTGTTCTACTCTCCGCCTTTCTTGATCTCATGAGATTGTGGTACCGGGTGAGGGGACTTCTGGCCTACAGGCTGTTTAAGTTCTGTTATATTTAACTAACTGCGCTGAGCCAAGGGACATGGGCCAGGCAGGAACCACACTTCAGGAACTTCAACCTGGTCTGCATTTTGAACACACTTGGAGTAGCATACGGGGGGCAAGAAACAGCAAACACAGCTTTTGCACACCTACAGTTGTCTGCATTTGCTTGCACACCTACAGTTGTCTGCTTCAAGCCTGCAGCAGCAGAAAAGCGTAAGTAAACCTTTCTGGTTTTGTGTCCCTTCTTAAAGATGCCACTGTAGGTACCTCTGTGTTCCATGGGAGGGGATCTCTTCAGCACAGGGAGATTCCTCAGGAGACTGACTGCAGTGATTCTTGCCAGCAGGTCCACGGTTCATTCACGTATACGCTAGCATTGTATTACATACATGCACATCTCATACATCACTGGCTTAAATAATTTTTTTTTTTTTTCACCATTCAGCGTTAATGTAGATGTATACCCTCTGAAGTCCCCATAGAGCTGGAAGAAAATCTTTAGCTGGAATGCAAACTCCTCGGGTAGAAGATAAGCAGTTATAGTGCAAAGGAGGTTTCTGGAAGGCTGCCAGCAAAATAACACCACGGCTTCTTCCTGTGCATGTGCTTAGATTTGCTTCCCACAAGGCAGTACAAGCACTGGTGGAGTGGGCTGGATTAAGAATGAGCAACAGTGAGTCACTAATCATTGTCAATTCACTGATAATCACCAGAGCACCACTCCACAATGACAACCTGGCACTGCCATTGATGTCTTGCTGTTGATGAGGGGATCCTTCACAGGATTGCAGGCAGCTTTACTGCAAAAATCAGGTAGCTGCATAGTAAGATAAAAAAAAAAAAAAAGACCAGCACTTTTTCTAGCCAAATACAATTCAATTATAATGAGTTCACTTTGTGTGCCATTGCTAAAGGAAGGAACAGTCTGTAATGTGACACATGCTGTATCCTACTTAACAGCTCGAGATTTCTGGTTAGACAGTCTTCCCTTCTGATTTTTTTTTTTGGTTGTTTACCTTGGCTTTACAGTAAGTGGATGATGAATGTACCCCACTTAAGTACTTTTTAACTGCCCCACAAAAAATTAACCACTCTTTTCAAACCAGTTTCCTGGGATCCTAGCCTTTACCCACTCTGAATTTAGCATAAACCCTAGTCTTCTCTGATGTCATCGACTAAACAGTGTCAGGCTGGGTCAATGTTTTAGTGAGAAACTTCCAAGAAAAATCTAAGAGTTGCAGTGACTCATTCTCTTCCCTCTGACTCAGTACTAAATTGCTCTCCCAAGATGCTCTCCTGGAGGTGTTATCTTCCTGATGAGATATAAAACTCAGGTCCTGACCACATACAGGAATTTTTTAAACATGGGGAGGAGATGCACACTGCTTTTTGCTATATACCCCCCCAGACACCAAATGGACATTCACTCAGAAAGTGGCTGGAGTGGATAAGACACTATCACTCCCAACTCAAACGTTTGTTCCCACCCCTCGTTGGAGGGCTAGTGGACAGAGGGATAGTGCAAATGGTCCTTAATCTGCTTCAGCCAGAGCCAGTTTTAAAAACCAGGAGTAGATGGATATGAGCTACCCCAGCCAACTTTGGCTGAGTCAGATAGGGAGGCGACTCACAATTCCTCCCACCAAGGGAGCCGAGGGCAGGATGACCCCAGTGCTCCTGTGCACTGATAACGGTGCAGAACAGTGATGTGAGAGCTGTGGAGAGGAAGGTTGCTCTGGAGCCTCCTGGCTGCATCCCAGAGGAGAGTTTCTACTATTTTTTTATCTGTTTGTGATAGTATGTCACACCATTCATGTCATTTCTTTCCACAGGCAATCTGTCAGGGAGGAGTTGCCCAATCAGCTAAATCATAATAACTAAACAGATCTCATTTTTGCCTTCTCAGCCTATCTGCCTTTCTTCCTTACCATTTCTCATTTGCTTTCCACCTTTTCATCTACTAAGCCCTCATAAAGTGTTTTGCTACAAACCTAAGGCTTCCAGCCCAGACCTAATGAGCCGGATCACAGAACATCCACGAGCTGGAGTTCAGTGAAGCTTCCATTTCATGTTCCCAGATCTTTTCCTTAAAAAAAAACAAGCAACCTTTTCTCCTCCACCATCCCAGAGAAACTCAATAAACCTTAGCCCTCAGAGTTATGGAAAAAAACCTCATGGTCATTTTAGAAGTCAACTGATACCTTTAATTGCTGCTAATACGCTGAAAAAACCCACCCTGAAAATGAAATGAGCTACTCAAGCCATGACAGTAGGTGGTGATGATAATGTTGACTTTTCAACTTTTGTTAGCTAATCACTGTACATCCCTGCATGTGGGAAGAAAACAAACAAACAAACCAACCCCACAGGTGTGCACAATCTCTAGCACCTCCCAGAACTTTTTTTTGCTTGGGTAAGCATTACCATTCCTTTACCTACTTAAAATTTTACCCGGAGGAGCAATGTGAGGGGAGAGCCTGGTTCATAGGGGCTGCAGCACACCAGAGAAGAGGATGATACTGATGAGTCCCCTTCCTCATCAGTACCTCAGGGATCAGTCTCTGCTCCACTGAGAAGAAGCCAGAATATCTATTCATCCCACTGTGTGTGACTCCTCAGGTAGGCAGAAAATAAACAGCAAGCAGAGTTTGGCAGGGTAACCTTGCCGTTTGCACCTTTCCCGATTCAAACTTCGTACCTGTGGATGCTGCGTTTCTGCAGTGAGTAATGAAGGCTGTGTACTGTACATGATGATTCATTTCTTCAGTCTGCCCGCAGCTTTGAAATCTTTCATTAACTATGTGATATGCATTCAACAGATTAGCTAAATGATCTAAATATTATGTAATTAATCAGCAGAGTGCAGGATACCCCATCTGACATTTAGCTGGGAGCATTTAGGTGCTTGTACTTTATGGTCTTTTACAGGCAACCCAAAGCAAATATTCACTAAGTGAATAAAATATCTTGCCTAATTAAAACAGCTCTGATAAAACTCCTAATGTATCACATGGCATCAGCTTGATGTCAAACTCATGGCTAATGTGATGTAATGGTGTGCCACAGAACACAGTAGGTACAAAATAATTAATTGTATCCAAGGCAAAGTAATAGGAATACGTTCAGATAAATACAGCTATACTGTGTGGGTAGGCAGAGCCCTTTTCCGGCTCTGCATTAAAGCAAGCTACTAGCAGCTTCACTGGTCTCCAAAGACCCTGGGGAAAAAGTGTTTCTCTCATCTGTCTCCAGTTTTTCTAAGCACAATTTTATGAATAATGGCCTTTTAGGTTTGGTGAAAAAGATTGGTTCAGGCTGGTGCAGAAACCAAATATGTTGTTTTCATTTTTGTTTGGGGAACTTCTTTACTTTGAAAAAAAAATCTTTAAAATAAATTAATTGCAAAAAAAAAACCTTTTCAGACTAGAAAGGTGACGTATTCTTTAAATGTTGAAACAAATATGTTGGGCCTTTCCATCTCCTCTGAGACTAATCTGTGAATTGGACCTATCATTAAATTCCCACCAAAATTACCATAGTTTTTGTGTGTCACAGACACACAAAATAGTAATAATTCCTCTCCTGCCTTGGTTTTGTGTGGCCTACCACTACCTCAAAGAAAAGGATATAATCCTTAATGTTCATCATTATATTAGGTTCAGGCATCTTTGAGAGGCAGAACCATGAAGGATTTACTCTTCACAAGGAGCAAGTGGCAGTCAGGAGTTAACGGTTCCCACAACCCCCAAGCCACGTCCCACCTCCTGCGATTAGTTATTTAAATGACAGGAAGGTGTGTAAAATAGAATTAAGTTTCTGACGGGAAAGTTTCCTTCACAATATTTCACCCCCTTTGTTACTATGGGAGGCAGGCGCCTGCCTGTACTGTCTTGTACCAATTACCACTTATCACAGTCTTTCAAATAAGTGGCAAATAAAAACTGCAGCTGGACAGATGAATGAGGGAAGAGGACTTATCCCTGAGAACACCTGCTCTGGAAGCATACCTCTTTTTTCTTCTCAGGCAAAAGCTAGCTCATGTAAGAGACACCAGAAGCAGCAGAGGTGTCAGAAAGGCCACAGCCTCGGAGCATCGCTTCCCCGCGCCGAGGGCTGGAGACCAGGCTGCCTGCTGCAGCCAAGGGAGGTGTCAGAGCAGCTGAGAAGAGGGAGATGGGACCATTAAGCCCAGTCCTCTAGATTTTCCATCCTTACCCTGTTCCTTCTTGTGCTGCAGACCCTGGTCTGACTCTCCTTCCCATTCACAGCAATTTTCAATTTTGCCTCAAACTCAGAAGCCATGACCCAGCTCTGGTCCAAGCCTGGGATGCACAGAAGGAGCAGTGGGTGCATCTTTAGTGAAGCCTTTCAGAAGATGCATTTTATTCTCTCCTTACAGGCCCAACACAAAGAAAAGGACTCAGTTGACCAAATGCAAATATCTATACTACAAACACCCCCATCTGAGCTTGTAGTCTAGATGGCCTTTAGAGTCAAGAGGGAGAAAGAGGCACTTAGAGGGCGTGATCTATCTCATCTGAAGGAAATGGCTAAATTCTTTCCATTGACTATAAAAGGAGTAGCGTGACTTGCTCAAAGGAGATATCTACAGTGTGGGTTTTTACAGTTAGGTGAGATGGCCCATATCTCCATCTAATAAAGGAAGGTAACAGAATTACATTGATTTCAGTTGTAAAAATCATCCACACTCACATTCCCTTTCCATGTAAGTGACTACACCAGCATTTCTAAATTGGTTTTTTAATCATATTTCCCAGGCTAAAGCTGTCCACAAACAATTTGCTCTTGGGAGAACAGCAGCACAACTGCTGGCGTAAACAAGAAACTTTGCTTTCAAGCAATCAAAATCTTCTCTGATATCTCACCACCCATATAAAACCCCAACAAAAGTTAACGTTTACTGTATGGAAGTAGTGTCACGTATGGAGACAGAAAAGTGGATGCTAACAAGAAAGAAAGAAAACAAAACAAAAGAAACAGAACAGTGGACTGCCTTGTGTCTAGAAAGTTACTTCTAAGTTTGCAGGATTTTTTTTTTACTATTCCTTAATGCGACATGTTACTTTAAACATTAATCTAATTGTTTGATATGTTTCTCTTATCATTTCTGTCATCAGTCCTGCAAGGGCACATCTTGCCACATTAGAATAACTCTTTTTGTTCAGTTTCGTGATAATACTTTAGCTGTTGTTAAACAGGTACATTTTGTAAGGAAAAGAAGTGTCTGGTAGACCACAGAAGGCAATGAAATAGCAGGATTGTGCTGAAGTATTATTCATAATGAGTATTCTGGTCTCTCTTTCCTTTGTTTGTATTGGTAGGAGCTAGGAAAGACAATGTCTCATTAAGGACAGGCACATCTTTACGATGCTGCACTAAATTGAAATGCTTTTCTTATTATGGTAATGCCTGAAGACAAACCAAGTTTGGGTCTCCATTATTTGTATAGCGCTTAGCTAAAAACAGTGCTCAGAGTTTACAGTCCTAGTAGACAATACAAAAGAGAAGAAAAGCATGCAGTATGTAAGCAGAGTTAGCAGCAGTGGCAAACATCAGGTGGTTTTTCTTCTTTTTTTTTTTCCTTTTAGTTATGATAAACAAAAAGAAAATATGTTCAAGAACTGAAGGAAAGAGACCAAGGATATATTGCAGGTCAAGAAGGGACAAGTGAGGTAAGGACTGTGAAGGCAATAGCAGGGGAAATTTGGATCATACCATCGTTCAGCACTGGGCACAGCAGGACAAGGTCTCAGCAAGTCTTTATGTTCCTTCTTCAACTGCTCCTAGAGCACGTTGTTGGTATCTATCGTCCTCTGACTTCATATTTCCATTAGAGGTTTTAGTGGGAAGGGGACATTGGGAAGATACTCCTTGGGACCTTCGTGCCCCTGACGTTGAAGTGAGAGATGGACTTGAACTGGGTGACACTTTAACCCTTCCTACATCTAATGGCGTGGTTGCTGCTTTAATTGCTTCTGAGCAACTCCAGCAGGTTAAACATACGTATTTAACCAGGTGCCTGTTGGCAGGTTTGAGTACTTTAGCAAGCATAAATTAGCATAGCCTTACTGACATTAACAAGATGGGACTGATTTACAGTCACTAAGGAGCCTCAGCTTTGTATCCAAGTAGTCGGTAACATTCCTGAACCTTTCCATAGAAAAAGAAAGCTTCTCTGCAGGATCTCCTTCGGGCAGCATTTGAAGGGAAAGAATTGCTTTGAATGTTAACAGGTCTAGTTTGCGTTCAGAGCTGCAGGAAGGAGTGATTAAACAAGGAGATGTATAGCATTTTTTCTATCCTTCATGTTTTATCAGCTCACTTTGTATGAAAGTTGTAGGTGATGGGGTTACAATGTCCTCATTGTCATGCTGGTTTGAATTAATGAGATTTCAACTTTTATCTGAGCATATGGCTCTTTTTTTCCTAAGTTTTGCAAACACTCTAAAACCAATAGCAACTTCTCTCCCTCCACTTGCCCTCTCACCCTACTTCAGCACAGAGAAGAGCTGCAGCATGTCTCCACCTGCATGCTTATTCCAACAGATGAAGTGTAATAACAGGCCAATTGCCCAGCAAAATTACTATTGCTAGAATAAATGCAATGCTTTCAGAAACATTGGATGGCGAGCCTCAAAGAGCAGCTAGCCACCTTTAGGAGCAATATGAGTGGAGCTTGTGCAAGTATCCGCATGCTAACCTGCAATAGCTGCCCAGCACGGACCATGCAGTAATGTCTGGAAGGAAGTGAACACTATCAGACAAGGATTCCCTTCTTCGTTTTTGCACAAGTATGAAGATGTCTTAGCTCTGCATTAGGATAAAAACAAAGGAAGAATAAGGCTTTCTGGATTTAGGGGTAAGACTATTAATTTATGGATTCCACTAACATGGTGGACAACACGTGCCAGTAAATAATGACCTTTGTTCTTCCACAGCAGAAAAAAAACAAATATTCAGAGCAGTCCCACGCAGATATTGTATTGCATAAACAAACATGGTAACTTACTAAAAAAAGACATTTTGTCCATTGCTGTGGGTACTATGCACAAAAAAGCAACGTGTAGAGACATTAAAGATTAAAACGTCAAACACTCAAGGAGTCAGAAGGCAGGCTAATGATCCCTGAAAGCAGAAAGCAGAGGAGAGAGAGAGGCTAGGGGAGCACGCAGCATGTGTTCTGGGGGTCCGTGTGCCACTCAGTAGTTTGCAAGTCCCAGGGAGAAGCTAAGGCCTGGCAGCGTTAGAATCTGTGTAATTGCTATTTATTTGACAGTCACAGCAGTTTCCTGTCTCTCTGTAAATTAGCAGTTAGCATCTGAAAACCTCTTGACCACTGAGCCTGAGTGTCTGTATGAATCTGAAGAGAGAGAAACAGGATTGCCATTGACAAACTCTGACTCTTCTTTATTTCTTCACGGCAGTCACTGGGTTCCCATGCTTGTGGAAAAGAGAGGTTAGCATTATGGTAGCCACCGAGTATGTCAGAGCCCACCTTGCACCCCCTCACTGCCAGTTATCAGTGTAGCCCTTAGTTATTTGGCACTTTTATCGCAGCAGATATGAGTTCCTCTCGCTTTGGAGTCCGTTCAAGTTTTCTAAGGGCGCTCAGTGGATGCACATGTGTCTCTCGGTCTCACATCACTCCAGCTTTATCTCTGGTACTTGCAGACACATTCCATGTGTGAGCACAAAACGGGTCGGAGCAGCCCCGCAACCGAAGCACCGAATTCAGCGTTTCACACATCCCTCGAACACATCGCTGCTCAGAGGTCTTGCCAGCCAGCCTGCTCCTTCCATGTCAGCCGCACGTCACGCAGCTGCCAATGACACCTGCCACCCCGAAGTTGTCTTATCTCACTTGTGTGAGCTTGGCCAGGGTCTTAGCCAAGAGTACTGCTTGAGAAAAGGCGTCTGTGTTCGTAGGAAATTCGTGCAGGAAGAAGCGAAATTCCTCTACCAGGCCCTTTATCATTAAACAGATGCTACGCAAACGCGACGTTTCACAGCCTGTAACAAAATAGATGCATAAGCATTTTGTTTTGTGGTCAGTAGCCTACAGCAATGTTGGAAAGCTCAATCATCACTGGGTGGCTTTGCAAAATGCTCCCCTATTGATTTACTCACAAAAAAGAGAGAGTTTCCTTTCAACACATGTCCCTTTACCCTTGCCACTTTTTCAGTCACGCTGAGCATTCTATACATATATATTTCTTGCTTCCTACATTTAGAATAAATCATTCATATACGCTTGCATTTCATAAAGGACAGTTTTGCATATTTTAGGACACTTCTGCAATTAAGACTCCTGAACCATATAGAATTTATTGCCGGGGAGCTGCAATTGGTCAGTCAGTACTTGCTGAACTGCATCTAGTATGCAATGTGTTTGTGTTTTCTTGCTTCAGTCGGCCCATTATTTGAAATTTTTACAGCCCACATTAATCAAACAAAATTGTGTACCCATAGAGTTTGAAAGTAGAGGGAGGACTTGTATTTAAGACTGCCATTACTTTTATCTGATTGGGATAAACAGCGGAAACTTCTTATCTCTATATATCAGCGTTCTCGAAGTACAGTAGACTGATAACATTATACAGCCATAGCAAACTGGCAAGTAGCAATAGAGGACGAGACTGACAGTTTATTTCAGCCCACAACATTTTGCTTCATTAGAGTATCCTTGACTACACAGTCCTGAGTGATATATGTTGAAGAATCAGTTTGTCCATCTGCTCATCACTTTTTTTTAGGTGTTCATTAAGGGGAAAATAGCTTTCAGTGACCCGAAACATTATAAGGAGAGTTCTCAGCTATCACTTTGCTAAGAGCAAAGGGAAAATACTTATCTCGCAGGCTATCGAAGTGCAGTGTGATTACAGTTCAGACAATTCCATGACATTATCAACAATGATGCTTCTTAATCTAGTAGGCCTAAGTCTTTCCCACAAAGTTATCTACCCCGGTGAAGTGTCAATCCGTGATCTTCCCTAACCTGCCACATCGACCTTGCCTGGCAGAGCGGTAGGGTTCCCTGTACTCCGGATGAGAACCCAAGAAGCAGTTTCCCATTACCTCTTTTACTACAGAAGAAGTCTAGCACCACATGGCTAGACCTTGACCATTTGCTAGTACAAGTGCTTGATGCCTGTGCATGAAGTCCAGTATAGGATACAGGCTAAAATTTCAGAAAGGTGCCTAGACTATAATAGAATGTCTAAAAACTGCTTTACTGCCAGTCTTCAGTGTCCCAGGTTGTCATTTATTCCAAGTAAGGACTAGGATATACCTTGTTGCCAAAGCCAAGTTTGATTTGTGCATCCGTTTTACATCAGTGCCGATCAGTTTTTGGCAAAAGCTGCACAGCATTGCAAACCTACAAAGCCAGCAAAGACCACTCAGCTCATGCAGGAAGAAAAGCATGGTTTAGAAAGGAACTTAATCTAGGTGAGTTTGTAACCCTCCATATCCACCATCTTCCTTAACGCTTGGCTTATCTTTTGACTTGATTACAAATGAATCCGTTATCTACAGTTTTTAGCTGTCAGGGATTACTGTTTTGGTTTGCAGACACTGAGGCAAAAGGTATATTAATCATCTTGGCTTTTGAAGTGTGTGCCTTATCAGAACCGTAGTTTGACTGACTGATTTCAACGCTTTCATCACATGCAGCTCATGAAAATAAGATTCCCAAGATTTCACTTCATGTCCCTGGATTTCTTCAGCAGGCTGCTAGTGGCCCAAAGTCCAATCCTATTTTGCATAAAATGATAGAAGACGTGTTTCTAAATCCATCAGATGGTCCTGAAAATTTCAGACATCCATCCTTAACTACAAGTCTCATGAAAGCTATGGGTAGCAACAGGGGACAAGTCAGTTTGTAGACCTTCACACACAGCCTTTAGACTATCCCTCATGAAGGGATACCAACTAACACTACTTAATCTTCAGGTGGTACAAGAAAATTCTTCCAAACACTCAATGCAGGCTAAATGACTCCTTCTTTTTAGATCTTTATTTATGGGTAAGACCTCGAAAGGTAACAAACCCCTAATCTCTCTGGATCAGCACAGATGTTGAAATCCTGGCATGTCATCCAATAACTTTAACATTAAAGATACTGCATTCACACCTATAGAAAAGGATAATCACACAGTCCTCTTTTGTAGAATGCTTTGAGGACAACTTTATATAAGTATTGGTTATTATGTTTTTAGTAATAGACAACTTGTATAACAGGTAACTGTGTGAAATGAAAGAAACAAAATAAATTATTCTTTTCATTAAACCACCCTACTTGACAAACCACATTTTATTAATATGACTGTAAGAAATCCATAATTTGACTGCAAAAATAATTGCTTTAGTGATATCAGCCATCTCAAAAAGCACAGGGCTATTTAAATCATCTAATCATCTTGTCATACTTTTCAAACTGAAACATTAGTAGCTTGATCAAGGGTTCGAATGCAGCTGAGACCTTCAGCCTTGATTTAATCTGACTCCCTGCTGACACTGAATGGAAACATGTAAATCTTATTAGGCTTACAGTGATTTCCTTCAATCATGAATTTAATAAAGCAGGTTGGTTTCTTTTAGTGTGCCAAAATCTGTAAAGTTCCAAAAGCTAAATAGCTTTCCATTAGGTAAACAGAAAGTCAGCGTGAAGGAGTATTAAAGTACTTTATACAACACCAGGACTGGAACTTGAGGGATCATTTGCGAAACCCTGAACCCATTATGAAGTTCACTTTTTTTGAAGGGACATACTTCTGCATTGACAATAAAGTCCTGTTATCGCAACTGGAATGACATGAATTTTTTATTAACTGTGCAAAGTTAGTTTAAGATCAGATTGGAGTCCAATCTATACAATTGTGTGCACCATTAGGAGAACAGACACACAGATGTTATGAAGCCATCTGTGGTGCAGCAAATAGCAGAAGAGGTTGTGATCATTGATCCTGATTCACTCCAGTATAGTGTGGGATGGGTTTTCCCTTAGCTCTTGGCCCCTCCTATCCATGTCTGCATAACTTAGAAGGCCTTGTAGAGATGCAAGAAGATGCTGGCTCCACTGGAACTGAAATTTCCTATGGAAAACCAAAGCCAGCCTTCCTACAAGCACAGCAGTGAGGAGATGATAGAGAAATTATATTTAATATTTTTTCCCCTTTAACTTCAGCAGAGAGTTGCTCTGCACGTATCTGTGACCGCTATACCAGGTGACAAAAGAGACTGATGCCTTTCTACCACTTAATATGCTACTGTCAAAGATTCTGCATTGGGACTTTTAACTGGAACAGCACAGGTTGATGTTAACCTAAAAATCCTCACTATTAATTATTAGAGGGCTCATTGAATCCTCAGGTACAACTTCGTAAGCCCCGCTGAAATCAGATGAAGTGGTATGTGTGTGTCCCAGAGGAGAGCTGGATCCTTAGGTAAATACTGCTTTTATTTTCCAGAACAGGCCTACTGACAGCCACAGGGAACAAATACTTCAAAGTTCATGACCTCAGAAAAAATGCCCTAGTCTGATAGATTTACCATTAAAATTTCTGACCCATTTGAACAGATGCTTTAGCTGAAGTTTTATCAACTCTGACATAAGATGCCCTGTGCAGTTTTTTTCATCATGAGTTCCTGGAGCCGCTGTGGGTCTAAGTGGATGAATTCTATGATGTCTATTCGTACTAGAAGATCAATTCCTTATCCTGGGCTGGATCAAAAGGACCGTGACCAGCTGGTCGAGGGAGGGGATTCTGCCCCTCTGCTCCGCTCTGGTGAGACCCCCCCTGCAGTACTGCCTCCAGATCTGGGGTCCTCAGCACGGGAAAGACATGGACCTGTTGGAGCGGGTCCAGGGGAGGGCCACAGAAATGATCAGAGGGCTGGAGCATCTCTCCTATGAGGACAGGCTGAGAGAGTTGGGGTTGTTCAGCCTGGAGAAGAGAAGGCTCTGGGCAGACCTTACTGCACCCTTCCAGTATTTAAGGGGGGCTTATAAGAAAGACGGGAACAGACTTCTTAGTAGGGTCTATAGTGATAGGACAAGGGGTAATGGCTTTAAACTGAAAGAAGGTAGATTCAGACTAGATACAAGGAAGAAGTTTTTTACAATGAAGGTGGTGAAACCCTGGCCCAGGTTGCCCAGAGAGGTGGTCGATGCCCCATCCCTGGGAACATTCCAGGTCAGGCTGGACGGGGCTCTGAGCAACCCGATCCAGTTGAAGATGTCCCTGCTCGTTGCAGGGAGGTTGGAACTAGATGACCATTAAAGGTCCCTTCCAACCCAAACTGTTCTGTGATTCTATGATTCTGTGACTTGGAAACCATGAATTGCTTGTACTGCCATAGACGGTATCCTATATTCTTCAGACATTCACATGCATATCTCTATAAAGGTACCTGTCTATCCTTTTACAAAAAGTGCCAAAGAGGACATTGGACAAATAAAAGACATGGTGTACAGCTTGCAAAGATAGACCAGAACCTGTCCTACGTTAAAGAAACAAATAAGTTTGTCTTCTCTCAGCAGGAAACACAGCAAGTAGGAAATGAGGAGCCAAGAGACAGGAATGTAAAGAGGGAGATCCAGCCTAAACTTCTGAATTTTTCCTATCAAACATCTCAGAAAACATTTCCATTAGCAAATGTAAGTGAAAATAGTCTGGTTATTAACAAAGCACTGCATAAAATCCCTATAGTCTTAAGGGAGAAGACAGATTTGTGAGTGATAAAAGCTTGAATTCAATAACGAGTGCATTAGACACATTTAAAATTACTGCATATATTGCATTGGAATGTGATTTATTAAATCTTGCAGACACTTAAGTGTATATAAAAGTATGACTCCATTGTTAAAATGGGTGTACATGCTTTTGATAATCAGTGAAGTTACTATTATTTTTAATGGCATTTTCAGTGAGGGGAAGGGGCACACATGGCAGAATCTATCTACAGGTCTGGGTAGTATCCAACGAAAAATGTTAGCTGAAAAAAATCACAGCAATTTTTTAAATGTCAAAACATTTTCACAATTTTCATTTTAGAAAGGCCAAAATCTTTGCTTTCTATGCTTTCAAAATAAATTTCTTCATAGTAGATTAAAATAAGGAAGGAAGGGTTAAAAGTCTTAAATATCTCACAACCAAATGACATTTTATTTCAGATTAAGCTTTTTTTTTTGACTAATGTGAAAATGAAGCAGCATGGGATTTCCTTTTGCATTTTGCAGAAATCCTCTGTTGTCATGCAAAATTTGTTTTGACTTGAACTGGCCTTATTTTTTCAATGTTGGGGGTTCAACGACTATATTTATTCATGACAGTAAGTCATATCACAACATTGGCATTACAAGACAACAACTGAGTAGTAAATTCAATGTCTTTGAGAGCCTAAAGGTTTAAGAAACTATATATTCTGCTCTCTCTTTTCTACTGGCTGTTTTCCATGGAATACAGAGATTTATTTATTGTTTTATTTGCTGGTTTATAACATAAATGAGAAATAAGTAGCTCAGAGACTTCTTCAGACTCTTATCCTTTTTAAAATATACATGTATTAGTTTTCAAAATGTGTCAAGCCCACTGCAATCATCCAGAAATAGTTGAATGCTATTCCAAGATACTCACAATCTAACAGCCAAGAGGACAGAGAGAAGGAAGGGGAAAAGAAATGCTGCTTTAAAAGGAAATTTAGCGGACATATTAAAAGTGAAAATATGTGTAAGTTGCAGTGTATAAAGTCTTCTTCACTTTACTTATGAATGTCTCAGCATCTAGTGTCAGTGAACAGGTATCACTGAACACATAGACTTCAAAGAACTTAAGACGATGCATCGGCAAAACTGTCCTCAAGTTAGAGCAAAAAAAAAAAAAAATCTAATTTATTTTTCTGCTGTGAGGATTATGTGAGTTGCTCTGTTAGAGAGCTACAGCCGGACTCAGGCCTGCATCTCCTCTGACCCAGTACAGTTTGACAGACTGAGGAAAAAAAAAGAGTAGCCGTTGACTTAAATGGGAGATGTGATTGGGAACATGAGCAGATACAATGCCTCAGTGATTCACATTTATACCATATGCACTTACACATACACACAGTGTGTAAGTCTAAGGCCAGATCCGACTGCAGCAGCCATGTGCATAGCACCAGTTACCACACCATTTTATTCCCGAGGCATTTCACAAACTGTGCCCATCAGATCTGTGTGGGTAGTCCATGTGGAGGAGGTTCTTTTTCTTCGTAGTTATTGATATGGCAACAGTTAGTTACATCTTGATTGCATTCAGAAGATGATAGAAATTCTTTGGCTGGATCACAAACAGGCAAAAAATGTGACAAATGTTAAAAAGAGTTTTTATCAGACCGGTTTTAACTGGGTAATAGCCTACTGCATTATGGCAGGGAACTATGTTTTTTTCTTCCCAAATGGGTTTAACCGCTTGTTGAATAGTGTCACCCCTGTGATAGAAAAAGAAACGTCAACGCTGTGCTGTCTTTAGAGCTCCTATTTGATAGATGAGGTTTACTCCGTAAAGATAGTTTCTTTCTAAGATTTACAGAAAAAGAAAATTAGATAACTTCTCCCCTTTGAACTTTGGCACCTCTTGGAAATCATGGAAGAGAACATCCAAGTAAAACCTGAGCTTCAGGTTCCTCCCCTCCTCAAGCAGTGCTGATGTTGGGGCAGATCCAAGAGTTCCAATGGTATAAGAGGCTGAGCACTTTTTGTAGGCCAGCAGTAACATGAAAATCCTCACAGAATCATAGCAGATATATGGTTTAGTAGGAAGGTCTCAGAAAGAAGTGTGTTGTGTATCTCGTTTCCTGCAGATCCCATGTTTCTTAAAGGTCTCTGCTCAAGCAGTCTTCGACCACCCCAGTCTGAGATAAGGAATTGAAACACATGAGTGTCATCAGCTGTGATGGGACTGAAACAAAACGTCCATGAACTCTGTGGAGGGCTGGGTCCAGGTATAAATGCTATTACTGAGACCCAGCTACACGAATTATTGCCCAGCCATACACTGAGAGCCACAGCGCTGTAAACTATGAAGCTTATGTGAGGTTTCCTTCCCTTGCCCATCAGGGAACTGGGTATATCTACTTCCATCTTATAACACTTTGGGAAAGCTGACTGTTTTCCAGTGATTACATCCTGCATCTTGAGATATAGCCAAGATGCATGGGCATGTATGTGTGTAGAAGACATTTAATCTTAGTCCCACAACCTGTTCTCAAAGTCCTTTCTTAAGAGCATGTTCTATCTGCAAGGAACTGTCTTGCCCGCTGATTCATTCTGTTAAACACGTTGGCTAATCAAACTGTTGACTTTTATGATACGATTAAGGAAGCAGATCCTTGTTATTTATGCCTAATAGCAGTCTTTTTAGATGATACTGTAAAGTCTACCCTCAGAATTAATCAGGAAAGAATGAGAAAAATACCACATATCTTCTGCAATGAAAATTCTTGTTCTGAAACAAGCTGTTTATAGTGTTATACTTCTTTTTAACTATATAGCCTCCAGAAACAAAGACAGATTTATTTTCTTCTTCAACAACATCCAGCACTCCACCTCGCTGAGTATATTCCAGGCTTACTGATACTGTTCCTAGCATCACGTCTGTGCTGGAAGAGATATTTGTTAGATGTTATTTCCTAGACACAATGGTGCTGATCTGCTACCACCACAGTCAAAATCATAAACAATAACATAATTAGTGGAATTCCAAAGTTTTTCTGGCTCATCTCACCAAAATATGTGAGATGGATGTATTATTTTTAGAGATACATTTTCTGCAGCATATCTAGATTCTCAAAACATCAATGACTAAAACTCAAGTGAAAAACAATCCTGTATTTCTGGGAGCCAGACAGTGAAGTCTAGGTAGAAGCAATCAGGTGAAGTAAAAGCTATGTTTAGAGAATACTTTATTTCTTACAGAAAACTTGATCATCTCCAGTTATAATAATAAATTAATCAGTCATCTGCAATGTTCTTCAGGCATGGTTTACATAGTATTTGTTGGGTAGATCATTGTTCATAGAAGATGACAGAGCAGGTGGTTGTGAAGGTCTTGTGGAGAATAAAAGGAGCTATGTATTGAGTGGAGTGGAAATCAAAGGAGGTGATTCTTCAGATATGACTTTTCAGATTGTTAGATCCTTGACTACGCATGCTAACACATATAATTTCATGAGATAATAAAAAGCAATTAGACAGAAGGGCACTGATTATGCAGGATGATGTCCTTTGCGGAACATAAAGTATCGGTGAGGTCTTTACCTCCTTCTCACATGGAAAAATTGTCCCCAGTTCTCATGGACTTTGGTGACAGGAATGTTTCTGAACTGATTCAAAAAAAGATGGTTTCTGAAGAACTTATGTGTGTAACCCAGTCAAAGGAAAATCTAAAACAGCTTCACATGTGTAATGTTGCTTATAAAGGTACTCTGAGGAGCTCTACCTCTACTAATGACATCGTTTTCACCTGAGCTGTTTGAAAACAACCTGGGAGATCAGAAAGGTAACTGTAACTGATGCACATATATTGATAAAGTATTTCTCCCTTGTTCCTATTGAAAATCTTCACTGATTGGTCTCTTGTAGACCTGGTTGGAAAGCAATATTCTGTTCCATGGGAAATTAGTTTCTACTTCAAAGCAGAATGAAAAATTGGAGTATCAAAAAAGTAGGATGAAAAACTATGAGAAATTTCAAAAGAAAATTGTCAAAGTGAAAAATTACCACACCTGTGTTTGGAACAAAAGTTCCAGCATAACTTGATCTGGTTTTGTTTTGTTTTTTAAATTCAAATAATTATTTGGAACTGAAAAGTATCTTTGTTTCAAACTGTCACCTTAAAATGTGAAGGGCTTTGTTTTCATTACCCCAATTGTAAAATAAAAAATGTGCATTGAAATTGACTTCTTCCCACAGAAAGTTCTTATTTCAGCAAAACCACATTTTCCAAGAGGAAAATTTTTCATGTAGAAATATTTCAACCTGCTTTATTTACTTGCCAGGAAATATGAAGCTGTCTATAACCAGCATCTTACTAAAATTTTTCCAACATGGAAGTTGTAACAATTTTGCAATTGAAACTTTCAGAATGTTCTGTTGACGAAGAGAATTTGGCCATGAAACAGAACAGTGCTTATTATAGCACCAAGGCATGGAAGTCAGTTAGCACACTTCATGGCTATCACGTGTTCAGTTACAGTGGCAAATTCTAAGCATGGGTCAAATGCAAATAAACCCAGGAGTTCAAATTTCTGCTTCTTTAAACATTCCAGATGTAGAAGTTTTCCATTTACTTCACCTCAGTCAACTGAGTTCAATGTGGTGGGATAATTAATCCCCTCAAGTGTTCTGCAAATATTTCAGTCTAGATATACCTTTACCTCTTTGTGAATGTTGATATACTTTCTAACAAAAGTATAAGAACAAAGTGATTTAAATCCAGTTGACAGATTAGAATCAATACAAAATTTTACCAAAAAATCAAATAAAAAGACTGTAAAAAAGCAGAATGTAAATAACACACTTTAGAAATGTTTGTTGTTACTACAACATACAATGCTACATGAACAAGATTGTAATACAGTCTTATTTGCAGTGATTTTCTGGGCACTTATTCTACTCAAGCAGAAACTGATGCTTTGAGATAGCTCAGTGGTTTGATAGCCACACTGAGAAGTTTTACAGATGTTAGTTTTCCATAAAGTGATGAAGATCTACTCTGAAAAAAACAGATCTATTTAAGGATCTGAAATTAGTCACCTCAAAAGTATAAACAGGATCATTCTTCCATTTTTAAAGTCTTGTTGCTTCTTTAATACTTTAGCTCCATATAGCTGACTGTCCAATAATGGCACAAAGGACTTAATTTTTAAAAATAAGCTAGTATCGGAAATTTTAAATTCTGAATTAAACATTCCAATAATTACTTAGGTACAATGAAATCTGTTAGCCTCCTTTGTATCAAGGTTTATAATTCCAGCACTACACAGAAGCATATGAATATCTTCATTTGCACATACACACATTTACAAACTATTCTGTCAGTATGAATTCCAAATCCAGCACGTGTCACCAGTACAGGAAGGAAATACATATTTCAAAACCAAACTCTGACATTTCTGGATAGAAGCTCAACTGTCTTCTACACAGAAAAAAAACCTGCCTTTATGCCATGTTTCATGTTAAGGTACAAAGTTAAACAAGGGCATTTCTCATAGTCATTTAACAGGTTTCTTGCAGTCAGAGCGTAATTGCACAGGTAAATCAGTCAGTCATAAATTCCTGGGAACAATATGTGTGATGAAGTGAGGTCCTGCCTTGGGAGACCTCTTAAAACAAGAATCCTATGCAGGATAGGATATGAGGAATCCTTTTTGTCTTCAACATACTGAGATTTCTCTCTCTGAACTAATTCTTCCCACACAGCTACCTAAATTCTCTCTCTTCTGTGAAGTCATTAGACTAACCTTTACAACATGAATAGAGGAAGAGGTGACAGCAATAATCAGCAGAGACCTTTAATATCCATTATGTGGAAAAAACCATGGAAATGGAGGCATGAAGCAACATTAGTCTAGGTAATATCAAGGTCAGTTAGTACCAAAAGCATTCAATTTCTGCTTTCATAAAATTAAGAATCTCACCAGGAAAAGGCTGGAAAAGCAATAGCAAGGGAGTAAGGTGTACTGAGGGGATGCTGACTGCTTTCTCAACTGGTCTAGAAATACTTAGAGAATTAGAAGAGTCCAGCCTGGACATTCAATGGCACTACAGTCGGAGCAAGTTATAGATATAGGTAAAGGAATAAGTTGTCCACAGTAGTAGAGCCAGGGATAGCAAATGGCTATTCAAGCCCTAGAAAGCCAGGTCTGCAGCTGCTGCAGAGAAGGAAGAGTCAGAGTACGCTGGTCAGCTGTGGCTACAACCATGAAAGGGTGGCAGAACCAGTGATTGGGAGCAAGAAGGTTAGTGGCATCTTTTCCAGGCAGAACCAGGCACTGGCCGAACCAGGCACTGGGACTACTGACACTTTTTAACACTCCCTGCATTAAAAAAAAGGTGCACTGGCTTCTCCAAAGCTCTCCTCTGGCGTGTTGCCTTCACATGGAAGAACCGTCCAAGTTTGAATGTTCCCAGGGAACACAACTCAGATTTTTGTACATTGTTGAAGAACTTTGAGCCATCTGTGATCGTGGTTTACACAGGAATGGACTCTTGAATCTCCTTTTTGGTCTTCCTCAATCTGAGACCAACTTGGGATTAACACGTCTAGAATAATTCAGTTTGCCCAAGGCTCCATAGGCTTTTGGCTACAGCAGATCCAGGAGGACCACTCTGCCAGTCCGGAATGAGGTGAGTCCATAAAGCTGTGGCTCAACTTCCCTCACGACACAAATCTCCGGTTAAAATAGTTCTCTTAGGCAGAATCATGGGAACGAGTGCTGTAAAAGCTGTGTATTCCTGATTTAACATTGCGTGGCTGTAAGGGGAAGGGACGAGGAGTCTCTAATAACAGGGATTTGACTGTACTAAGGGCAGATTCCTCGTTGCCTTGTGCTGCTTGAGAACCTTAGTGCGATTGAACATGAGGCCAGGGACCTGACCTTTGAGCAAGTTGGAATATCTTACAATTACTGCTCTGTGTAAGACCGCTGCTTCTCTCCTCCCAGCTGTTTCACAAGCTTGGTTGACTAAGGAGCTACTTTAAGACTGAACATATTTTTAAAATATTGTACTGTACCTTACAGAGAAGTTGATTAACTCACTTTGACTAACTCATGTTTGTATCGTCAATTGGTAGGTCCCAAGCTATCATTTATCTGCCAACCAGTCTTCTTTTTAGGGATCACACATTTGCAGTTGGAGTATAAACTAGTTTGCAATTCCTAAGTAATTATTATTTTTATAATAAAAATATTTATATAAATAATGGTACAAAATAAATCTTTCAATTGCTCAGACTTTGTTAGCTCTGAGCAGCTAACTGAATATACCAAGATAGAGTTTATCGACAACAGCCAAGAATCCAAAAGAAAAGTCTACTCCAAAAAGCAAGCTTGCAAATAACTCCAAAGCATTCAGAAAAACATTCAGAAATTAACAACTCTGAAAACTGAAATTAAATCGAATCTGTATCCCTTCCTAAAAAAAATTATTTGAAATGTCTTTTTAAATCTTTAAATGTCTTACTTAGTATCCAAAGATAATAAAGAGAAGAAAAAAAGAAACAACATCATCTACTTTTATTATTAAGAGTCATACAGTATCAAAATTCAATGCATTGTCACCTCAAGGTGACAAAGAATATTTTCTCTAATAACAATAGCAAAGGACCAAATAAGGTATTTGTAGTTCAGGTCTCATCATTAGTTCATCTTGATTATGAATTAAGCACACATAGACCCCTTAGATCCCTAACTCATCTGAGGAGCCCACATTCCTAACAACTGGCTGCTTGCTAATTTACTAAATATCCTAAGGAAGCCGTTGCATTAGTTTATGAGTCCAGGTTGATGCACAAGCAGCAAAGAGGCAATGAAAACTGTTGGACCCTGTCAGACGTAATGAATGCTGTGTGTGAGTTTTTTGCAAGCCCTAGGTGATATCGACAGCATTAAGAGGGGCAGGAGGTGGTGGAAGGAAGCAGGCACTGCTTGAAGGAATCTATCGCTTCTGTTAGCATCCATCATTTGCCTCCTGCTGTTATCGGCTACTCGTAGCCTCAACATAGTTTAGAAGCTCTTGCCTTTTTCTGTAGTTGGCAACTGAATGCCTTTCACAGGCATCAAAAAGAAAACAGGAATTTGAAGTGTTTTTGGGATTAAGGACTACTGCGTTGAGCCACAGCAATGTCCTTCTCATGTGATTTGAACTGGGTTGTATCTGCTCTTTTCCACGTTCTCCAAAGGTGAAGCACTGGACGTAGTGCCTAGGGTACCTGGTTCGGTGTGTTACTCAAGTGCATTAGTGACAGTATGCCAACCTCAAACATGTAAAATTTATGAATCACTTCTCTCTCCAAAAATCATGATGTTTTATTTTTTAATTATATATTTGCATGCTTTTATCTCTCACTTTCTGAGCCTTCAGGGTGAGATTGTGTCTTGTTTTCAAGTTTCTCTTTGAAGGGAGAAGGTTAGGAAGATTTTTTGTTTCTGTTTTAAGGAAAGTTGAAAATCCCAGTCATTGGTTTTCAAGAACTACACTTCTAAGAAAAAACATCCAATGTCACTCAGACACATGATGAAATATTTACAGTTGCCATTGCTTTTATAGTAATGGTAATTAGTGTCTGATGTTTCATCTCACTTATTCTTTAGTTTCATCACTGTGAGCTGAGATAGTTAGGAATAGGATTAACATCTCTGCCCCCACGTTTCTCTTTAGTATAATTAGAAGGTATGCAGACTAGCAATAGCACATCAGTCAGCTTCTGATCTCCACTAGGCTACAGGACTTTTCCCAAATTGTTCCTGTTTGAACTACAGCATGTGTTTCAAAAACAAAAAAAAAAACAAAACCAAAACAAAAAAAACCCACAAACCAAACAATCCCCCCCCCCAAACTATGTTATATTTAAGCATTTCTGATGAAGAATCCACCTTGGTAAATGACTCTGATATTCAATTATCTTTTCTGGGGAAAAAAAAAAAAAAACAACAAAAAACCATACATATTCCTTAATTCAAGATTGAATGTGGTTTACTTCAAATGCAGACAATACGTCTGCTGACGACTGCTTTGTTATCACGTTTCTTACTCCCAATAACTCTTCCTTTCACCCATTCTCAGTTTTCAATACTTCTGTTGAGCTCTGGACCCATGAAACGGACACACTATTCCAGCAGAGGTTGCTTTCACAAGCACAGAGGTGATACAGCCTCCACGCTCATAGGTTTTGTTTCTACAGTTAAGAGCTACACCAGGGCTTTTAGCTACACTGCCACATTGGGAGTTCTTCAATGTGTATAATTCCACGTAAACAAAGCCTGCCCCCGCCCTGGATATCAGAGTAATCTCCAGGATCATTCTAATCATTTCTCCTACTTTCAGTGGTCTTTAAACACAATATGATTCTGTTACACATTATCTTTAATTTGAATTTCAAGGCAAGTTTTCAGTAACAAAATCAAGACAATAGCTCTCCTGTTGCGAAAAAGTGCATATACACAAAAAAGCCTCTAAATTGCAAATTTTATTTTGTCCAAACAGCTGTTTGCATGAGTGGTTAATCTAATCAACCAGTTTGCACATGAAATTGTAACTTTGAACTTATTTTGCACTGCAAGCATATTGAAAAGGACGTGGTGAAGTTCTTTTGCATAGTTCTCCATAATTTATTCATTTCTAAGACAGAAGCCATGAAGTGTGGTACCAAATGTAATTGTATTAAAGTTCTTTACAGTTCGGGTTGCAGCCATTGTTCAAACTGGGAAAGAAAAGAAAGATCACATCAGGTATTTTGGGTATTGAATGACATGACATACATTAGCAGGGGATCTCTGCCGCACTATAAAAACGTATGTTTAAGCTGGCATTAACTTACTACCTAGCTTAGATGACGGTAGTCACCTCAGTAGAGTAGCACAGAGCTCAGCATCGGCCTCTTGATAAGGTAATTAGATTATTCTGAGCTCTGTGCTTCTGTGCTAGGTTTTAAAAGAAGAGGAGGAAATATCTGATGAGGCAAATAGAAGAAAACTCGTTCTGTGGCAATGTATAGGACAACAGCATAGTAGGTGTTATGGATCAGCTGTAATGAGAAGAAGAAATGACTGCAGACTAGGGTTTACTTATAGAATCATAGAATCATAGAATCATTTAGGTTGGAAAAGACCTTCAAAATCATCTCAGCAGGCCAACCATTTGGTAGGAGGAGGATGTACAGATTCGGGTCAGAACAGAAATGGCCAACATGCTATCAATACTATCATCTGCTATTTCCCTGATGAAAATAAAATGGTCAGGAATAGCTGTCAAGTGATCAGTCCCCGGCATAAGGACAGCCGAAAGAGGAAATTAACAACTCCATACTACAATGAGTAAATTACAAGATGATGTAGGACCCCTGCTAGTTCATTCAAAACTCCTGAGGACACTGTGACTATTACTGGGGCCCCAGTGAAGAGATAGGTGGTTCACATCATAAGAGAGGGCTCAGTTAATAAACAAGAATCAGTCACACTCTTGTTTTGTTGCGTTCTTTTACATGTAGCTTTCTGAGGGTGTGAGGTGAAGAGAGGGTTTTTGCAGTGAGTTTTGAAGCTGAACAGAGGTTCAGCTTCATGAACCCAAAGTCCTCTATGTAGAGCCACATCTAAGGAATGTCAGCTAATGAATTTAAAGCCCTGTCTTAGCTGAAATACAGATATTGTGTTTCTCTAATAACAAGACATCTAGTTAATAATGAAAACTCTTCACAGGCAGAACAATCTTTTCTATGTGTTTGTACCTACATAGAATGAGACACCAATTCTGTTTGGAGTGCACATACTATTGTAGTACTAGCCATAAATAAAAATGATTCTTACCCAGAGCTAGAATAAATTGCAAGCAATGTTTTGATGATAGGGCTATCATAAATGAGAGTACACGAATGATTAGCACGAGTTAGCTTTTCTTTAAAACAGAATATGGTTTGATCAGCAGGGAAATTTCTATTGCAGAGTCAGTCTATGCATTTTTTTTTTAAAAAAAAAAAAAGGAATGAAAGCTTTTTCTATTAAAACAACAGATTTAGTTAAAGCTGGTTGTTTTCAGTGGGGCATTTTGAGCACAAGTGGTTATATTATAGAATAAGAGAATTCACAACCTGTGAGTCCAGTGTCTTCACAGCTAAATTCAGCATAGACTGGGGCCCAAGAGATCTGAGTTATCTCCCTCTGCCACAGATTTCTTGTGCAACCTTGAGCACTTAACGTCACTCTTACCTTTTTAGTGGCACAAGTAGCACATAAATACAGATGTTTGATCGGAGAGAAATTTCCTCCAAGAAAAGATCTGTAAGTACAAGTTGGTAAGCCTAGATTTTTTGGGGAAAAAAATGGGTGCATCTGGAACGCTTGTATGCCTTATATATTCTGTCGCCAGAGTGACCTGTGATTGAAGTGGTCACATATGACAGTCAGAATGGTTCTCAGGTACCTCTGGAAGCTGGGAGCCATGACGGAGGTGTACCAACTGCATCTACCATCCTCATTTCATGTCCAGGTCCTGCACAGTCCAGATGGACCTAGGATACCCAGGAATGTCGGGATTCCAGAAAGTAAAAAAGTGCTTGTTAACCTGTGTTAGATAACATATCAAACTCTGTAACGGGGCTAAACACTTTCAGAGATATGTTTTGCTCAGGAGACTGTTCTGCCACCTTTACTTCAATAACCGCTATGAATTATAGCACCGTTAAACACACTACTGCTCTTCTGAAATCACTAGCTAAATTACAAGCAGTACTAAAGCTTGTGTTCATCCTTGGAAAACACGAGACTCCATCACCCTATCATTTCAGAGTGCAAAAGGCTGCCTGGGTAGAACCACGTTTTCTCTCATCTGCTCCAACTCATACTCTGCTGTTAAGAAAAAAAGTTCTTACATTTTCAATTGTTTGGAAGGATCTGATATAAATGGTATTTGAATCTGTTTCCCCCCTTGCCATAGAAGAGAGATTTACTTTGAGCAAATGAAAATGAAGCAAAATGGAACTTCTTCTGTGCATTCCTCAATTCCAGAATAGCACTTTTCACTGCATCTCGCTTTATTCAAAAACTACATGTACACATAGGTCTAATTCTGCTGTTCTGAACAGGGAATTCCAGAGCAACTCCAGAGAAATTTTTAAAAAAAAGCCCTCAGTTGTTCATGTTTGGTAAAGAGAACAGTGACTTTGCTGCTTTTCTTCTGTTTTGTCACCCTTATTTATATTATCCTATTTTTTATTGACACAGTTCTATTTTGAAATATAAGGAACATGAAATGCTTATAAAATATTAAAGATGCAGGTCTTGAACATCATTTAATGTACCTGGAGTGAGGCAAAACATGGCACGTGACCATTTTTTCATTCCTCAAAGAGAAAAACTAGACAAGGCAAAGCCATTCTACAGGATACCAGTCTTTGGCTCTCTAGTTTTACGTGTGTCGTGGTTTAACCCAAGCCAGCAACTAAGCACCACGCAGCCGCTCACCCACTTCCCCCCACCTAGTGGGATGGGGGAGAAAATCGGAAAAAAAAAAGTAAGATTTATGGGTTGAGATAAGAACAGTTTAATAGAACAGAAAAGAAGAAACTAATAATGATAATGATAACACTAATAAAATGACAATAGTAATAATAAAAGGATTGGAATGTACAAGTGATGCACCGTGCAATTGCTCACCACCCGCCGACCGATGCCCAGTTAGTCCCTGAGTGGTGATACCCCTACCCCCACTCCCCCCAGTTTATAAACTGGGCATGACATCACATGGTATGGAATACCCTTTTGGCCAGTTTGGGTCAGCTGTCCTGGCTGTGTCCCCTCCCAACTTCTTGTGCCCCTCCAGCTTTCTCGCTGGCTGGGCATCAGAAGCTGAAAAATCCTTGACTTTAGACTAAACATTACTTAGCAACAACTGAAAACATCAGTGTGTTATCAACATTCTTTTCATAGCGAACTCAAAAACACAGCACCATACCAGCTACTAGGAAGACAATTAACTCTATCCCAGCTGAAACCAGGACAACCTGGTTCCCAGACAACAACGAATATCAGGAAATTCAACACATCACATGTAGTATGTAAAGTTGTCTGTGCATGCTTATGTACTAAGTCTGGTCTGATATGTAATAAGTCTTCTATATACACACAGTGAGTCTGCCCTAGTACATTTGCTGTACTCTCAAGAAATTCTCAAGAAAGTGAGATCCAAAATTAAATTTAATTGAAATGCACTTTTTTTTGCATTTCATATCTTGACATCTTAGCTTTGCAATCACAGCTGTAGCACAAATAATAGCAGAATAGTCTCATTTTTCTTTTGCTGAAATAGGCCTGAATGTAAAGTTCAAGATAGTCAATGTGTTCATCCATATAGAATCACAAAATCACAGAATAATTCTGGTTGGAAGGGATCTCAGGAAGTCTATAATCCAAACTCTCACTCAAAGCAGATCCAGCTTTGAGATCAGAATAGGTTACTCAGAGCCTTATCCAGTCAGGTCTTGGAAATCTCTAAGGATGGAAACTGCACAATCTCTGTACACAACCACTGCTTGATTGTCCTCATGGTAAAAAAAAAAATATTTATCACGTAAGAACCCCTCCTGTTTTAATTTACCCCCACTGTTTCTTGCCTACCCGCCATGCACCACCATGAAGATCCTGGCTCTGTCTACTTGGTACGCTGTAGGTACGGGTTATTTTGGGTGTAGAGGACAGCTATTAGGTCTCCCTGAAACCTTCTTTTGTCCAACCCTTGGTTCTTTAGTCTCTCCTCACACAGCAAATGCTCCAGACCCAACCAACTTGGTGGCCTTCCGCCGAGCTTGCTCAATTCACTGATGTCTTTCCTGTATTGGGAGGCCTAAACCTGGATGTAATATTTAGATGTGGTCTCATGAGTAAAGGGGAATAATTAGTTCCATCAGTCTGCTGTCTGTGCTCCTGTTAGCCCAACCCAGGATGCTGCTGGCCTTCCCTGCAGCCACGGGCACGCTGCTGGCTCATGCTCAATCCTTACTGGTTTGATGTTGCTACATATGTTTTCATCTGTCAGCCTGATCCATCGTCTCATATAGGCCAGCATATATATGCAAATATGAAAACAAGTATGCACATATAGGTTTAAAGGCACAGGTTTCCATCTTTCTGCTACTTCCAATGCTGCCTCTCTCATCAGCATTAGTTGTGCCAGTGAATGTCCATGGGATTACACAAAGATAATAGGAAACAGTCTCTGATTGCATATCTTAACTAGCTGATATAAGACAGGGTGGAGCTAGTGAATATAATCAACTTTTCTTAGGCATGGAAGAGGAAGAGGACGGTAACTGCAGCAGCAACGGGAATTCATTATTCCATTGGCTGGCAACAGGTATCATCAGCCAAGCTAGAAGCAATTAAAGCAAACATGATTTGGTCGAACCCGTGTCCATCTTCCCCTTGTGGTTACCGTTTCAGTTGGAGAATGGTTTCGTTGACCTTCGCTGTTGACCATTTAACATCCAATCAGTCACTGTCAATCCAGTCCAGTGATAACGTATCACAGTATTTCTTTGTTCCTCTGGACTCATTCTTTAGGCATGAGTGGTCAGGTTCCCTTTTAGCATAGTTCCAATGAACTCAGCTACTAATTGGGCTTGAGGAATTTATGTTCACATGTTTAAGGGTTGTAGACACTTCTGAATAGTTCAAGATGCTGACCACTGGAAAAAAAAAAAAACATGTATGGAAATTACAACTTTATATGAAACTCTAGTGCTCATGCCTGCCTAGTTCATGGACAATGCTGTTGATGTTAACGGAAAAAATAAACAAGGAAGTGAAGATGAGATTAAGAGGAAGAGAATGTTGGGTAAGAATGCAACAAGTATTGAACTACTGTGTTTATACATAGGCCATATGGTCCAGACATAAACAGTGTGAGCTTACTTTACCAGCATTATGCAGTCTTTAACCTCCCTTTCAGATAATTCCTGTCTGCCAAACATTTTTCTTGTCTTTAATGCTGCAGATTCTACAGACATGAAGCCTGCATACTTATATATACGAGAGCTAGATTCAGTAGACAAGCTTTCCTAAACTAGGTCCATTTTCTGCTAAGACTATCAGTAATAGCTGGATGGCTTTAAAAAAAAAAAACAAACAACCACCCCCAAAAACTACTTTGCAACTTTTTAAAAAAATATATATACTTTTACTGAACTTTAATGTGTAATGTCTATTAAAGGCATAGATTTTTCAGGCAAAAAATTTGCAATTACAGTACAATCATTGCCAGACCTGTCATTTGCCATGGACTACAACTGCAGGGACACGTTAAGATTTTTATCTGGTATTACTATATGTATGGGTTTGAAAATCCATGCCCAGCTATTTGGCAGCCTATCTTTGATCTCTAGACTTTTGTTGCTAATTTGCTTTAATGGCTTCTGAAGACCCAAGGACTGCAGAATACTTTCAGGAGCAAATTACGTGCCATGTCGGTCACAGTGCTGGTAAATTTATATATGATGATGCAATATCAAGTATTCTTAATGTAGCAAGCACCTAGTTTTAATTCCATCATCTAATATATCATTTTGTCATAAGCCCATCTTTTACAACACATTTTAGTAGTATGTATATTGACACTTTGTAAAATCAATGTAATAATCTTAAAAAGTCGTGGGGTTTCTGTTCCATGGGCCTGCTTGCATTTTTTCCCACAACTTTTAGCAGCAGTACAGACTTTTGCAAGAAGATTTTCCTTTTCAAATGACACCTCCTGTATATATCAGCCTATTTCCATTTCAGTCAATGAGTGTTATGCCAGTTTGCACAGTATAACGCCCTGCTGCAAAAAATGTCCTTTCTGGACTGTCTGAGAGAGGTCTTATGCTCCATTTACTGTGCTTGTCCCTAGTAAGAATGAGAGGATAGTTCTAGCAGAGTGCCATGTTATTACTGTCTCTCCACAGACAGGTTGAATAGATGCCTTCATCCCAAGTCTGGTAGCTGTATGGTTGAAGATGTCATGACAACTGGGTAACAAGTCAGCATTTTCCCTGCTAATTTTAGGGATCTAGTGAGGCTTTGTGCAGCCCAAACCCCATAAATCAAAGCCAGTGTAGAAGTAAGGTTCTGCTAGACAGGCTCAGTACTTACACACCCAGTCGCTTCTGTTCAGCCTTCTGAGAGCAACCAGCAAAGTTATCAGTGACTGCAATGAGGGTAAGAACAATCTGGGAATACTATTAGGATTTCCACAACAGTGTTTGTGACATTTTGTCCTGTTGCCTCACTTCCATTTCAGCTCCTGCCCCATTTGCTTCTAAATCAACAACACATTGTTTGAAGGATTACTATATCATCTGTTTCCAGGAAACTTTCTGAATTTTACATTACTTTTTACTCCTGCAGTATACCCAGTAGGGAGCAGAAGCTGAGTAGCTCCTTCCCCCTCACAGGATATTGTCTTAACCACCAAACTGCCTGCAAGGGACTTTTGCCAGAAAACTTAGGTTCCTCAATAATTTAAGGACCTTGTTCAGGTCATTCAGGTCTATTTCTATATTATTTCTTTTATTTTATTCTATTTTAAAGATTGCATGCTTTAGAATAGAGACCCTAAGCCTACACTGCATTTCAAGAGCCAGGCTTCTACTTCTGATATTGCTCTTTGTGCCCATTTTTTGGAAGGTACTTACTTTATTTTCAGGCTGTAAAATGCTTGTAAGTGGAAGCAGCTATATCATGCACACTGCATGCTAAGCACATCCAAACCAGGTTAGCCTAAACTGCAGGTAGGCTCTAAAGACGTGGTAACTCTTCCCTGTAAACAAGCTCCAAGATGCTTACAATATTTAGGGACAGTTCTGCACAGTTTATGTTCTGCAATTGCTATTGTAAGAAATCTTTCATCCCCTTTTTCCCTCAAAAATGCAAAGCCAAATCCCATTAATCCGCCCATGAAATTACAGTAAATTGTAAACATTATTCCCATTTTCAGCATATAGAACTTTACTTGTTATTATTTCAGTCGTTGCTTTTCCTTTTTGATCAAACTGAGCAGTTGTTCATCAAAACACTAATTGTTGTTTAAGGCTCTGTTGATCTGCACAACAGCTTCTGGGACTGTACCTAGAAACAACCTCACAAAACACTCAGAGCTGACAATAACATAAATCCATTTACCCTAACAGATATTATATTCTTAGAGCCTGTAACCATGCAACCAAACAAGTGTTCTCAGTTTCTAACGGCAAGTCCTCGTTTATATTTTTAGGTTTTTTTTAGAAGACAGGAAAGGTGTGGTCAAAACTGATCAAACAGCATTTTGCAGAAAAGAGTTCACACATCTGCAAAATGAATTCTCAGTCAATGCATGTTTTCTCAGTTCTCTCTAGCACCAGCGTTCAGGACTAAAGAAACCATTAAAGCTCTTGGATTCTTAGTAACTCGATTTTTTTGGCTTATGAGCATGCAGTGTGGTCTTATTTTCATCGTGTTCCTCACACATATATACTCAGCTCCCTCTCCCCTCCTCTGTTCTGTCCTGGAGAGGCCATAATCCATGGACTTTATGTCTGATGGTACAGATCACAGATCTCATTACAATCAAGAAATTATACTAGCTTAAATATGATTATTGTATACTGTTGTAGACAAAGCCATTTGAACGTTAAGAGGCCACTCAAACCCACAATTCTGTATTAGATCAAGTCTCATTTCTTTCTTCATAGCTTTTATTATGACATGCAAATCATGCCAGAAAAAGGGAGTGCTCTCCCCGAGTATAGATCAATTAGGCAGAGTTTATGCCAGTCAAATGTAACTGCTATAAATATATTTTTCATAATCTCTTGACTCTGGCACTTCTTTCTCACCACTCTTTTCTCTCAAGTCTAAACAAAATTATACGATCTCTTCAGCAAAGCACACAGGAATCAAAATTCCCATTGCCATCACAATACGTGGCTTCGGATACATTTCTGAGAGCAGGGAAATATGCAAACAATTAATAAGATAATACAAGAAAACATGTCTTGGCTACAACTTTTGAATTATTGTCTTGGCTACAACTTTTGAATTATAATCTGATGTATTTGTTTTTACCAAATCTATCTTTATTTTATCTGGCAATATGAAGCAGTGTAAACCCAGCTTAATCAACCACTTTTGTACTGTTGAAGCGTAGTGGTCAAGCTGGCTTTCTACATAAATTTCCACACTTTGTTGCTGTCAGGGTGGCACAATTCACATGCACATACAGAAAAATGGTTTAGTTCACTATGAAAACTGACCAAAAAATAGTCAGTTTTTTTCCACTCAGCTGAAAAGAAACTAGAACTGCATCAACACCGAAACTCTCTTTTCAGGCTGATTCCTGCCCTGTCATTGCACAGATATAAATGCTGCTGCCTGACATTTCAGGAAAGCATGAGAAGAAGAAAAGCTGAGCTGCTGAGTCTGCACGTTACATGCAGTCAGAGAGGATTGGCTCACCACGAAACATTCAACTTAAGAAACAGATGCAAGATATCTCACAGAAGTGTTAAACAAAATTTAAAAAAAAAAATGAAAAGAAAAAAAAAAAGACCTCATTAGTGAACCTCGAGCTGAAGACTAACATGCAAACAAAGCAGGCACAAATGGATGACAGACAAGCTAGAGGTGTTGGCTCTGGGCATGATAGTCCGGCTCTCACCCTGCCTTTCCCTCTCCCCCTCTCAGAAACACACCACCGAGTGGAAGGGACGGCGGTGGTCTTCGGAGCATTTTCTCTATCGGTTATTTAGTCCCGTGGAAAGACTGACTCGACAATCGATTCCCTCTTTGTTTGGACGCCCAGGTTTCTGTGCCTCTTGTGAAGGTTAATTCATTTATTGCCCATGTTTCCTGGCACAGAAGACCTAGGCTTCGCTCAGCCCGTCCTCTTCTTTTCACTTGCTTTTCTCAGATCTGCTGACTGACACTATCAGCATTCAAACGCCAGGCTCCTGTTAACACCCAGTAACAAACTGGGTGCTGGTGATGGGTCCTAAGGCCCAATTTGGAGCTTGGGGCAGGAGGAACCCCCCGACAGCCGGCTGTGACACCCATTTACCTCCAACCTGAGCCTGCCAGCGGCGTGCAATTTCAGAAACCATTTTACAACTCCTCATTGCGTCTTCGATTGTTGTGTGTGGGCATAAAAGGTATGATGGAAAAACTTACTCGTGGAATATTATGAAATAATTGCTTCCCTCCATAGCCAGTCGTTACTATGATAAACAAAATGAGCTGGTGATAGTAACTCACCTTTACTCTTTGTTTAAGATATTAACATTCCATATGCCTTCTTTCCTTTCAGAACAGTATTTATGCCTTGCTTGTGATTCACAGTGAACCAATGCCAGTTTACATCAGAATAGCTCTACTGACTTCAGGGATGTTTTTCCAGTTTGTATCTATGCTTAGATTTATTTTCCTTAAATTATGTTAATGCCTACCTATTCTTTGCAGCTAGATATAAGCAGATTATTGCATGGACTCTGCTTGCAAAACAAATATATTCACAGTGATAATCTGGGTCATCAATTTTAATCCAACTAATTTCTGCATGAAGCCCATAACTTCTGATTGAACTACAGTATCTCTATGAAAGAGAAAATCAGTCTGTAAGGGTTGAACAGAGGATTCACTGTCTCCTTTGATATATTACTCAAATAGTCCATCAGGCTTGCTTAATATGTATCTGCAGCTCAGAGCTCTCTATCATCTCGGACATGGTTTTGCCCTCTTGAGTTAGTTTATTTTACATTTGTTTTGAGGGTCAGCAGCAGCGGCGTAAGGGGGAAGACCAGCGAATCCAGCCCAGCAGAGCGCAGGAGCAGACGATGGCCTCAGCAACCCCCGTGCCATCCGAAAGGAGGATGGCAGGGGGGCTGTGGTTGTATAATCGGGATGTTTCTTGGTAACTCGAGACTGCATCAGATTTAACCAGCTTCCTTTTAGCAAGCAGACGATATCTGCCAAGATCTTTCATAGATAAGAGGTGGTTATATGTGATATGACAGTAATGTAGCCTAGGCGTCTCTGGTGCTGCAGATGACACTAGGGTAAACCGAAATTACTGTACGCGAGGAGTGGAAGCAAGAAGAGCTCTGAGCGGGTGGCTATGGGAAGACGTGAGACGGAGTTACCTTCTGCCTTCTAACATGCTTTATGCTGTCATCTTACTTTACCCCTGTAGTAGATATTTGTGGTACAGCTCCATGCTCTCACCTGCTCTGTGTGGCAGTTGGGACCGCTTAAATCTAGGCTGATGTAGCAACATGCAAACTTTATCACCAGGCCACATCCACTGCCTCTTGAATCACTGACTGACTTTGCAGATACCTTGATCTTTCCATTCCCATGAACTCGCAGGGTACTGATATCCCTGACAAGGGAAAAAGTGCTGATTTAATTCTCTCTCTTGTGATTTTATTAGAAGAGAAGTCAGGGAGAAGTATGGGGAAGTAAGATGGAGGCAGCCCTTCCCCTTTCCACAGTACCCCGAGACAAATCTGCTTCCAGTCGTGTTACAAGTGACTTGTCGGTTATGCAGTTGTGCAATCCCTGCACATCCATCCACAAGGCAGCAATAGCCAGCAGCAGACAACTTACTCTGTTGTAATGACCTCAGAGAAGGATCTGACCCTGATTTGGGAACCTAAACGCACAAGCAGGGCCTTGCTTATCTTCACAGTATCTCAAAATTTTACTACTAAACAGCTTTAAATTGTTTCTTCTCAGCCTTCTTTCTGCCTTTCCCTAAACCCTGAGACACATACAGAATAAAAGATAATAATTTGTTGAAAACAGGAAAATCAAACTAAAGGACTATACACACAAGCAATTTTTTTCCATTTAAATCACCAGAAAGCAAATGCAATACAAACAACTGGAACAAGATGGTAGATTAAATTAATTTCAAATGCTGATATCCTTAAAGTTTGCTGTTCACACCCTAGTGCATTGACCAAACCTAACATGACATTTATGCAGATTATTTATTTGACTATGACTGATTTAATTGAAAGCATTGTCTAAGATGACTGGAGTCGGGAACCTGATATCACAAAACCCACGGCTTTTAAGCACCATTCACAAACCTGAGTGTATCCATACTGTTCAATACACACTGATAAACTCTTATCACACATTAATTAGTAAAATTGTTATGAACTCCTGACTTCAACACTCTCTGCAAAAAACCCACCTTGTTTAAAACCTAGAGGAAGCAGCATGCAGTGTAAACAAAGATGATGTTTGAGTATCAATATTTAATGAAAATGTAAAACCTGCCAAGCCAAGTCTCAGATCAATGTATTTTTTTCCAGCTAAAAAGGAGTTGCTATTCAGGTGCTGAGTAGCAAGTCTCAGATCTCAATCTTGTTCATTTTGGCTTCACAAACAGATGGAAAAAAGTGTTTTTAAGTTCTCTTCCTCTATCGGAATAGGGAAAAGAGGGAGTAGAATTGATGCTGCCCAGTGACCTTAAACACAAATACATTGAAACTAATGTTTAGTACATAACTCATTCCAAAAGAAAAGAAGAGAAACCCACTAAAAAGTTTGATAACTGAAGAGATGGAGACTCTGACGGGGGGAAAAATAAATAGAAAGTCTAATAGAAATGAAAAACTTCAAATGACCTTTTGTGTCCCTACACTCAGCTTTGGCATCTTTCTTCATTTCTTTTATCCTTCTGCCTCTTTCAAGTTTTACATTCTTTAATGTTGTTTCCTATGTTTGGAAGCCTCCCACTCATTGTCAGCCAAGCATCTTTCTTTGCTTTCAAGCCCTATTTAAAACCCACTACCTCAATGCACCTTTACTAACTTACCCAATTTTTGTTCATGCCTTCCTCTTCCTGAACCTTTTTCATGTTCTGTGCTGTCCAAAGCTGACCTTTGAAAGATCTTCGTGCTTGGAGCCATGTTTAATTTTACTTTTTTTTGCAAAGCATAGAACAACAAACCAGTTATTGAACCTTCTGGGGTGCGTGAGGATTTCTTGTGGAAGCATTCTGCTACTCACAGCATCTTCCTGAGATATGCTGCTGTGTCAATAAGGGAGGAAGGGAAGTCAGCTGGTACACATTTTTGACAGGTACAATATTCACTCATCCAGACCAGCTAGTGACCTTTTTTCCTACTTCTTCTCCATTGTCTTCCAAAAAGTCTATTTCAAAATGGACAAATTGACAGCAGTTACCCTGTGATCTTACCAAAACCTTTACACAGGCTATAAAAGAGATGTTATTTGCTCCTTCCACACCCTTGTCTGTCTTCTACAACCATGTAAGGGAGAGCAAGATTTGCCTCTTTCTTCTCTTCCTTCCTGCTACCCATATTAAGTATTTTTACAACACAGCTGAGATAATACCTACAATATGTTGCCAGAATTGAAATACTGCTTTAGTATCCCACAAAGCATGCTTAGAACTTTTCTGTTTTCAGTCATTCCACTAAATCTAGTCAGAACACAAAAATACATAGAATAAGTGAAACAATGACACCATATACGGTGGTGGGAGCTTAGCAACAAATTAAACTTGAAGAAAAAAAAAAAGAAAAAAGAAAAATCTACAGTACTTTGAACTTGGCAGAGTAACAATTTAAAGGTCAGTGACAAATAATTTCTGTGTAGTCTAAATCTCCATTTTTAGGAATGTTATCCTAAAACTTGAAAGAGAAATGGCAGTTGAAATGAACTGAGTGTCTCCCCAAGAATCTTACTTAACAAGCAAGAATGAAGTCCAATCAAGCCTTTAAAGTCTACACTCTGATAATTCTATGACAAAATACAGCTTGAAATACATACAAATAACTTAAGGAAACTAAAGCTTAAAATAACATTGATAAATACATGAACACTTTAAAAATATGAAATATTCAGTAAAGGAAAGGCAAAACCAAAACAAACATAGCAAAGCAGACAGTTGAGGTGTCACCAAAATAGCCAAGAGCCTTCATTGAGCTTTCTGTCCTTATCACCCTATGTTCAAATATATTTTTATGCCATGGAAGGCACAATAAAAGGCACTGTGAAGTTTTCCAGTTCTGCTTTGTATCAACCTTTTTTTCCAACCTCTGGCTCTCAAAAAGATGTTTTCTACTTTGCAGTACAATGTGTATTGAAAAACATATGTGATTTACAGTGCAAAGCACCATATGTGAGCTTTCACAAGATCAAAATGTGATTTATGTCACAGAAGCTAAGAATTTGACCCACCGAACACAAATAAAAAGCTTTAATAGAGTCATCTACAGTTTAATATTGTGAAAGTGTGTTCTGATCCAACTGAAGTCAAAGGACTGTATTGATCTTGTCTGGTTCATTATCTAGCTTAAGGCTAGGAAGGAAAATTAATTTACTAGTTTTTAACTGAAAAAAAGAAATTCATATATAATGAATTTTTGTTCTGCTATAACAGAAGATTTGTGTTACATCACTGATGACAATTGATGGCAACTCTTCTCAAACGGCAGCCTCCTGCCTGGACCAAGATTACGAGCAGGTTTTCCCCAAGGCCCACCACATGACACCTCTCGCATTCTTACAGAACATCCTGTACTTCTCACCAGCATCCCAGCTCTTGGGGAGTAGATAAAATGTGTTACTACATCTCCAGGCTGCAAAGGCAGCTTGCACAGCACGGCCAGCCCAGTGGAAGCAGAGTGGACACTCTGCACTCTGGGAGCAGACATCAGTAAAAAATGAACGATAAGCCTCTAAACCATGGCAACACCTAAAATCCTCACTGATTGTGTCCCCTACTATCAGTAAAGTTGGGAGCCACAGCATAAACAAAGCACACACGGCTTCTAACATTTTAAGCAGCGTTGATCAGGCCTGCTCTAAGTAGATAACAATGTTGAAAATGCTGGCAGCTTTGTTTACCCCAAGGCTCTAAACCCTGCCAGCACCTGAAGAGCAAACCAACTGTTAGCAGCACTGGGACAGGTTTGCAACATTTTTCTGTGCTGATGAGAGTTAGATCTCTAGAAACGTTTGACCCATCTCCCTCAAGCAACATCTGCTGCCAAGTTGGAGAAGACTTAACAGAGCCTGCAGTCCTTTCCTTTAGATTAGGCTGTGAATTCTCTCAGCTTTATTTCGGTTTTGAATGAAATACTGACAACCTATTTATATAAACAGCAAGAAAACAACCAACTTATCCCAAAGAGTAGTTATATGCTAGAATACTTTAAAAAAAAAAAAATACTCTCCTCATTACAAGAGCAGAAGAAAGCCAATTCCACTTCTGGGAAACATAGAACGAAGAAAGCCTCACACCCTTTGTGAGAGGAATGGATGAGCTGAAGAACTGAAGCAGCCCAAGCAGAAGGACCAGCCTGGGAGGAAGGTCACAACGAATGTTCAAGCACCCGCTGGAGCTGCTGGCACCCTGGATGTGGCCTCACCTAGATGGACACCGTGTGTTCACACAATGACTTTTCTTTCTCATCTTCCATCAGAAAAGAATATCCTACCAGTTGATCTTCAGACTTTCACAAGGAAGTAGCAGGTTGAAATTGCCTACGGAAGGAAACCAGAGCCGTGTGTCCCATCTAACAGGTGAGAGATTTAACCATTAGGTTAGCAGTTTAAGGGGCTTCTTCCAGCATCACAGTCAGGGTTGAGGGTAGGTTTTCTTCAGCTGGAGGTCTCTGAATGCACACAGTGGGTTAGCTGAATATCCACATTTTGGAAGACGATGCCTAATTTGTGCATTTCAGTGACTCTTTCAGCCCTGTGAGTTTGTCAGTGCCTCTGAGCACCCTCAGGTCAGACCTATGCCCACTTGGGGAACACTACTGATAGAAACAAAACCATTTCAACACACATGTCAGGCGATGCCAAGTTTGAAGTTCCATATTTTGGAATGAATTACGTACCTTTGCAGCCTATAAATGGCACTTCAACATGCATTCATTTTCCAAACTCCACAGGAACAGGCTTAGCCTGGGGGAGGATGTTCAGAGCGTCCAGGATGAAGCTAGACTATGCTAGAGTAAAGCTTAGATATATGCAATATAAATGGCTACTAAGTCTTGGCTGAAGGTCAATATCAGGGTCAACTGAACTATCAGTGAAGACACATATAGATATATGCTTTTGTGGATCTGGGCTCAGGTAACACAAATAAAGGGATCTAGTTAAAATAACTATTGCATAAGATGGTCATTACTACAAGCCCACTTCAAGTCTGTCACACTACATACTATTTAATATGTCATATAAGGTAGTGTAACAGTTTCTTCAGTTGAAGGTTTTCAAGTTACAGTCTACATATTCTGCAAAAGCTGTTACCAGTACCTTTAACAGGTAGCAAAGAAAACTGCTTATTGACGGTCAGCTTAAATCGACTGTGCAAGACCTACACTGCCAGTGGAGCCAAGAGCACAAACAAATAGAGACTGAAAACCTTTCACATGGGTGACTGCTCTGGATCACAGGCAGCAGGGTATGTTCAATCTGACATTCCAAAATCCATTTAAAAGGTGTTCTGACTGCAAATGCTGAAGCTCAGGGTATTTATTAGATCCACTGTGCAGAAAAGACTGTCTACTCAAAGCAAGTATTTTTAAGCGTGATCACTAATGAGATTGCCACAAAACTTCTAAGCACAAAGAAGTTAAAGTCACTCAATCAATGCCCAGATGCCTAATTAGAACATGTTTACATAAAAAAACCTGCATATTAAGACTCGTTTTAAAAGCATTTTGCTCTTCCAGAAAAGGCCACTAGTAGACTAGAGGCATTTTTGACAGTCAAGATGGATGGGTCCTGGCCCTATCCATTTTGTCAGCCACAAAACCCTGGGCAGATTGGCCAACAAGGTTTCATGCTGTCCTTACCTAAACTAGAAATTCCATTTAAGACAGGTTTCATTTTCTTTGCACTTCTCTACTGGCCCTATTCAGTGATCTTAGGTATTGTGTTTGTTCTACCTCAAAGTTGTAAATAAGGAGTATGTCCTCCCCCTCCAATCTGTTCTTTCAGTCAAAAATTCATTTGAGAGCTCTGTCTCAACTTTCTTCTGCAGGATCCAAATTTTAGGCTTTTTCTTTCCCACCAGTACATAAATATGTCACAGATATTCAACTTTAAGTTCCACTGATCTAAAAGTAAGTCCTACTACAGAGATAGAGAAAACACTGAAGAAAAATACATTGACCATTAGAATTCTTTTTCATCAGTGTGACAAAGCTGCCATTATTTTATCATTACATGTCCCACCTTACATCTCAAACTATTTTTTTTTTCAGGATTTCATGTTCAAAAGAGCATTAGATTTGCTTTACCATCATATGACTGGAGGAGGCTATGCAATCTTGGTGTATTGACCCCAACCCACTAAAGACTTTGTTCATGTTTGAATGTTTTCGTATTTGAATTGTGATAGTTTGCCTAACTTTCTGTAACTCATTTCTTAAGGCTCCTAAGAAGTAATCTGTTGACATACTTCTTCTTGGGAGTGGTTCACAGACAGACATAGAGAAGCAGGTCCTTGACAGAGGAGACACCATGAGAACATAACCTGTGTTGTTCACCACTGTAATACCTAATAAAGCACCCAGTTGTGGACACTCTCACGTAACTGAGGAGATTCAGTTACTGACTCCCATTTTGAAACCTCCACCATCTGGATGGAATCCAAGTGCTACTTTTCAATTTGAGAACATAGACAACCTATCTAACATTTTTCTTAAGAGCCAAACCCACAGTCTGGCTATGTCTACGTAGAATCCAGTTCCAACTACCACCATAAACTAGACATACTTTTTCTCAGAAAAAAACACACAATAATTATGAGCAACTGCAGTTCTGCATGACCTTTTCAAGCATACAGTTTCATTTACTCAAAGGAGAAAACAAAGATAGTCAGAAATTGCTTTATAAGTAGCAAGTCTAAATACAGGACTTCTAAGCCCATTCATCTTGAAAGCCCTGAGGGCCCTGCAGTCAGCAAGAAGACTGGAATATTTCCTCTTCCTTCAAACTGTTCTTGCAGACAGTTTCTCCTTAAGTAGGCTGTCAAAAATGAAAAAGTATATGTATTTACTTTAGCTCCTTCTGTTACAAAGCTTGCAGTGTGTCTGTCAGTCAAGACCCATCAGATGATCACAAAACCCTGCTGGACAAACCTGTTGACCAAGTGATCTGTACAGTTAGAGCTCCTTTCATAGAAACTAACTGCTTCCTCTACGACTACGACGTTCCAGTTAGCTAAACAAACCAACCAACCTATACAGAAAATTCCACTGAAATTTTAGTTCACTAAAAAAGTGAAACACCATGGGAAAACAAAGTAAGACCATACGACCATTATAGACAAAACAGAGTTGCAGTCTGCAGCCAACTTGTGTATACCTTGTAACATCAACCAGTATCAATCAACTAGATATAGCTAAATACACAAATCATCACAGATATGTGCTTATATACTTGTACTTGAAAACGAAATGCAGAAAAAAACCCCAAGGACATACATGACTATTCGAGATACTAACATAAAACTGAGATCCCAAAGGGAATTTCATAAGCCCAATGATAGAAGCAGCAGCATATAAGTTACAGTGACGGTTCTCACAAAGGAGGACTGCTTATCCAATTTAACTGCTCTATTGTACCTTGTAGAGGAACTGCCAATCATCCTTTCTTTCTCTGAAAATTGTAGGAAAGGTAAAAGAAGACACAGCTTTCTTGCAATAGCAAAGAATGTGCAGATCCAAGGTCTTTGCTCTTTTCCTGAGGAATTGATCTTAGTATTGTTGTGAAATGGCAACAATGCAGAAGAATTTGGGGAGTGGCAAGCAACTGAGCACATAATGTACCCCACTTTGCTTTGTAATCCCCGTATCTAGATGAATAAGAATACCTAACATCAGAATAGGCTTAAAAAAGCAGGCTGGCAAATGCAAAGTTATCCTATTCAAGAATTAAGGATGTAGAACTCGGAATGACCCATATTATCCTCCAGATGAAAATGCCTGCCATGCTATCAATAAAAAATTGTCTAGTTTTATAAAGTTATTTGTGAAGTTATTTTTAGCACATTGTGGTGAGAAATATTTTTCATTGTCACTGAATTATTGTTTCCATGGAAATTTTCTCACTAAACTCCTGTTTTATTTGCCCTTACACAGAAGAACAATTATTTTAATGTCTAGTTATATAGTTACAATCAATTCAGAAATCTCACTGAATTCCTTAGTGGTTCTATGGACGGTGAAGGAGAGAAGGAAGACAAGAAGAGAGGAAGGGAGGAACGATGGGAGGGAAAGAAGGGAGAAAGGTAGGAAAAGAAGAAATGGAGGGAGGGAGGGAGGGAGGCCTTCTGCTATTGAATACAACTGATTAAGCTCCAACACCCTTCTCCAGTCTCCTCAAATGAAAGAGAAAAAGCACAGGGGTGGCTATAACTAAGGAATCTTCTCTGTCCTAAAGCTATACATGGAGAATAACCCAGTGGGAATTAAAAAAGCAAGCAAGTAGGCAGTGGCTGGAAGAAAACATTGAACCAAGCAAGCAATGAGATCCTGAGATTCAAGAAAATACAGAAGTTGAAAGTGAAGCCTTAAAGACAGGAGGGTCACAGAACTAATATAAGGCATATCAAGCAGATCTTTACATAAAGGCTTGAACCTTTTCCTCCTTAATCTGGTTTTGTTTACTGAGACTATAAAATCCTGCAGGTTGACTACTTCCTAAGACTGTGGGTTTCAAGCACCTCCTATGCCTTGACGTGCTGTAGAGCAAAGGATGATAGTACTGGCATGGTTCAACAGCCTTGGCTGAGGGTTAGGATTCATTTGTCATACTCCCTTTTAAAAGCTGGCAGACAAAAGCTCCTTATCATGGCCAGAACTATGTGGCAAGCATCCTAAACACTGGTGTGCACCAGCCTAAAAGAGGGGACGAGGCTGTCTCTTGCTAGCTGTGCAGCCCTGCCTGAAAGGTTTGTGCCCGTGTGGTTGTCGTGGGTTGACCTCGGCTGGATGCCAGGCTCTATCACTCCCCCCCTCAGCCGGATGGAGGGGGGAGAAAATAAGATGGAAAAAAAAAGTGGGTTGAGATAAAGGCAGTTTAATACAGCAAAAGCAAAGGCCACGTGTGGAAGCAAAGGAAAACAAAAGATTTATTCTCTGCTTCCCATCAGCAGGTGATGCCCAGCCACTTCCCGGGAAGTAAGGCTTCAGTACGTGTAGCGGTTGCTCCAGGAGACAACGTCCTAATAACGAATGCCCCCACCCTGCTCCCCTTTCTCTTCTCTTTTATTGCTGAGCAGACGCCACGTGGTATGGAACATCCCTTTGGTCAGGGGGGGTCAGCTGTCCTGGCTGTCCCAAAATGTTGCCCACCCCCAGGCTGCTGGCGGGGGGGAATGTTGGAGAGACAGCCTTGATGCTGTGCCAGCAGCGGCAAAAACTCCGGTGGGTTATCCACACCTTTCTAGGTACCGGTACAGAGCACAGCACCATGAGGGCTGCTGTGGGGAGAATTAACTCCATCTCAGCCAGACCCAAGACAAAGGCAAAGCCTGTTCCCTCGTGCGTGTGGATCAGTCAGACTGCCTCTTGTGTGACTGAAATGCTGGGGCAAGGGTGGAAGCTTTTGGCTGGGAACATTTTTAATGTATTAGAACACAGGAATGTTACATAGAGAAAACAACTGTATCAGGCCAGGGCTACATCAGCTGTTACAGATTATATTTCTACATTTCACTAGCTGCAAGTTCTTAACATGTCCTGCGTTAAAGTGCTTCACTAGTTCAGATGTGATTTTCATATTTCTTTTTTTACCTGAGACCACCCATCACACAAGACACTTAATTTAGAAAGTGATCTAAAAGGGTTCCCAACAAGACCTATTATAACTTTGGCAATTCAGAAAAATTACCAAGAAAGTATGGAGGTTTTTTTCAAATTAGCGAGGAAACGAAACAACAAATTAAATGAACTGAAGACAATATATCACAAAACAAGTAACTTGAAAAGTGCTATTTAAATCAGCAGTAGTATTTCACAGGTAAATAGTAACTGTCCTAAAATACGTGTAATAAAAGTACTAAAGTCTCATGAGTGAGACTTCTTTTTTTTTTCCTTCTCTATTTTAAATATATGATGAAAAGTGGCAGGGCCATTTTTTGTGTGGAAATTATGAAGTGTGCTGATTAGTTAAGCATGTAATAATGAGGTTATGAATTCCCAACAGGCTGACAGAAATTTAGGTGTCTGAAAAAACATTGCAGAGATGTGGCTATGAGTTTTCCCTTCAGCTTCTTCTTTCTTTTTTTTTTTTCCTATGATAACTGAACATATGGAGATTAATTTAAGTGTAGGAGTGACAGTGTGGATGTCTAATTAATTGCCCTAGAAAATAAAAAATGTTTCTGCCTTACTCATAGAGGCCATTTGGCTGAAGTGATGCCTTACATTATCAAAATCTGGATCTAATATGCAGTATTTGATGTAAAAACTGGGGGGGGGGGGAAGGCAGAAAAACTTCGTTAAGAACCTGGCTTAGCCATTAGCCAGGATTTCAAGGTGGAGTAGGTAAGCTGTGCTGTCACATATGTGTGTTCTTTACTGCTTGTCAGCTACTGAAGAACTACAAATATGAATAGGTGCAAGTAAAAGAGTGATGAATTTATAAATAAACCAAACGGTATGGTCAAATAGACATACAGGTGAGTTTTCCTTCTCATCTTTAGCAGAGGACATTTTGAGAAAAGGTAAGGCTGAAGCAGAAGGTAGTTTCTTCCCCTCATATGTCTCAGATAGATAGATACTGGATTTACATTTATAAGATTTTGGGCTTTATGCTTCATTAATTCTGACCTTATTTTTCCCTACCACCAGTTTCCACACAGCATAAACAGTCTGGCAGATAATTTTTAGTGAAGACTTTCCTGAAAGCACTTCAGTGCCATGTTTCCTACACTGTGGGGTTTTTTCTGAAGAAGAGCTGATGGATATTGTCATTACACTGTGCGCACATCCCCTCTTCTAAGGCAAACATGCTCAAAGGATTTTCAAGCTGTTACGTGAGAGAAAGGTATTTCATGGATAAAGCAGCTCCAGCAACAACAAACCAGGAGAGAATGTCTCTGAAAAACATATGCAAATTGTGCAGCGGTTTCTGCCAGATAGACTGTAATGCTGATAACAAAACTCGGCTGCATCACAGCACTTCAGACCATGGTAGAGGTGGTGCCTAATTACAGATTTGATGAGCAGACACTGTACTACAGGCAGAACTCTTGAACGACTACATAACTTGGTAGCGAGAGACTACATAACTTAGTCGTAGAAAACTACATAACTTATAAAATAAGTTGGGTACGATTAAAGGAAGAAAACCATCCATCAAAAATAGAAACTTGAATTCTTCTTCTTTATAGTCTCTCATTGTTATCCTGCAGAGGCATAGCTCTCATAGTTTTATACTGGCTATGAAAGACAATTTATATCCCATTCAAGTCTTCAGAGACAACACTAGTTTTTTTCTTCTGTGCTTTCCATTTCCAAAGGACATCACGCAACAAGTGAAATGTTTTGAACCTTGCAAGCCTGACATCAAACATCCAGAGTTCAGGAGAACACTTAAGTGTGCATTAAATAAGAGGATAAAAGAGTGTGATGAAAAGGCAAGTAGTTTCACCCAAGAATTGGCAGCAATTCAGTGGACCAAAAGAAAAGGATATATCATGGAAACCTTTTGTATGGGTAAAGCAAATTGTTTAATTGCAAGGTAATACTATCATTAAATAGCAATTATATCAAACTATATTCATAAAAACATATCCCTGTTATTATCTTGTAAAATGAAATTTAATGTGTGAACAATATATGAAGCTTATAGTGTACGAAAGGATAACAAATATCTCTTTGTAGATTAGATTTTATCTTTAAAAATAAGGATTGTAAACTTTAATAAGGAAATTAGAATTGTAAAATTTAGAGAACAGCGTATAGATCTTATACACTGTTGATACATATTTTCTTTCACTATATCATCTGTTTCTCGAAACAATATTAAACCCGTCGTTAAGATAAATATTAACTTGGAGGAAAGCAAATATCAGGGAAGACAAGAATAAAATGTGGAAACCTTTCCCCAAGCTGTTCTTTAGGATGTTAGAAGCTTGACTCTGCCATGCTCATTCTGGGTGAATACTGCTTTATTTATTTGCCTACTAAAACTAGTACTATTTGGCATTTAGTGAATTAGTTTTTCTAAAAGCTGTTGCATTGATAGTCCATTAGAAGGCTGTTCCCTTTTTAACCACAATAAAAAGTTAGCATATTGTCGTATCAATATACACAAACATTATTTTAGCTCATTTGAATCCTCATAAACCTTTCATAAGTCTTCACAGTTTACACAAATATCACCTTTCACTCCTTCTTGCATTTGATTTTGATAACATGAAACTTCTCCTTCTTCAGAGAAACCTGACTATATTTTAAACTTATTTTTGGCTTTGTAATCAGATAAATCATAATTAATGCACAGAATGTATCATAGTATAGGAACACTGTAGAAGAATAAAGTGAGAGCAACAAATACTAAAAATTGTTTCTTCGAAGACATTTAATAGATAGCAAAATATGGTAACTAGTCTGTAATAGTTGCATTAATTAAACAGATCCTCCAGTCATCAGCTAAATGTACATAATTTAGAGATAATAATGGAAAAGCAAGCCAAAAATAGACAACAAAAAGGCATTATCAGGAAGGAAGAAGTATTGGAAACCTCATGAGTCATGTTTAAAAACAAAATAAAACAAAAAATAACTTGTGTGACTAAAGCCAAGCGGAAACAGACCATGCCATTGATGTTTATATAGATTATGCTATAAAAATGCAGTATCTGTCTTAAACACTAAAAAAAAAAAATCTTTGAAACATAATTTAGATAGGTTTGTATTTATTACACCTCATTTCACTGATGGTTCAAAAAGCAGATTAAAGGAATTGGAATACAGGTGAATGCATTTTATATGATTAATGATTTGTATTTTTGTGCTCAGGTAGTTATTAATTCCTGTAGACTGATAGAGGAACTCTAAAGACAGCCCTGAAAAATAGGAGATGGCTAGATTGCACCAGTCCATGGACGAATATCTAAGATACAGTGACTCAGAGGCTCATGCTTGAGATCCATTACCCCTCTGATTTCTCCTTACTCTGAAGAATTAATAAATGTCTTTCTACTGTAATAGGTCAACATATACAAAGTGGTAGCTGAGAAGGGGTGTGTGGAATCAGGAGTCTGTTGATTAATTTTCTTCCTCCCTCCCTCCCTCCCACCACTTCTTGAAAGAGGTGAACAGTCAGCAAAGTCATTCATCCTCTCCACACAGTGGGCCACGGGTGAAAACTGGGAAAAGTTAAACAACAAAATAAACTGAACCTGCCCAGTGGTTTCTATTTTAAAAATCCTGATACACACTATGAGGCTTCAGATCAGACACTTCTTTGATGTATTTCAGGAGTGCAATAAACTTGAAATATATTAAGAAAAAACCACATTCCTTATTCTCATAATAATGGAAAGTAACTGCACATTTAAATTTTCAGCGGAACAGACTAGAGTTCCAGTAAATGCTTTTTAATATTGCAAATGGAAAACATTGTTATACTGAGAGAGATACAGAAACTCCCTGATACAACACAAGCAATATTTTTTCATGAGTTCCTTTAGGCAGTTTGCATCCTAAACCTGCAAAGGCATGCACAAGTTTAACTTAATCTACATACATGTTTCTGTTTGGAGCTTGCAAGGGAATAATAAAAAAACCCTCATCTAATACAGGTATGAGATATATATTATAATCATTGCTTTCTCTAACTTAACTTTATTTACTTTTGTCAATAATAAAACCAAAAATAAAATCAGAATACATTCCAATGTGCACAACGCATTGAAGGAGAAAACAGAAATGTTGTAGTAAGCTATTCAAAAACCCTACCCCTCAATCTCAAAACAAAAAATTTTGAGGGAATGCAAAAAAATATCTGTGTTCTTACCTACCTCAGTATTATGTCAACAATGAGAAACTCCACACACCAAAAGTACTGCAGTATGGCATAAGAGTAATGTTGTAGCTTCATCTCTGAATTTCCTGGCATTATGGGTTTGAGAGAGGTACTTTATCTTAGCTTTACTTGTCTGCCAAATTAATGTTTCATGTAGTTTTTTATCCAATTTAGAAAAGAGGAAAAGATCAGGGAAAAAAACCCTTATCTGTACAACACTATCTGTTTTCTGGCTTTAGAGTTCTTAATTAACTCTTGCTGTTTTCATTTCTTGTGGTTAACATCCATTGTTTACCATAAGAGTTCTGGTTCCTTTTTTTAAAAAAAAGAACAAAATTTGGTATGGTTCCCATATAAAACTGTCAGACCTCCTAACTTTTTTCTAACATGGATGTTTTTACTTGTCTTCTTAGCAAAATTAAAATGGATGGGGATACGTATGAGGAAAAGATCAGTAATAAGGAAAGGAACAATTTTGTTTTAAGTAACAAGCTGGATTTTCTAATAGCAACAGAATTTATGGACATTTTACTGTTGGTTTACAATGTTTAAATTTTGGTTTAGAGTTTTAGCTGGACATATTTTTAGATTACAGTATCCTTCTAACGCAAGTTCTCTTTATGTATATGTATATTTTTATATGTATTGATACACACCAACACTCTTTTTTTGAGGAGGATTCTTGAGACTTTGCCAAGTGCTACCATTTCCCTGCACTTTGGCAGAGCATCATGGACTTCAGCACAACCACGGTAAAGGTGGGAGGCAGACAAACATATAGTGATGAGAAAGATCAAAGCTTAAGTCTCAGTGTCGCTCAAGTCTCAGTGTCATTTTCAAAATAGGCTGTGATAGTGCTGGCACTCCCACCCTGCATCTCAAACCTTACTCTTAAGAAACTCTGTGTGCTACATCCAGTGCGGGACCCACAGTCATTTTCTTCCCATGGCTGGCTAGTCTAGCAACAAAGTACACAAGCTCAGGGGAGTTTAGTCGAAACTGAGTCTATCATCAGGACCAGGACCGACCAGTTCAGTGGAATTCAATCCAGGAGCCATGCCCTGCAAGCCTTCTGCATGCCAGTATCCCTTTCCTTACAGATAGCTCCACTGGACTCAGACATACTTCACTCATGTTGTTACTTAAGGTCATGTCATTTATTTACTTCATAAGGATTACTCACTTCAAGTTTCCGTGCTCTAATTACTAAAAGTTGTCAGCAAAAGTTGCACTAATTAAAAAAGTTTCATTCATTAAAAATCACTGTTTTTAAAAATCACAATAGATTGTTTTTAAAACCTGGTTCTCCTAGTGATTTTTCTCCTTTTGGTTTCTTGGCATTCTTCAGTTCAGCGGCCACTTAAAAGTAATGGCCAGTAGATTAAGAGCGGCCAGAAAATCATGCAGTCTGAAAGAGAAGTTCATCCCACACACCCACTGTTGACTTTCTAAGAATTAGACATTTAAATTTAAACTACTCACCCTTATTTACTTCCAGAATAGAGACAACTACAGAATTATCCTAACCATTGAAGTTAGAATGACATACATTGCCTTCTGGAGGCTGCAGCTCCTCACCACTGACTATAAGAGGAGCCTAGGGTTACGAGTACGGGTCTAGATGTGTCCCTTTTAGATGCTCATGTAAGGACAAATGAGTCCCATCCCACTGGCAAGGGGAGGAACGCCACACACCAACAGCACAAACTGCAAATTCATCATCTGATGCATTAGTTCCATGGGATGTTCTTGGGGTTTGTTTTGGTTTCATCGGCGGTAAGTGTGGGAAAGGTGTTACTTAGGGAAAAAAAGCTAAACTGAAGGAAAAGTGAAGGAGAGAGTACATAGAAGAAGCAAAGGGAGTTATGCAAAGGAGCAAAGCGGGTGGAAGAGTGTGGCTCAGCACTCAGGCGCAGGGCTGGGCAAGTCCTAAAGAAAGATCTCTCTAAGACCCCAAATGCCTACCTCGGCTGTTTCTGAAACTGCACTGTGATGTGACTGAATTCTTGGTTGGTTCACCCCTGCATTTTCCCTAGGTACAGCAGAGAAGTGTGAACTCTTGGGTCATCCCCAGTATAAAACAAAAGTCTCCCCTCTACTATTCTTAGTCCAGAGCAGACAATGGGGAGAGGGGATTCTAGCTGAGCTTGATTTAAACCTCCCACGCTCCAGTGCCATTACAAGTCCTCCTGCAGCGATCTGTAGAGCAAGTATCCCTGTAGAGACTTATTCATTAACAGTGAGTAAATATGCGTTTTCAATGTATATAGCCAAAAACTGCACAAATGCGCTAGGGCAGTGCTGCTCAGATGCTTTGGACCAGTGGATTATCACTAGCCCTTAACTCTTTTAAAGACCATTACATATGCTGTCAAGAACATCCATACATTTACCCCTAACCATAGTCCCGCAGACGAGCTGTGGGCCCTTTCTGACATGCTGGAGGTCGGTTCTCAGCTTCTGGCTTGTGGTTCAAGAGCCACCGCTGGGGCTTGGGGACTTGAAAGGGAAAGGCACTGAGAACTGGCTGGAACAGTGAAATGGACCTGGTTGTTTTTAACATCAAGCTAAGTGAAACACAAAAGATAAACAAATTTAGGATTTACTGTAAATCTGAAATCGAATAGATCTAAAAGCCTTTTATGGGGATTAATTTTTAAATCCCTTTTAGTAATCCCAGGTATTTTTAGTAACATAGGTGTCAGTTTTAGTAATTATTAAGTGTGTGCAGCTCTCACTGAATCCAGTCAGAACTGAAGATAACAAAACTGTCAGTGTTTGGACTGCTGTCATGTACAAAATATTTTTCCATCTTTTAATCCACTTCTGTCCTAAATCAAACTGCCTTTACTGATGCATAACATGTTGTAGCCTGAAAATAACCTACAGCAGTCCTATTACTAGATGTGCCCATAACACGATATATTTAAACTCTGGTGGTTCAATACAAGGCTGCCATGTTATCCAATTGATAAAAGGGAATTTAGGCAGAGGAAAATCCTATTGATCTTTTCTACTAGTACATAATAGAAATATGGTTGAAGTCACAAGAACTCAGTTAATTTTCCTCGGTTTTATGAGCTAACAAGCAACATTCTAAATTGTTTTAAAAAGTTTGTTCCTACTTACCTTAATATTTATAGTTGTATTATTACCTGACAATAGAGACAATGCCCTAGTCAAGACTTTCCTCTTTTGACTGCCCATAATCTACGCTTAAGCACTCTAAGTATACTTGATTTTATATATACACGAGTATAAACATTTTATGTAATACTTTTACTCTAATTTATACTACTATGAAGAGTGATTTATTTTAAGGTTTTGATACGAGATATTTTATACCTACACCTTTTCTTAGATACCCAAATTTTGATCTTGATAGTATTCAGATCTGTTATTTGTAATCTGGAAACGATTATTCCTGAATAAGGCTTGCAAGGCTGAGCCCAGAGTTTTAAACTATGCATGTGAAATAGGTCATTATTAATATTTTTAAAATGCAATTTTAGGTAGGTGGCATATTTTTCTTAGTACCTTAAAAACGGCCAAGATGATTTAGAGCTGTATCTGATCAACAAAGAAAACAAATAATTTATTCAAGTATGTTCCAGTCATTGTTTATCAGTTGAATGATTAATTCTTGACTAAGGTAGTAAGAATAAGGTAGTGCATTTTTTCTGATACTCCCCCTAGAAGGAAATGCAGAATGGGAGCTATTAGCTCTAATGACTCTTAAATGTTTCAAAACCATCTTGAACAATCGCCAAGGGGCAGAAATGTTGATGTTTGCTGAAGGAACCTTAACTGAATTATCCATTTTCTTATCCAAAGGACTTTGAAGTAGCATTGCGAAGAAACAATTTACAGTTCTCCTCAAGACAATTATCCAGCACTGATGAGAGAGGGGAGGGGCTACATTTACTCTTCCTAAAACTAATTTTTGTGAGTCAGGAGCATGACTCAGACAGGTCTTTGATGTTGATGTTAGCCTCAGAGAGAGATAGCTGGGTTACCCGTGTTACTTCTTATCTTGGGGAGGGAGAAAAAATAAACAAAACCCTTGTCACTTGACCACAGAGGAGAGGGTCACAACATTACAATTTATGAACCAGATATTCAGTCAGCATGAATTGGAACAGGTCCACAAAAAGAGTGAAATCAATGAAGCTTCACAAACTAACATCAGCTGACAAGAGGCTCTCAAAGATAAGACAACAACTTCATCAGACAAGTTCAGCAGAGAAGCCTTAAAAAGCAACACATCTGAAAGCACCCACAGTAGCACAAATCAAATGAACTAACATTTTTTATTTCAGTCCAGAATTGTACACACCATGAACCCCCAAAAGCACTTTTGCAACCTTGGTAAGTATAATGAGGTGAGCTGCCAGACCATTACATATCCATACCAATACATATCCATACCAAGGGCAGGCACCAAGAGATGATGGCTAATAGCAGCTCCAGGGAGACAGCAACAGCAGTGTTATTTTTAACAAGCCCTCCTAGGGAACTGGACTGAATTGCTTCCAGGACAACCTTGCTTGAGACTTTGGCCATCCCTTAGGAATTCAACAATGAAGCGGCAAGGGTCCGGCCATGGGGAGAAAGTATCAGCTCCAAACTGGGGAAGTGCTACGTAGGAAAAGCCACTGCAGCGGAGGTAGCTGGGTGCTCGCTGGATATATTTTTGAGTGCTACTAGTCCGCTATTTGCAGAGTCAAATCACCAGTCATTTCTCACTTTCTAAGAGGCAGCCATGGTCATACTGTCTCATCACATCCATGGTTGGTTTTATTTTTTTTATGTTTTACCATGAAAAGCTTCCCAAACATGTTTTCCCCCCCTCTTTATAGCAGTGTAAAGTATGGTTATCCTACCCTGCTCTCCTCTTTTTTTCTTCTCCTCTCTCACGTCAAATCAAAGTCCTTTAATTGGTGAGTCTCCATCAATTCCAGGATTTCATGCTTTGTTAATTTTTTTTTTTTCTCTGCATGGAGATGTTGTGCCTTTGTTCACGAAGTATCTTTCCACTCTTTCATCTGGTCTGGGGCTGTAATGCTGCTGTGCTGTGGTGGCACCTGAAAAGAACGTGTAAAGAAGAAACAGTTAAGGTATGAAGTCCAATGTATTTTTTCTTACATACTTCAAATATAATATATATATATGAAAAAGTGATTTGTGCAATAACTGTTGCTTCTCACATTCCTTTGTTTATTTCTTTTTCATCTTTCACTCTCCTGATCCTGCATATCGCAGTAAAAGAACATAAAACTAAGAGAAAAAAAAATAAACCAGAAGGTGTTGTGAGGGAAATGGAATAGAGGAAAGAAATAAAAATCAAGTATTTTACATTAACATATGTATTTACAACAGGAAACACAATATGCACAAACCTGAGCTCCTAAACAGTCAAGAGAAAGAATTTTGAGCTGATAAAAATGTAAATGTTTACAGATAGGCCTCTTTCCTAAGGGAGGGGTGGATGATTTCGGGATGAATTGCGTGATATTGTTTTGTTTCACAAGGTCATTGCTAGGGTGCATGGGTGGATGATAGAGCCATTGGGTCATTGTGACACCTGCAAGATGAGCGAGAGGTCAATTGTTCGCTTATCTAGATGGCTGTCTGGTCTTTTAGGCAACAGACTGATCTGCTAAGATGCAGGATACTGGAACCATCACAAGATGCAGCCTCCACGGCCCAGGAGGAATCAGGGCAGGGAACAGGCAGAACGGGAATCTTCTCCAGGGTGGTCTGCGGAGAGTGGTCAAAAAATACTACAGGACTGAGAAAGCTGGCTGGGGGAAAGTGCAGCTGCTATGGAAAATGTTTGGCTCTGCAGGCCCCGTGGAAGCTTTGGACACTCATCCCTCCGTGCTCACACACAAATATTCGCCCAACTTCTCACGCTTTCTCCCTGGTCTCCAGTTTCATCAAATTTAATTCATTGACCAACTTTGAACAGGACCAGCACTAGCAAGATGATAGTCAGGAAAATGGTTTCAAAATGAAATAAAGTTTAGATCTATGCACTGCCTGTTTTCTACTTTCTCTTCTCAGGTCAAGCCCATCATGCGATTTTGCCAAAAGGCCCCTATTTCATACGGGACGGTGAGGTGGTCACTCAGACCTTGGCCGCCTGACTCATTTTTGACTCTTTATGTTAAAGGTCTCATAGTAAGTAGATCAGGTTCAGGCAACCCACTTAAATTCTCTGCGACACATTTTCTGCCTCTGTTAGGATACTTTTGTTGTTAGAGTGTTGGTCACAGAATGAGTTGAGCTATTGTCACTGATTTGTCAAGTCTGGCCTTTCCAAACTGTCTGCAAACCACGCTGAATTTTCCTGAAATGGTAATGTTGCCTCAAAAGTTAAATGAAAGACCTCCAGAAATATTCCTTTGTGCATCTTGGTTTTGCTTGCTTTATACGATTGGTGACCTACATTACATGGAATGTTTTCTGTTAGTCCATCACATGTCCTAAACTTTAGAAGTAGGAGGAGTGCCTATTTTCTCACAAAAAGCATGAAGAGTTGCTGTAGCGTGAGGATTAATTTGGAAAACACTTTGAAATCCTCAGGGAGAAGATTCTGTAGCGCTAGAAGAAATTTCTTCTTACTTTTGGTCAATGTGCAGCATGTTTTTGTGCTATCCTGGTATAACAGGGCAAGAGCGCAACAGTTAAATAGTAACTGGTTTGTGCCTTGAAAAATGTATCTGCTTTGAGAATTCTACCACAACAGTATCTCGAAAAATGAATGTTGATATATACCCCTCCCACCTTTGCTTCCTTCCTGGGAAGAAAATCGGATATTATTCCCATTTCATAGACAAAGAACTGAAGCACAACCTGCCTACCTTCCCTCAAGACAAAAGGAAGCAGGTACAGACACGTACCCAAACTGCAATGCGTTAAACACATCATCTCCTCCTTAGCTGTACCAAAGCTAATTTTGTCTGCCTGAGAGCTAGGAGAGATGACAGAACTGTGCAGAACACATCTGCCAGTCTTATAAAGCTGTATCGAGAAATGCAATTTCCAAGTGCCTGGGGAAGCCTCGCTGAGCTACAGCGATCAGCGCAGAGGAGGGTGCTGAACCGCAGACAGAATGTAAGAGAATTTGTCTTCTATGTGTCCAGGTAGTTGTGTATTCTCCTTCTGGGAAGAAATGCGAGAAATCTCCTCAACAGAACAGTCTGCGGGATTGCTTACCTCAGTACTTTGATTTTTCAACTGACCTCTAGATACGGAGAGGTAAGGTAGTATTTTTAGCAACATCCAAAACGGGCAGGAGCCGTTTACTGCTCGCAGTCTCTTTTGATTGCCTCCCTTTGAACAAGGAGAAAAATGTAACAGGCACTCAGGTAAGAAAGAAAGAGACAATGAAGCTCAGGCGAGCCACGATAATAACGTCGTTAGGGTGATTTATTTATTTGCCAGTCCTTGTGGGCTGTTTTGTGCTGACTTCATCCTGTCGCTTTAACCCTCTAGGCTCTGAACCACCTCGGGTCTGCAGCAGTAGCGGTACACGAGCTTCTCCATCCCATTTCTTTCGCAGCCCTGGCTGTGCCCGCAGTGGGATCCGAGCGGCGAGGAGGGAGAAGCCGGGTGTTTATGGCAGGCTGGGAGGACCCGAGCAGCCGGTGGCACAGCCGGCCGGTCACCCCAGCGAGATGCCCATCAGAGGGGCGGGTAGGATGTCAAAACAAGGCTGGAAAAACCACACGAAGGGGCTACAGGACTACGTGTGGTTTACGGATGGGGATTTTTCACCGGGGGCTTGGGGGGGGGGATCTACTGCCTTGGGAGAGGAGAACCGCAACCGGGGTCTTTTATTTCCAGTTCCACTCCCAGCCCCGTTACTCACTCCCAGCGTCTCCCTCGGGCTCAGACGCTCCTCACCCCGTTCACCGTCCTTTCCCGAAGACCCTCCGGCTGCAGACGCGGCGAGGTGCCCCCCCCCCCCCCCAACCTGCGGCCCACCCCCGCCCCGTCCTCCCCGCGGGACCTGCCAGGGCTCCCCCGTGGGGCGGCCAAACCCGACGGCAAGGGCCGGACCCGCTCCTCCTCACACGCCCGTTCCCGCCGCTCCGCACCTCAACGGCTCCCGCTTCACCCCCGCGGCCGCGGCAAAGAGCCTCGTCCAGGCCCCGCGCCCGCCCTGAGGTGAGGGCCGCCCCTCTCGGGGGACGGGGACGGACGGGGGGTAGGTAGGCCTCTCCCGCCGCCGCCGGGGGATCCCCCCCGCCTCAAGGCAGTCCGCGGCCCCGCTGGCGGCGGCCCACGGGTGGGGGGGGGGGGGGGGGGGGCTGCGTGTGAGGGGGAACAGGGCCGCCCTCACGCCGCCCCGCCCCGCGCGAGCCGCTGGGTGGCAAAGTCACCGACCCCCGCGAAGCCCGCCGGGCTCCATCAAACGCCGCGGCCCCGCCCGCCGACGTCATGGAAACAAGCGCGTCAGCCTCCACCGCCCCGCCAGTGGCGGCGGCCGCGAGGGGGCGGGGGCGAGGGGGGGCGGGGAGAAGCGCTGGGCCCCGCCCCCGCGTTGCCTATCAGTAGCCCCTCCCTCCCCCCCCCCCATTGAAGACGCCGCACGTCGGGACCAACCCCCCCCCCCCCACCTCCACCGGCTGCGCGAGGGGCCCCGTCACGTGACCGGCGCTCCGCAGGCGGTGAGGGGAGGGGGGGGCTGCGGCGGCGGGAGCGAGCGAGCGAGCGAGTGACCGAGCGGGGCGGGCGGAGGAAGGAGGCGGGCCGGGCTCGCTGCTCTCCGCTCCGCTCCGCCCTGCCCGGTAGCGCCCGCCCGGCTCCTTGTAGCTGTTCTGCGGCGCTGGGGGGGTTCGGCGGTGCTGACCGGGGAGGGGGGGTGGGGTGGGGAAAAAGGAGGCGGGCGGGGAGCGGCGGCGGCGGATCGCTGGTTCCTGCCGGTGAGGCGACGGGGGCGGGGCGGGCGGTCCGCACCCTCCCCCCCTTCCTCCTCCTCCTCCTCCTCCCCCGGTGCCCCCCTCCCGCCTTCCCTTCCCTCCCCAATTCGGTCGCCGCTTCCCTCCTCCTCTCCCTCCCTCCGCGGCCGCAGGGCGGGGGCGGCCGGCCGTGGGCAGGGCCGGGGAGCGCGGGGACCTTGTGCGCTCGACGAGCGGGCGGCGGCGGCAGGTTCACGGGCGCCTCGTCCCGGGCCCCCCCCCCCCCGGTTGGGCGGCGGCGGCGGGGTCGGCCCGGCGGCACCGAGGTAAGCGCGGCGGCGGTGCGCGGTGGCTCTCTCCTCCCGGCGGCAGGTGCAGCGTTGCTCCGTTCCACCGCTGAGCAGCGGGCCGTGGTCGGGGTTCGCCCGGGGAAGCGGGGCGCCGGGGCTTTCGCCGTTTTTTTTTTTTTTGCTTTTTTTTGGTTTTGGTTTTTTTGTGTGTTTTTTTTTTTCAGGTAACCGGAGCGCGCACCTGGCCGCCGCCGTGCAACCGGGGCGCGGCGTGACCTTGAGGGCAGCGGGATGCGGGGCTGAGCCTCCCGTGGGAACCGCGACCACCGGCCGCGGGCAGGGCCGGCACGCCGCGGCCCCGCAGACCCCCGGCCCGGTGGTGGCGGGTGGGTGGGAGACTGGGGGGGGGGGGGGGGAGAGAAGGCGGGCGGATTAAGGCGGTGCTCAGCCCCCGCCGGGTTAAGTAGCCGGGATTAGCCCGCTGCGGCTGCACGACACCGGCATCCCGGGAGCCTCTCCGCCGCCCCGCGGGGGCCGGGAGCCGGGCACCGGTACCCGTGCAGTCCCCGTTGTCGTCGCGTCCCCCCCTCCGCCGCCGCCTCCTCCCTCCCTCGCCCGCCCGCCGCGCCCCCGGGGCGGTGTTTTTGTCCGCGGCCGGGTCGTTCGGTTCTGTTCCCGTCGGAGCGGGCGGGCTGTTTTGATTTATCGATGCCTGACCGGGCTGCTCATCGACCGGTGCGGGCTGGGAAGGGATGCGGCGTCCCTGCGGGAACCGGGAAAGAAAAACCCTGGCCGGCTTCGCACCGCCGGTGAGAACGGAGCGGCGGTGGGAAGCGGCTCCGACGGCGGCGGGGACCGCTTCGTCCTCGTCCCGGCGGTGCCCGTAACCTTTGGATGTGGCACCACGTGAGTTCGGGAGCGGGGCCGGGGCCGGAGCCTCCGCCGGGGGGATGGCTGGCGGCTCGCCGGGCGCGGGAGGGAGCGCTCGCCGCTCACGGGTGGAACGGAACGGAACGGGTGTCCGCGCCGCCCGGGCTTCCCCCGCCGAGCCTTGGCGGTAAAGGCTGAGGTCGGCAGGATTTAGGATTTTGGGAGGAAGGTCTTCGTGGAAATGGTCGTGGGGTCTTCGGGAGCGTGTGCGGGGGGTGTCTGCCTGAGCCCCCTCTTCCCTCTGGGAAGAGTTTGGAGATCGGGAGCGGTGGGTGAGTCTGTCCCGGGTGTTTCAGCCCGAGGGGCAACCTGTTTGCACGGCTGTAACAGGAGGCTGTGCAGTGCTATGCGTGTTCCACGCTCGACGCAAACCCTTAGTAATACATGAATGTCTTTTTTTTTTTTTTTACGTTTCGCTTTTTAAACTGCATGGGGGCGGGGGGGAGAAAGATGCGCAGTTACAAGATTTCTGGGGCTTCTTTCTTGCCGTTTTAAGATCCCCGTTACAGAAGTCCTTAAATATCTGTTACATACAGCATTCTTAAATGTGTAAGTTCAGGTGCTGAGGCTTTCATCTCGAGGTCTGTTCAGAAGGAACTGGTGATAACGCCTCGTGCCTTGCCTTAAACCTTCCTTCTGAGGCTCTGCTTGCACTGGTATCTGGCTTAACAGTGTCTGAGGGGTGACTAGCTAGGTTAATACCCAAATCATTGTCCCTTAACGTGTCCCTTCTTGGAAGTGATGTCCCAAGCCAAATGGACCTGGGAATCATGTCTTGCATCTTCGGCGATTGACAATCGTGACTTGCTGAGGGGAGAAGTAGACCGTGCTTTTGGAAAACCGCCGCCTGTCCAAAAGCTGCTGCATCTTTAAAACACTTGTGGGTCCTAATGAATTTGAGTTGAAATTGTGTTTTTTAGGTGCTTGAAAAGATCTTGGCTAGATAACTTGCCGACTCCTTGGTTCATCATGAAGTGTATTCAGAAGGTGGTAACAGTAGCTATAGCTAGTGCTCCCCCCCTACACCCCCCAACGCATTTGTTGGAGCTTTTCAAGGATTTGTTCCAAACACCACAGATCATGAATTCCAACAGAGGTAAACCTGGGTATCTTTAAACTATTGGATTTTTTGGCAGGAATAGCTTCCAATGTACTAGGACTTTAATACTTATGGCATAATGAATGGAAACTCTCTCGGTGTCAGTGGAAAAAGTGGTCACTGAATTCAGTGAGGAAAAAAAACCTCCGTACACTTCAATGTGAAATTTTCGGTCTGGAACAGCATCGTTGTGTCGTTCGGTGTATTGCTGCTCTTTCTGTTCGTTACGGTAACCCGCCCAGGTTGGGTTATCTGAAGAAAACGGGGATCCTGTGTTGTGTACAGAGGCGTGCAGGTTTTCCCAATCAATGTTGCTATCTCGGTGCTGAATTGCAACATTACTGCTTCAGTTCATTCAAAGAAAAATGCTGCTTACATGTGGGTAACTAAAATGATACAAGTCAAAACTAATTTTAAAGGGAATTGTGGCTGTACTGTGTATGCACACATACAGTGACTCACTATTGCATATTAAGCAGATGTGTTTGGGAACTTAAAGCAGAAAACAGGCTAGCATCACATTAGCGTTGGGTAAACTGTATTGGTTTCTTACAAAGTTGCATTGAATACAGGTAATGGTATAAGCAAAGGAACCCCATTCGTGTAATATACAATCAGCTAATAATCTGTGAGCGATCCTACCAATTAAACCGCCCTACAATCTAATGTTAGAATCTCATTTAGAAAGCGACTCCTTCATGGACCACAATATAGAGAACTTCTGTCAGCTGTTAAAATCGAGAACCTCTAAACCATGTTGTGGAAGCTTAACAGGAAGCGGAGAGGCTTGTAAATGTTCTGCAGCTCAGTCAAGAAGGTCTAGTAATTACCTTTTTTTTTTTTTTTTTACTGTTTGAGTTTATTCAGAAAAGGATATGATAAACTGGAGACAGTCATAAGATGAAGGTATTAAGAAGGAAGAAACGTAGGTTGGATCTGCTGAAGCCACCTCCAAAACAGATGCTTTGGAAGTATTAACTTTGCCAACGTTTAAGATTTAGAGCTGGGAACTCAATATTAACTGACAAGTTCAAAATGGACTTGGCAAAGCAATCAATAACATGCCATGGCAAGCAAGTCTCCCTTGACATAAGGGTGGACAAGATAACCTAAAGTATCTTCTAACTCAAATTTCTTCCATTAAGGTAGACTAAATATTAATGGCACTGAGCATTCTTTACCGCTGAAATGTGACCTCAGTGATGTCTTTCAGTGTTTGAACTGTTTATTTTAATATATGTTCTCTTCTGTTTTTAAAGGGGAAATAACACTAGTGCAACAAGGATGCGCATTTTGCTCGGAGTTGAAGTCAGGTTTCAGTTAGCAAAATTTAATCTAACGCAGGATAATGAACAGTCATGATTAGCCCATGAGAAATAAGGGAGACTACTTGAATCTATAGCAGATTTTGTTATAGAAAAGCATGCTTACTTTCCTCCAAAAGGATCAATAAAATTGCAATAATATTCTTAAATTTGTACTCTTTGGTATCCTCAACTTGTCTTAAAATGAATAATAATAATAAAACTTGTTAAAAGCTGCTGTTCAGGAGATAATAATCTTTCTCTGTAAAGTATTTTAATTAAAAATTAGATAAAATCTAGGGGTTGCAGTATTGTGTCTGAAAAGCTAAGATCAGCTCTGCCTGCTGGCTTGCTATAGTGTGTGCAACAGTCTCAAGCAGGTTGTTTTATTTTTTTTATTCAAACCTGTTGAATTTTCTCTTGAAGGCATCATTTTTATTTCTCCGTACAAAGTTGACTGATGGAAGAACAAGGAGGGCAGTGGACATGAGGTGATACAGTTGCCTGTTTGAAAAAGAAAAGTAAACATGTAGGATGATGTATGTAGAGGATGGGTATTTCTCACAAGCATTAAGAATTAACTCAAAATAGTTTGTCTTTAGGTTTAGATTTCTTCACTTTTAAATAACTGACACTAATGTTAGTTTTTCCCTAGCTTTAGGTTCAAATAAAGAACTAATTTACTAAAGAACTAGTTCACTAATTGCACAGCAGAGTGATAAAAAATAAGGAAGGAAGGAAGGATTTTTTTGTTCGTGAAGCCCCCCAAACATTTGTATCCGCATGTAAAAACTAAAAATGTGTTCAGTGCCTCTGAAACAGGGCAGCTGCATACAGAAGACGGAAGCAATGATAATAAGCAGTATAGAAGGAGGATTTTTGCGGGGTTACATGTACAGTGAAATCAACAGGCAAAATATTAGACTAACCCATCCTGGAACAGTCGCATCTTTTTACACCAAATGTAATTTTAACACAAGTACATGGTATCGTCCGGTTTGCCTTTTATTTCTAAATTATCAGGCTTTCAAATACAGTTTATAAAAATGAGTTTCTAGTTTTCATGACAGGTTTCACTTGATACGAACAGTAAATTTGAGGGATCTGCCTGTTCAGGCTATTCATATTCCAGTAAACATTATGAAAGTGATTGCTGCTGCCACTTATAAATCTTATTCTAACTGACAGATGACAGCAGGAGGTGTTATTAGTTTAATTTTGCTGAATTGCAAAGTAGACATGAGTTTTTCTCAGTTGGTATTTCAAAGGTCTGGTGGGAGAAGAAATGTAAAGAAAATGTAGGAGGCGTTTTTAAAAAAAAGGCCCAGAAATAGCTCTGAAAATAAATCCAAATTCTTTTTGTCCAGTAAGAGATAAGATGTAACCTGCTGTTACAAGACAGACAAACAACATCTGCCTTGCCTTTGGAGGGGAATGGACTGCGGAAGAGGGTATACCCTCCCCTTACTGCTGTTTGCAGCTGTACTGTGCAGTTAAGGAGAGCATGGATGCATTTTGAGGATGACAGCCTCATTGATAAGCTTTGAGGCCGGCTACTAAGTCGGGCTGGTTTTGCCACTTAAAGTATGACCGGTCTCAGCGGTGGGGGTAGTGTTGGCTTATCGCTGGTTATTTTCTGATACTGCTTTGGAGGAGAGAGCTAGGTAAGTTCCTGCGTGGACTCCTACTTACACTGAACTTCAGTGGTCTGCCTGTCTCAGTTTTTTTAATACTGCTTACGAGCTGGATGCCGCCTTAATTCCCAGCGAGCACAGGAAACACCGTGTTCTTAAAACACACTTCTGCGGAGCCTATCACTTGTAATCTGCTACCCTTACTTGTGCCCTTATATTCACAGAAAGATAAGGTGGCAGCAGGGAATACAACACTATTGGGTTCTGACCACTTGGTGTACAGTGTCTGGTCTACGACGAGGAGGCCCGGGATGTACCGCACTCTGCATAGTCGATAGCGACAAACCCCGTCTCAAGGCAGAAAAGATGATTCGGCTCCTCTTGCTTTCAGTAACTACCTAACTTCGTGGGACTCAACCCGAGGTTCACAGTGGTGTACTCTTTTTCTGTTTGTCTTAGGTCTTCATCGAAACGCAAACTTTGGTATTCATTTTAAGATTTTTGAATCTGAGGTGATCTTTATCACCTTTACAATACGTGCACCAGTGGAAGAAAAATCAAGTGCTCTTTTCGCTGGAATGTTACAGATGTGCCGTGCCCTTACATAGAGATCACACAACCATTTTTGCACTTGTTATTTGACAAGTGACTGGCGGCTTGTCCGTGTGGATCTTTCAGGATTGCTTCTGCGTCTATGCAAATACAAGGATGTGTTGCTTGCGGTGTGTACTTTGGCTTCCTGAACTACTGCATTTCTACTGAAATTGAGACGTCTTGGTCTTATGTGATAACAAATTTCTTAAAAAAAAAACAACCAAACAAACAAAAAACACCCCATAGCTGCATGAAAGAATAAACTTCATCTGCAAATCAGATCAGAATATCTATCTGGATTTAAAACCAATAAAAAAACAACTGATAGCTCCATACGGAGAAAGGAGGAAGAAGAGATATTAGCTGTGTTTGGTGGAGTTTTTCCACCACAGAAAGAAAGGACCATAGTGCTATGCTCTTCATTGAAATAAGGAGCTTAGTCACTAGCAGTAAAGTAGTCTTGTAGCTACTGGAAGCTTATTTTATGAATACTTGTAGAATATTATAAAAAGTGAAGAGGCCACCGTGACTCTCCAAAAGCTTGGAAAACATTTGGTTTTATATGGTAGGTGTTTCAAGGGATGTGAGTCTTTCAAGTCCTGATCAGGAGACTTGCTAGTCACTTCTGTTCATATAAGATGTTTGATTGCTTTTTTAATATTCTGAAGTTATGGCACGCTTTTCTCATGGTCCTCTGAAGCTGCTGTGTTGATCAGCGTAGTCCAAGAGACTGCGAGGACAGCGAGACAGCTTCGTTTGTACTTGCCTATTTGGCTTGTCACTGTGAGTGGAAAGTTTCATGGGGTGGCTGAGGTGGCCTGGTAGCTACTTTCATTTCACACTGTCCTGGGCTGCTCAATAACTTCCCCCTCCTTTGCGCCATCTCTGCTCCTTTGCATCTCCTTGCTGCGCCAGTAGATGATTTGTGTTACACAATCCTTGTGCACAGACTGGGATCTCCAAGGCGAGAGGCGAGGCTCGTACGAGGGAAGCGGCACGAGTCTTCGAATCGATGGTGTGGGAACGTTCTTCCTTGCGTGGTCATCACGTGAAACCATTCCCTAGAGAGTATTAACCTTTTTGTGTAGAAGAACTTGAAGTTATTGTTCTGGCAGCAGATCGGAGAGTAGTTTGAGTGCCAGCCTTCACCTAATGGCTTTCCAGAAAAGATTATTTGGATCTATGCATAGAGATCTTTGCACTAAGTAAAATATTAAAAAATATTACAACGGATTAGCTATATGCCTAGGTGGTTTCTGATACTGCAGCAGTGGAGGAAATGAAAAGTTGCTTGTCATATTGTGCGTCCAGACTTGCTTTCTGAGGTTTTTTATGTGGGTAAGACTGAGGAGATAGTAACAAGAAATGGGTAGAAAAGATGACAGGTATGGCTAACATTAAATTATTTGTGAAAGGGTAGTATTTTTGAACCTCTCCTGGCTATTTAGATAGAGACCAAAGCAGGACTGTAATATGCATATTGAGCAGGAGTTTTTTCACTTTCATCTAGGTGCAACTGCTATCACTGTTGATATTGCACTTTAAATTGCTTTATGTCACTTGAGTCTGCCAATTTTTCTTCGCTCGGGAATGAAGCTGGTGCAAAACTTCATGAAGCCTATGGAATAACAATGCAAATCAATACATAAGTTAGAGCAGTGTCTAGCAGCCTTATTCCGGTGAGGTTGTGTGAAAAATAAAATGATTTAAACTGGCTGGCAGGATCTGTGCCAGACAGCTTTCAAATGTACATAGTTGAGACTGACAGCTGGAGAGGGTAGGTGCTCTTACCGCTGCTAGTACAACTGCTTTACTTCTGCTTTATTAACAACTCCAATCATTTCAGCCTGTGTTCACCTACTTCAGCTCTGAAATCCGTGTAGTTAACAGTGGCTGCGATTTTCACGTTCTGCAATGAGCTCGCTTTGCATAGTGAAATGTCTTAACATCTACGCAAAGTCTGATTTCAGACTTTCTGTTGGTGATAGGTAGATTTGGCTGTGGTGACTGCAGATCTAGGGGTTTGTTTCTAAACTGGAGCTGTATTTCTAAAGCGAGTTGAAAGAGATTTGGTAATAAAGCACTAAATTATCTAGGATTTGAGAAAAGCATGGTCTCTTACCTTTCAGATTTCTTTTTGTTTTGCATGTTAGTTGGTTTCTGTTAGTGGAGGCACTCGTAGCGGAGCTATCCTTCAGATGAGAGACGGCCGCTCATGGTGCATACCAGGTTACAGAGACCTTTTGAAAGAGCTTTAGTACAAACACACACTTCCAAAAATGAAATATCAGCATATAAAGCAGCGGTACTTATTAAGGATATTGTCTGCTTGTGAATGAACAATTCACATGTGGTTTATTTTTTTCCTTGTTGATCCTGGCGTTGCTGGGCACTGGACAGCAGCACCTCAAACTGTATTACCAAAACCATTCAGAAAAGGTTGTCTTGGTTATGCAAAGTCTGACGCCCTAAAGCTGCAGTGTGAAATTAAGCTATCTCAAAGCACAGGAAATCAGTTTACCAGATGGAAAAATACAAGGGGTAGATGCTTGAGGGGAGTACTTTATTTTCTGGGAAGATACTGTAGTAACATTTTTGGTAAGTGGACTACTCACTCCAAAACTGAAACACTGAATTTGCATAGGCTGGAAGATTAATGTTCTCATGCTATTGTCAAACCTAAAGCTAGAGAAATGAATATGGAGAATAAAGCTATATATAACCACAGGCAAAACGCTTTCAACCGGTCGAAGTAAATACATGTTACTCTGAGGCAGTAATCATAAACCAGGCTTGTTTCAAGCTCCTGACGGGAGTTGCCAAAGGCCCCTCCTGAGCATTACTGAGCCGGCAAAGTAAAAAACCCTAACGAAGGGCATTCCTCTTTGCTGTGACGGGTAGGGGTAGCTGGAAACGGCGATGCGTGGGTGCTGGATTGTGGTGGTAGGGCTGCCGGGGGGGGGTCTAGATCCCTGGGGTTGAGGGTGAACAGGAAAGTGGGGGCTGCTGGGGCCTGTCCCCCTGTGATGGGGCTGGAGGAGGAGGAGGAAGGTCTGGAGGAAAGGTCTTGGCCACGCTGCTAGACAGGGGAGCCTGAGTCAGCAGCAGGGTTCTCCCGTGCTGGCGAGGACATCAGCAGGAGCGTGGCCAGCAGGTTCTCGACCTCCATCGTGCTCGTGAGGCCGCATCCAGAACGGCGTCCTGTTTTGCACCTCTCCTGACAGGGAGAGGCTGGCAGAGGGTCGCTAAGCCGGTTAGAGGATGAGCAAGGCGGCCTTGCTTGACGTGGAAGGGAGGAGGGACCCTGGTGATGGTCTTCAGCGGGGCCTCACAGAGAAGGTGCAGCCAGGCTCTTCTTTTTCCCAGGATGAACGAGGGGGTGAGGAGAGGAGCTCCCACGATTGACTTGGGCTGGTGAGGCCTGGAAGGGAGTAGTCCCCATCACCCGTGTGACCTTCTGGAGGAACCGCCGGCATGGCTGCCGTCTTCCTCATCGCTGGTCCTCATCGAGGGCTGTCCCCTGACCTTGAGGTCGGGTGACCATCGGCGCTGGCACAGGCTGGGGCGCAGGACTGTACCTTCAGGCAGTAGCTTAGGCTCAAATATTCCTAAACTAACTGTGAAACCACATCCTTCCTCTTGCTAGTGCCTGCTCTGACATGGTAGTGCAGCTGCTTGATAGGCGACTTCAGCTGACTGCGCTTAACTTCAGCAGAGCAATCCTGGCCACTTACATAAACATCTTAAAAAAACCCTGAAATTTGTCACTCCGGGCCTCTTCTGTTGTTGAAAAGACGCAAGCGCATCTAAGATAAGATTCACATGACTATTTTAGATCGTGTCCTAGGTGGCTAAATTTAATCCTTCCGTGGAGAAGTTATTATGTACCCATTGCCTATTTAATAAATAAATAAAAAGCCTGAAGGTGCCTACCTTAGATATAGTTGTTACCATTTGATCAGGTGAATCTCAGGTGCGATGGGAGGAATGTAAACTTGTAACCCGTGGAATGCAAACAGGCTTCAGAACTTCAGTTCTGACCTCCAGGTGGTGAGAGGAGAAGGGGTAAGGGAAGAGCACAACTTCAGCATTGGCTTCTAAAAAAGCTCTCACATCTGCTGCATGCTGTCTGTTGCTAATTATTGAAGTACTAAATCTCAGGGAGTGATTAATACTGGAATCAGTAATTGTTCTGCTGTGTTCTAAATGTAAGGTCTTCAGCTTTTCAGGTGAAAAACTGAGATAACAACAAACCTCCGTAGATCCTTAAAGGCAGCTGTAGTAATTTTAAAGTGTAAAATTCTGTGGAATTTGCTGTAGAAACTTATCCAAGAGGAAGAGTGCTCCAAATACACTCATGTTTCAAGGGGCTTTTCAGTCCTTCCCCCCAACCTACCTATTCTGTATAAATAGATCACATGTTTTAACCTGCTGATTAGAAGCCTAATGTCAGTCTCTCAGATGTAAAGGGTATTATAAACATAATTATTTGGGAGCTTAATGAGGCTCCAGTTGCAGAATGAATTAGAGTTGTGGTATCATACTCAACCAATAAATTGCTTTGTGAATTTTTGGCATTCACCTTGCTTATACCACCTGTTTAAGACTTTGTTGTCATAAATTCAGTCACATCTTTAGACAAATGCATCTTTCCTATAAGCATGGTTTCACGTTTGCTTGACTCAAGCAGGTCCATTGTAGTTCTGTGCCCTGTTTTGAGTTGGCACTGGTATTGGATTATCTGTGTGGTGAGTCCGGTTAGATAACCAATCTGCCTGAAAAACAGCATTTTTCCTATCTGGATCAGCTTCTCGTGTATCTGCAGAAACTTTGCTGTTGTCACAAGAGACGGCAATAACTTGGGGAAGGGCAGGATGATCAGAGTGGTTGGGACACATCCTGATACTTGGGCATCACCATGTTTGTGATGGAAGAGGCAGGGCTTCCTCTGCTGTGGTTGCCCTACATAAAGCACACTGAGCAGCCTGGTCAGCGTCCTGGGAACCACGGATGCTGCTGGAGCCCTGAATTTCAACAGCAAAATGGTGAGGTGGTCTCGTCCCACGCTAGGGGAGAAAATTTAGTCAGCTATACAATATTTGACCATAAGCTTTGTAAAATGGGAACCAGTTTGGGCCATTGACTTACTCGTTTAGCGAAACTGCTATGTGAAAATGAAGCTGAGAAGCGAACACCACTTTCCTGTAGGAAGTGGGGAGCAGAAGCAGCCGTCTAACTTGCCAAAGGGTGGTTCTTCTATTTTCAGAACTTGAAACAAGTGAAGGCTAAATACCATAGCTACAGGCACATTCTTCTTCTTGGATAGGTAGTAATCAAAAACTAATGATTCAAGCTGTCAAAGCTTTTTAAAGTTCATGTGAAGTTTAAGATTATGGAAATTTATCTTTGAGAGGAGGAGAGTGTTTTGCTGCTCTTCTAGAGGAAATTTTGAGGCTAAGGAGCTCATTGCATTTGTGTGACCTCTTCGTATATGAACTTCTAAATAGTGAAACTTAGAAATAACCACCCGATAAAATAGTTTGTTGAATCCTTAAGAATGGCAAGAATATTGTATTAGCTTAGCTTCCTACAAAGAAGTTGGGAAATGCTGACTTTATTTAAAAAAGAAAAAAAATCCTGTCAAAATTTTGCAGTCTAACCAAGCAAGGAGTGTCTGTTTATGAAGTTTTTGCCAGGAAGGTATGTTGTCTTGTGTTGGCCTAGAGCTTAGTATTCACCGCCATGAGATGGCAAAAAGCTATCAATTTGTCTGCCTAAAGCCTGTTCCTCTTTCAGACTGTTTCCACAGCCGCTGCTGTGTCAACAGGGTTCAGTCCTAATTGCCAACTCCAAAGCAGGCTGATCAATGGAAATGCTAAATAAAGCAGCAGAGCTCTTGCCTCAGAAGATGTGTAAAACCAGATTTGCCAGGAGGTGTGTGCCTCTGGGAATGCCAGCAGAAAGGTTAGCTGTTTGTTACCTTCCAGGCCAACACCACGCCGAACCTTCCTGGCTCTTTTGCTAGTGGGTAATCTTGAAATCTGAGTTTCTCAACTTCTCTTCCAGATGAAGCTGCTTTTTAAGAAATGAACAACCAAAACGGTTTAGGTTTTCTGAAATGGAGAAACAGCAGAATCCATAGGAATAGAAATTGTTGACTAGGTTGAACTGTAGCTATGTAACATTTGGTTTTGACATGTGAAGCATCAGGCTTATGGTACTTGTTAGTACTGTTAGAGCTGATCATGCCATTTTTGTCAGATACCAGACTTTGAGATGTGACTGCTGGGTGGGGATCAGAAACAAAACACCAACTCTCCTGGCCATTGACATACATGTCTCTGAAAGCCTGAGGAAGTTCTTGGCATGCTTTAAAGTAACCGCATTAGGTTTGCAGGCACAGCTCTTTTAGTGCTTTCTTACAAGGTGAGTATCTTTTCCATAGCTGATAAGTAAAATGATGTCTGTACTCCCTCTGCTGGCTCTGCAAAAATAGCTTTCGTGAGCTTAAATAGTCGAATAGCACCTCTTACAAAAATGCCTGTGTGAAATTCTGGGTTAAGAACAGTTTAATGAATGGAAGAGGGATTTTCCTGAAAAATGGGTCAACAAATAGTTACTGAAAGCTAATCAGGTGTCTCAGATGCTATCTCCTGCTATAATGGTAAGCACTGGTGTTGTATATACCTTTGTAATTGTAGTCTGGTCTGTTTTTGTGTATCAATGTTTGGATGGGGCTATCCAAATTAAGATACCAACTACTTGTACATCTAGTCATACATCTGAGCCCTATTTTTATAGGTACTGTGTGCTTATGTACATAAAGAGGTATAACATCTGGAAGCCTTGCATGGGGTAAGAGAACTTCCATAAATTACAGTGCTCTGTACATTTATTTGCTCATTCTGAGACTACTGGTTTCTTCCTATGTGAAGAGATATTGGATATAAAAATTCTCAGCCAGAATGGAAGAAGTTCAGGCCTTGAATGAGGTCTTGGTATAGAAAGGTGTTATGTCCATAATCAAAACAATTGCTCTTGGAAGTCAACAGGCATATTTATGTGCCAATGCAATTTATTATGTGTTCTTGTTTTCTGATGCTGTTACTCTGTTATACTACTAGTCTAGTTATTTTTGCTTTCTGGAATTTAGGGATGGTTTAACAGTTTCAGAGGACTGAGAGAATAACCTACCCTGCTATTCTGGTCAGTAACTGGTCTGAAGCTGGATAAGTGGAATAACAAGCCAAACTGCCTTTTTAATGTTTTCTAGTTCAGAATATCTCCGAACAAGAACCCCTGAGCCTTGTGATGTGGAGAGCTTGGCTTCTGGTTGCTAAAGCTGAGGATGTTTTTCTGGCTTTTCAGGCCTGCAAGGTGCATTTCCTGGAAAGTGCAGTCTTTTGTCCAGATATTTGACAGTCAGGAATTATACAAGCAAACATTTTGGAACAGGAAAGCTACTGTGCAAACCCGATTTAAGAATTTGGTGCAGCTGAACTCTCTGTGGTTCCTCCTGTTAGATTTCTCTTTGAGTATACCTGTGGCTGTCTGTAGATGTCTTTAGGCATTGCTGTACTGAGAAGGGACTGCTTGGCTGTATGAAAACAGGCAGTTGCCCAGGTGTTCACACAAAGGTTAGAACAAGTCTTCCTCTCACAGCAAGTGTGTTCCCATTACCAAATATTCTGCTCTTCCAGTTTTTCCCTTTGGGCATGCTATGGTCGATTGAGGTCTTGAAGTTTAGCCCTATGACTTGGATATCCCCCACTTATGATCAGAATTTAGAGTTTTACTGCCATGCTCAATAATTTTTGTTTTAATGTCCGAAGTTGTATTTTAATAATGTTCACGTTAGTTGACAAGTAAACCAAAACTTGTGGACCTGCAAAATATAGGCCATAAAATTTAGTTTAGCAATGCCTGCCTTGAACCTTAATTTTGTCAAGCAAGAACAGCTGAGGATTCTCAGTGCAGAGGGAAATGCTTCCATTTTCTAGGAAAGCCCAGTGTATTTTAGAAACCTCCAAGTTAAGGAGTTAGAGATTCCTAATCTTAAAATAGCTTAAAATAATAAAGTAGCTTAAAATAGCTTGGTTTAAGCTTTCTTTGAGCAATTTTGCTGAGGCAATTGTTTAAATACTTGAAAGTATTTGCTCAGTGAAAAAATACTTTTTGACAGCTAATGGCTTATTTTAATAGTAATTGCTCAACAACAAGGTAATGTTTTAGTAAGTACCTACTTTTTGAGTGTTAAGGAAGAAAGCGGTCTCGAAAGCTGTTTAGTCTTAATTATGTGCATAAAGCATCATGCCTCAAACCAGATTGTGGTTTTGACAGACAGCTGTGTAGCTGCCTAGAATTGTTTGTTCCTTCACACTTAGTTTGGTTCTGGATTCTGACCATATACTGTTTGATCACATTGCTGAGTTCCCTTAATTACATAACTGCTCTAAATTGTGTTCAGATACCAACAAAATAAGATATTCCACCACCAGCCCCCGCAAAAAAAACAAAAACCAACCAACAAAAAAAACAAACCCCCCAAAACCCACCCCAAAACCAGAAAAAACAACCACCACCCCAATTTCATGCTGATTTGGTTAGAGGGAAAGATTTCGATAGGAACAGATACATGTGCAAAGATCTGACGCCTGTAGCAGGAGTGGTAGTGTACCAAGAATCAACTTGCTATTACCAGTCTAGAGAAAGCTACTAGCCTCTGGTATCGAGTCTACAAGTGCAAAATACAAAACTACACAAATGTTCAGTGTAAATGCATGTTTCTCCTGAAGGTGAATGGGAAGCACTGTTTATAATCTGTGCTGTTATACCTGTGAATGTTAAACATATGAAGGATATTCAGGATTCTGTCGGTATAAATTTGTGTCTATTTTAAAGCATCCCTTTCCTCCAGAAAAGGAGGAAACAGAAAACAATGTTGTAAAATATTGGAAGTAGAATCATACTAAGAATTTAACTAAACAGATTAGAGACCACAGTAGGGCTTGGCTGTCAACCTGCCTGACACAGTGTACAGACTTGAATATGCACATAACTTAAATGAGCCAATTTCATAATATAACTTTATAATGAGGTGTATGGTTGTTTTTCAATGTGTAGGACTCCTCAGTAAGAAGTTTCACTTCTTCCTAACCAGTGTTTGGTAGCCTGCCTAGGGAAAAATTATGAAGTCTGAAAGAGTGAAAAATGAGTCTGCTACTTGTTACTAGCAGACTTCATACTTGCGCCAGTTTTTTCTAAGTCTTGCCTACATCAGGTAGGTTTTTTGGAAACGCTACTAAAATCATCCTTAATTATAAAGGTTTTCAGATGGCTTCTTCCTGTACTTCCCTTGACAAATTGAAATAAGCCATTCTTAATGGGACTGAAATAATAAGCAGCATTTTGGAGAACAGTCCTAGCACAGGTGCTTCCTAGCAGTCTACTTTCTCTTCTTCATTAGAAATAGCGACAGACTGCTATGTGTCCTTCAAGCTAAAGAGTCTGTTGAAGGTGCTGGGAAACCAGGGGATGGTATTCTGGGAGGAACACAGGAATGCAGGAGACTGCTTAGCTGTGGAGCACTAGGAGGCAGAGGGAGAAATTTCTGTGCGTCTTCCAAAATTACCTCTATAAAGACTGAGTCCCTAACTGTGGGAGTTTTGGTAATTCATGTTATCTCTTGTTTCATGGTGCTGTGTCACTCTTGTTTCATGATATGCTGATGCACTGCAGTCACTTCCCTGCAATGGGGAAACAGTCATTTCCCTGAGTCTTGCTGGCCTCGGGCTAGCGAAGCTCTCGGCTTCTCTACTCTGCTTTACCTGTTTGCTGCAGTAAGGGAAACTTGTGGGCTGCAGGGGCTGGACTGAAAATTTAACTAGCTTCTGACTTACTAGGGCTGGTCGGTGAGGCCCTGCTTGGCTGTATGGGGAAAGAAACTCGCTCTGAGCTGAGATGTGCCACTGTCAGATGTGTAATTGCAATGGCCCTTTGAGGAAGTTCGTTGGAAACCGTGAGCTGGACATACAAATCTTGGTTCTTAAGAGTTTGTACCTTCAGCAGTGGCCAGTTGGAATTAGTCTAACGTGCACAAATTCAACACTTTAGCAGGTGGCTTGAAGTTTGTCCCTTGAGTGGAGGAGCTGATACTGCCCTTCCCAATTCCCTTTCTTCAGAGAGATTGTATGCTATTGCTAAAAACAACCTGATTGCAGAAGTTGCAGAATGTTACTATGTGCCACTGTAAAATAAACAAACGCTTGTGGGAAGTACCTTTATGTAGAAGGAACAAAACAGGTCTGAGTTAGCCGAGTCAGAATGACAATCTGTAGTCTTCATGGATGGGTTGACTCTTGGCCCTGAGCCTCAGCTGCAGCTGAACTAATGGCAGTAGGCTCCTGATTCAGATGCTGTCTTTTGGAAGGAGGAATATTAGCCTTATTGAAATAGCCACTAGGAATTACTGCTGAGGATTCAGAGCTGCCTTAGCAGGAGACTGAAACCTCACTGTGTATGCCAATGGTACTTCTGCTCTAGGCACCTGAGTGCCTGCTGGTTTACCACGTCATTTCTGATAGCCTTGTGCTTCGATGGGGCAGGGGAGTGAGGGAAACAAATATCTGATCCTCAGCACTGAATAGGTCCAGCTGGTTGCTATGAAGTTTTTCAAGGCATGGCCTTTCCCTACCTAGAGGAATAAGCATTGTGCCAGAGCTAAATAGACACCTAGTTCACCTCCTAATCTGAATGCTTGCTGTTTAGACTGGAAGCACAACCATCTACAAATTGCTAAGATCCACTGGTACTACTGAAGAGTTAAGACCTTTGGTTTACAGGAAACTAGGGGAGGCATTTCTTTTGCTAGGTGGAATAGGACTTTAAATATCAGGGAGCATGGCTCCATTTGCATTCTTTTCCCCAGTCACTTTTTTCTGATGAATTAATCATGCAACTGATGACTCTGTGCTTTCAGAAACCTAAAGAGTTATGTACAGTACAGATCTTCACACCTGAAGACTTTAGAAATGAAGCTACAATTGTTAATTGTGCATAGTCAGTTTGTACGGCAATTATTAAATAGCCTCCCAAAAATGAGAAATGAATTAAGTTTACTAAAGCTGCTCAAGCTGCTGTGTGACGGTCTGGTGAATTTGCTATTCAGTTTAAACGGTGTCTAGCCTTGGCAGTGAAGTGATGTATCATGCGATTTATTTAGTGGCATGTCACTTTACCTGAAATAACAGAGGGAAAATGAACCTTTTCTTGAATGGAGATTAGTGTTTTCTGAAAGGTGGCAGCAACATGGTTCCATGATGAAGATGCTCACAGCATTAGCTGAATGTGTGTCTCTTATGTTGGCATATCCACATTGCCTTTATGACTTCTACAAATAAATCAGCTATTCTGGCATCTTGTGGAAAAACTTCTGGGGAATCTGTTGTGGTAACTTGTTCAGTAGAAACCCTGATATTTAAATCTTTTGGCTTTATTTTGTGGCTGGGGGAGGAGGGGGAAAATGCTTTTTGGATAACTGTTTTCTGCTGCTGCGAGTAGCCCACTCGTAGACTGTAGAGAAGTGAAATGCAGGGCTATGATCACAGCTAGTGGGAGGGTGGAGGCTTGGGAACATGCATGGTGCTTTCTATCTCCTCGGATCCAGAAGGGCAGATCGCATTGCTGTAAAAAAAAAAAAAATAAAAAAAATAAAAATTGTCTATTCTTAAAGATCATGCAAATTCAGGGAGAAGGCAAGAGCAGTGAAAAAAGGATTACTAAAGGAAGGGGTGCTAAAACTGGTCAGAGTGCTGTGTGTCTCATGAGAGATGGGCTTAGAGCAGGACCCAAACGAAAGTGCTGTCTCTCAGTGGCTGAGCTGCTGTGAGAGAAGAGTAAAAAGGCACACAAGAAGTTACTATTCTGAGCCCTGGGTTGCCTATGTGACCGTTGCAACAGCAGGCTTTCACGCAGTCTATTACTTCGTTAACGTAGTTGCCAATTAAAGCTTTTCCCAATGCAAAAGGATAAGGGTGGCAGGTGTAAGTCGCAGTGTTGTTAGTGTCAAATAATGAGAGCTGCTTCAGGACCTCTGTGGGTGGAAGTCTTGTGCCTCGACACTGTATCACAGCCATAATTTTGGTCACCTGAGGATGTGACAGACTTGCTGCCTGCTTTGTTAGACTTAGGAATTGCTGTGATGGGAATCTCAGCTTTGTGCATCCTGTCTACTAACAGTGCATACACACTCCCTCTCTATGTTAAGGAAACAAACTGCCAAGAGAAGGGTTTATTACCTTGTATTGAATAGTGGACCAGGGATTGTCGTGTAACTCACACTGATCACACAACATTTAATTCAACATCATTCTATGGACAGGTACCAGTAACTATATTGCAGTAATGCTTAAATGTATGCAGAAAACCTCAAACCAGCAACCAACCCTGAATAAATGAGAAAGTTCTTTAAAAAGAGTGGCTGAAAGAGCAGGACAGTGCAAGCAGCATGAGAACTTAGCCTTTAAGTGGGTGTCAGACTTCAGCAAGATCAAAAAGTATAATCATGAGGAAGGACCAGTTTTGAAACTGGAGATATGCCTGAAGGATAAAGCAGTATGTAGCCTCACTAAATGGTAAAATATATCAGATAATACCATGAGGCTCAACTTACTGAAGCTGCTTCTTATGCTGTACCAGAAAGAGGAGGCCCACTAGAATGGGTTAGTGAGCTAAGCTCTCAAAACTTGCCCACTAGAATGGGTTAGTGAGCTAAGCTCTCAAAACTTATCAAAAAGATCTAAAGGGATGATCAGTATAATCATAATGAAGAAGTTTCTAAGAGATTCCACACCTGTGTTTCTTGCAAAGCCATACAGTGAATTCTCAAATTCAAATATTGTGGTTAAAAAACAAACAAAAACCAACAAAAAAAAACCCAAAACCACAAAACACAAACCCTGAAGCTCTTCTTGCCACGACCAGCAGGAGCAGCAAACTTGCACAATAGGTCTGAAAGAGCTACTCAAGTGTAGACTCTTTATGATATTTGAATTAAAACCTTTGGCTCCTTAGGAATAGAAGATGGCAAATGCAATTGCAATTTTTGGAAGGGGTTTTCTCAGAATGACTCTTTAGCCAGTTTACTTGGTGTATTTCTGGCAGGCAGGGACTAATATGACATGCAGGGGAAGCTAGCATCGCTTTCAAATTATAAATTTTTTAAGAAATTTTTAAGGGTTTCAGGATAAGGATAAACTGTGTTCTTGTATTTCCAGAAGGTTTTTGAAAAATCTGAAGATGAAGGCTCTTAAACTGGCATGTTACAGAACAAGAGGGAAGCTTCTTAAACTTTGGCCACAAGATGACAAAACAGATATCCAACTTAGCATCATAGTGTGTGCTCATTGAGATGGGTGACCAGAGCTGGGGCTTTTGTTTTACTTTTTTTACGTTCCAAACCATTGCTTGCTGGGGATGATGATTTTGAGGATCATAAATGGATGATTTACCACATAAATACTACTATTTATATATTATGTGTTTACAGTTCAATGAGCATATATTTTGTAGTACTCTTTCTACATAGCAGTAAGCTAGTCCAAGGTAGCAAAAAGACTTAAACTTACCCTTAAAACTTACCCTACTAAGTTAATTTTACTGCCCTAATAGAAAGGAGTCAGTCATATGCAGAGTGACTTTTGGAAGTAATTAAGCTTAATTTCATTAGGCATAAATATTTCCTAGTAGGTTTAAGACTAATTTTAAATTTCTTTCAAGGTTTCCTGAATACAACAAGGATCAGGTAGGGATGGCCTTTTGCCCTTTGCCTGAAGGAAGGCTCATAGCTCTAAAGAGCTTTTGGCATCTCTTTGATATCAGGAAGCATGGTTACAGTCAAAAGCATACTGCTTTGCTTAGATATTAATATGAAAGAATACTTTCTGGAAGAAAAAAGGGGGAGTGTTTAAATCAAGATGAGATGGTAAATGTCTGGTTCTGGCTGAAGTGTTATATGCAATTCAGCTTTGAACGTGTTTTAATTTAAATGCAACGTGTTCTGAAACAAAGTTTCTGGTGTGAAGAACTCCTGAAGTTGACTTGGAGCTTTAGAACAAAAAAAATTCCACTAATGCTACTTACTGTCTAATGACATGGGAAGAGAACAAAATCATTGCTCAAACTGACTAAAGCAATTTCAATGGTATGCATGTATGGTATTGTGGGAATTGAAAGATGGAAGTAAAAATAAAGGTAACATCTGAAATATGTGTTTAGCTCAAAAGGTATCGGAAGCAGGGTTAAGGAGCAACAGCAAAAATTAGAGGCTTTGTTAAAAAAGATAAAAGGATTTCTCAAGACAAGCAATATAGCTCTAGGAATAACTGTTATGAGGAAGTCAGCTCCTGGTTTGCTCCTAGTCGTAATTATTGTCAGAACTGACCAACTGGATGCCCTAAGGCATGCACTAAGCTTTAAATCTAAATGCAACAAGTGACTGAAATCCAGGAATCCAATTCCAGCTCTGTTGGATGAAATTTGGTACCATCCCACTTTCCCTTTACTTGACGCTTAGCTGCATATAATGATGTTGTATGCCTCATTTAACGCATGCCTGTCAGGTTTTGTGAGTGGAATGCATCTTGTAATTTGGGAATGCGAGTAAACTCTGTTGTAGTCTTATGATGCATAATTTTAATAAGTAGCATGCCATACTACCATCTCTTTTTTTTTTTTTAAAAGTCCAGCTTTTTTATTGTAATTTTTGTCAATGTGGTTTTGATAGATATTGATGAGGAAAAGTATGGTAAGTTGTTCCTGAACATATTAATGTGAATGGATGGCTTTATGGCACAAAACCAATATATCTACTTTTAGGGTTTTATATTGTTATTAATATGACAGACCTGTTAATAGAACTTACTTTATGGCATAATTATCCCAAATAAACATTTTTAGCCTGAACTGTGAAGGATTAAGAGACTTTAAATTCTCAGTTGTCTTATTTAGGACTCAATGGATCTAAAGTAAAAGAAAATGTTGGTGGTCATTGGGCAAACTTTTTTTTTTTCTTGCATTTTAAACACTAGTAGGTGGAACTTTGTGATATCCCAGGTTTGACTTCAGCCATCAGCTGCCTTAGTCCAAATTTCGGCAGCTCCACTCATCTCAAGTTATCTGAGGAACCTGAGAGAGACACTAAATGCATCTCAGGTACTTGAACACACTAGAAACAATGTCGAATGGGACAGAGTCATACCGAGATGTTAAAATTTTTTTCTCTGGGATTATAGTCTTAACTTGGAATTATCTGGTATTATAAGCAGTCCTGTCAAATTCAGCTTTTTTTTTTCAGTTTACGATGTCATCACAGAGCAAAAAGTAGATGAGCCTAGTAAAAGGAAGTACTGAGAATGAAGCTTCAGGGCTTGTGGGTCAGAAGGGAGAAGCTGTCTGAGTGCTGATCAGAGCCGTGGACTGTAGGAGACCCTTCAAGACATTGCTCCGTTAATGGATATTTGGAATGAGTAACTCCTGCTTTCAGAAGAGTGTTTTAAGTAGTTAAAAACTCAACTCTCCTGCATGGGTTTATGTCTTGAAGGGTTTGGCTTCTTGTGGACAAGTCGGCATCGTAATATGAAATAGGGGAGTATGAAAGCCTAGTATTTTAAATACATGGGACACTTGACACGTTCTGTAATGATGATCACATTGGTTTTACTCTGTAGAGCTTTCCAGTATGTCTCAAAGTCTGATGTTCCTTGAAAGCGTTCGCAGGTTTTTCTGAAGCCCTACTTGTTGGATCAGTCTCTTGTATCTATTCAGTTCTCTCATTCAAGTTAAAATACCTTAAATTCAGGAAGCTAATGATTAGTTTAAGCTTTTAATAACAGTTTTTCTACTCAGTGTTCTATACAGCACTTTTTGATCTTGTTTCTTAATCCAGCTGTCACTTCAGTTGGAGCTGACTTGCTTCGTGAGCGTGGGAAGGCCATGGCTTGGAAAAGGCAGGGCAGTGCTGGCCTGGGCAGGTGGTTGATGCTGTCAGACAATGTCTGCTCGCTTGCTGGGCTCCTTGCAGAGGCTGTGGAGAGAGCTGCTTCGTAAGAGAAGGTCATGTTCTTCATGCTGTAATAACTCACCTTCAAGACTGTTAGAGTTTTCCCTTGCTGCTACCAAAACAGGAGGGAAATGATGCGGGAATCCTTTGTGTGAACATTGCTAATTTGTACTACTGAATTGACTTCAGACTACTGAAGTCCAAATTTGTTAGCCATCATTCAATAAGAAATAATTTGGGATCTTGAAGCAAAGAGGCTACCGTTGGATGAAACAGCTACTACAGAAGTGTCAATCACAGTAGGCAGCAGCAATCATTTAGATTAAGTGTGATAAATACCAGTGTTTACACCCACTGCAGAGTCTAGGAACAGTAGCCAGTTTTTATTTCAGTTAGGGGGGTACATCTGCCTCCCAAGAGATTAAGCTTCAGAGTGAAGTCAGATTTCTCTTTGAGAACTCAGTGAAACTTGTGACCTTTGAATTTATCATTTATAACACAGGAGTTGTAATAAGGGAAACTCGTCACTACACCGCTGTTGGGCACATTTATGGCTGAAGGTGACGTATTAAAAACTTTTTGTTGCATCTTGTGCCCTCTCCCTCTTAGCTGTTCAATCTATTTGTAATTGCCTCTTCATAAGCTAGGTTCTCTGAGATGCTTCCACTAAAACAACAGCATGCCACTGAACTAATTGAACTCCTAGTTGTTCGGTTAGGCACACTTTAACATACAGGATAGTGACCTGTAAATGCATACTGTTCTGAATGAACTTTTTATTTTATTAGCATTCATTCATATTTCTTGTGAATCAGCTGGTGAGTTTCTGTAGCCTTTGAGACAGACCCTCATACCTACTTGAAAGTAAGAAAACTGACCCCCTAGAGCAGAAGACCTCACACTTTTCCAGTGTGATTTCCAGGTCACTTTCTCAGTTACAATTACTTTCCATTATAATAATATTACAGACAACTGGGTGTTTCCCCCCCTAAGGAAAAATGTCATGTGATGGTTTGAAGCTGTGGAACATACCTAGTGCTGTGGGTTTCAAACTATAGTATGCAAAGGCATATTTTTCAGTATCTCAAAAGCTGTTTTTTGAAACAGATTAAAATGACATGACAACTGAAACATATGGGGACAGTTTTTATCACTGCAGCCTCTTGGTATGTAGAACTGTCCAGTCTTCATTGAACTAATTAGATTAAACAAAGGCTTTCCTGAGATAATCACTTTGCAAGCCTTTTCCTATATTACAGCAACCAGCTTTAGTGTGTTGTTGAAGGTCAAATGCTAGTACCAGCTGATGCTTAATATCTGAATGCATAGTGCTCAAGCAGATGTAAAAATTAAATTGAATGACACAGGATATATAACTGCTGGAGCTTTGGCTCTTGAGGTACGAGTTTGCTTAAGTGTTTTAAGATTTAATTTTCTTGATCAATATTGAAATGCATTACCAGTAGGTTGGTGAAGTATGTATTAAATGCAAATTCAATAATAGAAAAGACTTGGATAGGGGTCTAAGGTAAGCTAGGTCCTGTGCCTCTGGGCAGTAGTAATTTTGCCACTCTTAAACTTGGCTGTTCACATTTGATTGTCAGTGCATGGCCACTGCAAACTATCACTTCAAGGTAGCCTTAATTTTAAAGAATGTAGAACACAGATTATAGCTTTCTTCTAAATAGAGGGAAATACTAAATTACTAATTATTAAATACTTTCACCTATGAAGGACTGTTTCTGGAGTCCTTTTTGAAGTGTACTTGATGTTCAGGGCTGCCTCAATAGTAGCTGCTTTTTGGCCCTGGGGCAGGGGAATACCATGGGTTTATATTTAAAGTGTTGTTGTTACAAGAACACTTCAAGAAACATGCTACAGCTTGTTCTAGCTTGGTCAACGCAGCATGTTCTGGTGGCACTAGAGTTGTAATCTATAGTCTCTGCATGCTTTGGTAAACGTATCTACATGTAGACTTCTGTTTAGAGCTTGTCCTTTTTCCAGTCCAACTACAGAGGCTTGTGAGGCTGTCGAACTTCTAACACTGGTAAAATTACCTAACCTTTCTTTCATGGGTTATGGTTTTGAATTAATGTCTTTGGTAACAAAGCACGCCCACTTAGCAATAAATATTAATTTGATTTGGGTAAGGAGTTTAAGATGCGGTACTCCTCATAGGCAGCCGTGATGGTGCGAGGTGTCAGTGAAGCTGTTACAGTCATAGAGCAGCAGGGTCTTTTCAGAGAGATTCGCACAAGCGTCTGAATCCTGCCTATGAGAGAACGTGCTGCTGCTGTAAGGTGCCTCTGCAGTGCAAGATTTTTAGTCATTTGGGTGTGACAGACTATAGCTTTAAGGTTGGTCCTACTCTGTGATATGTAAACAAGGGATTATCCAAAAGTTGATGTGCCTAATGAAAGACAGACTTAATCATCTTGTATGCAGCTTGTTTAAGCTGGACATTAACATAACTTCAACTGAATTAAACTTTAAATAAGCTGGAACTTCAGCAATGGTGTGTTAGTGACTTTTAGTATGATAACTGTTTCTTGAATTTAAAATTTGAGATATTAGACGATTGAAAGTTTGAGGTGAGTTGCTTTTAACTATAGTGCTTCAGAGCTCATGCTACTCAGATAATGTATCTCAAATGGCTGCTGCAAGAATTGAGAACTGGAACACTGGTCAAAACAAAATATTCCACTAGTTGAAGAGATAAATATTATTAGATGATCTATGCAGCTTAAAAATGAGCTTTCTTTTTATGATACTAGAATTTCACTGTTTATAGTTGCATTATGCATCGCCGCTTTGTTACAAAAGCGGACTGTTGGAACTTGCTGTAACAGGAAGCAATTGAATGTTGCAAGGTTTGACATCAAAACTGCATTAAGGATATTTCTTAAAGAAATTTGTAGCGAGATTTTTCTGTAGGAATTGGCAAAGAAACTATGTTAAGGTAAGTCCATTCTGTACCCATGTGCTGAGAGGCTTTTGTACTGTCCGTTGAAATGCCTGGTGAAAATGGGCTACTGGAGCAGATTCTTTCTGGTCTGATTTGGTGTAACAATTGCTAATGTTTAACCAAGTTTTTATGATTTGGAGTAAAACTGCTCATGCTCAGTATTCAGAATTTGAAGTCTTCACACTGTTCTTCTCAATTTTCCACAGCTATTTCCTAACATGGATGTGCCAAATAATCTGTAACACTGCTAGAGCTCATCTGCAGAATCGCACTGCTTTTGTAAGCTTGTTGAACTTGACTGTGAACCCTAAGGGTCCATTGGTACGTTAGGACACCATTGAGGTACTTCAGAACATCTGAGAACCCCTTCCAGTAGAAACTGTTAGCAATAGCTAATCACTGGACTATTATGTCTTGACAAAAATGGATCTAGATGCATAGATTCAAAGCACCATGTGAGCAATGATTAAGCAATGTTCTTGCTCTTAAGATTACTTGCATGTGAAAGCAAGTCTTGCTCTGGCTCAATAGTCAGTCTCAAAGCTTTTCAATGTCAAGTGAGCAGTGACTAGAGCTGTAGCTTTTCCTGACCTCATGTCTGTACTTGGATTTGGGTGTATCTGGCCCTCAAGTGCAAGGCTCTTGCTAGAGGCTTGAACAGAGCTTTTCTTAATTAAAATTGAATCACGTTTGATGCAATTAGTTGTGGGGCATTCTGCTTGGTCTATTTTTGCCTAATTAGCAGCTGCAGCATCTTCTCCGTAGCTATACAAACTCATTTGTGTGATCTGCTTCTTGTTACACTGTCATAGCTTATGATCAGATGCCAACTGATAAATCTTCCTAGGCTACTAGTTGGCCAACAGTGTCCAGCTTTTAGGCATTAGATAAAGATGTGTGGCTTTAAAGAGCACTCTTTCATATACGATTTGCATGAATTTCTTCACTTACAGGATACTCTAGCAGAACATGTTATAGTCAGCTGAAGAATGTGTGTTAATCAGGCTACATCCTAGCATGCAGGTTAACACCATTGTCACGGACTGCTGTAAGATTTTTTTTTTTTTCAAGAAACGGAGAAAAACCCAAAGATTTAAAATGAATTTTTAAATTAGGTACCTTGTTGATGTTATAGGATGTTGAAGTTTTGTGCATATGAATATTGACTGCTTGATGCTTTTTGTCGCTCTCCAGAAAACAGCCATAGACAGCGCTTTTCTCAGAATCTCCTAGTGCTAGGAAGAGAAGAGCAGTTGTAGTTCTGCTGGAGATGGGACTGTCACTTGTGGTTGGGTGACATCACTTCAGGGTCTTTCAGCATCAGTGGTTGTCTTCAGCGCAAATGCAGTACTGTGGCACGGTGCTTAAAACAGTAGATTGATTATAGCTGAAGCTGATCGTTTCCAGAGAAGAGAACTGAGACTTTCCTGGAACCAAGACCTTAAATTTCTGGTAATTAGGTGCTTATACCTGGACCTCAACACAGACACAGTGGTTCAACTGAACAGTCCTCTAACCTGGCAGGGCAAAAACCAGAAATCCTTTCTTTGCTATTTGACTCTCTGTCTTTGTAAAGCAATGCAGTCAGTGGTAACTGATTGCCTTTGCTAGGCATATGACACCTGAGGGTCTTGTTGACCTGGAAGTGTCCAAGTTACTGTTCATCTGAGCCTGGCAGCCATAATGTTTCATGGGGGAATATATTGTTACTTGTGCTCACCGTGCCCCATTATGTCGATAAAGCTGACTTACGTGATCAGACTTCTGTCTTCTGCACACAGCAGGTCTTTATATAGGCACGAAGTGTTTGTGCGTTCGCTATGTTGTTGTGTAGATACATGTGTACATGCAAGATGTGTCAGCCGAGCGGGAATTAAATACAGAGTGCCTGTGCAGGTTAAGAATCCTGCGGGTAGATGTTAATTTGTCAGCTACAGTGCTCTGATAATGAGCCAGAAGAGCTGCTCTTAGCCTCCCCATCCCTTCTGTAGGAAGGTGGTATTGTGCAATTTTCCCTTCTGTTCAAAGAATTAAATGCAGATACTGTGAAAGGCTTGACTTATGATGGAATGGTCTGGAGGGAGATTAAAACTGTTTGGACATGAAAATGCATTAAGGTCTGCCTGAAGATATACTCCTACTTACACTACAAAAGTACTTCATGTTTGGGCTAAGTTAGCGTGGAAACTGTTTTCCTTGAGGTTTGCACAAATGACTTCGTGGGAAAACACAAAAGCTTGGTCATCCCAAACTCTGATGTGAAAGCTTTGGTGAAAAGTCGGGATTTTTACCTTGAGCGTGTTCTTACCCCATGTGACATGAGTGGTGTATGCTCCAAACTCCATTTTCCAGGTGTTTTTAAAGGTTTCCTCTTGATGATGAACCGTATGGATATACCAAGCAAAATGCAAGACTTAAAAGGCAACAGCTGTTCTAAGTTAATGATTTAAGAAAGTGTAATAATGCAGGGTTATTTTGAGATGGGAAATGTCAATTTTATGCCTCATCACTCTTGCCAGCTGAATGCTAACTAAAAATATTATAGGAAATATGAAGAAATTGTCCTTAAGCAGAAATTCGTTCCATAACCTCAATATGAAGAGTAGGGTTGTCTTGCAATGTATTTCAGTATAGTGTTATGTAACTGAATGTGTATTTATTTTTTCCCTAGACCGTACATGCCATTTGGCTTTGGGATCAGAACGCACCATGGGACAACCTCAAAGATATCTCTCCAGACGGGGTCTCTTACTTGGGTGATGTGTCTGCTCTCCTGACTGTCTTCATACCCAAAGGATTTATTTTGCTTTTGGAAATATTTGAAGTTGAAATCTTGTTCCTTACTGGAAATTGTCTACACTAAAGACTGCACGCATCATGGGTGATATGGCAAACAACTCGGTTGCATATAGTGGCGTAAAAAACGCCGTAAAAGAAGCTAATCATGGAGATTTTGGAGTTACTCTTGCAGAGCTCCGTTCTCTTATGGAACTTCGAGCTACAGATGCACTGCATAAAATACAGGAATGCTATGGAGATGTACATGGCATCTGTACAAAATTGAAAACTTCACCAAATGAAGGTAAGTCAGTTTTAACACTATAATTGAGGAAACTCCATTTAGGAACAACCTTAGTCAAGCAAACCACTTCTTTTTTTTAACATAATAAAGTTTATAAAAGTATTTCTATTACCAGAGTAAAATATTGCTTCTTACTACTCTAAGGCAGAAGTATTCAATGGTAATAAGTAAGCAAGAGTATTTTTCAGTTGGTCTAACTGCATGTGAGATGTTGGATTAGTGGTGAAGTTGTACTTTGGAATAAAGTTCATAGACGTAGGCATCCACGTATGAAACAGCAATGCAACGTAGCAATGTTTAACTTACTCTGAAAGTATAAGTTTTGTGAATAGCTCATGTGACCTATAGTTCACAATTCAGATCATGCTGTCATAGAACACAAGGTTTTAATAGTCGAATGCAGGGCTTATTAATGCTTCTGTGTTGCTACCTAGTTCTTGTATTCCCTAATGCAACAGTTTTTAAAACTGGTGACATCTGTTTTCTATTTGTACTACATTGAATTCTTAACAGCAGGATCTAGTTTTTAAATCTATAGTATTTCTGTAGATTTCATTTGATCTATACAAAATAACTATCAATACAGCTTTAGGCACTAAGAGGTACTGTCACTATTAGTAGAAGGTTTGCAAAGTGATCACACAATCTTATTCTCTAGAAATAAGCATATCTGAAGAAGTCTTTCCCATGTTGGACTTGATGGCATTCTGTGAAGTATGGCTACCTGATTGATGCTTTCGCTCTCTAGAGTTATACTACTCCAAGATAGACTGTACAAATGTGAAGAAGGAAATAAATGTATCAAGTCTCCTTCCTGAGAGCTTTCCAGAAGTTTTTCTTAAGATCTGGCCATCTCCTGCTACTTTCTTCCAATATAAATGAAAACTATAAGCTTTAACTTCTGAAAGAAAGATGCAAGTCGTATTGCTTAAGATATCTAAACTGTAGTATTCTGTAAAAATGTTTTTACATATTTTTGTCTAACATTAACTCAAACCTAATGTGAAATCCTGCAGTTGGTAGTGAGTGAGAAGTACCAAAACCAAGATTTTGGCGAACTGTGGTATATTGGGCATTTAAGCACTCGCATAGCTTTTAACCAATGTGGTGTCATGCTGGTGGCAGTAAACTACCTGCTGTCTTAATCCTGGAGAGCTGTTGCTTTCTGTTCTTCAGAAATGCTATGGAAAGGTTTGTCTCCTTGGATCAAGAACAGCCTACTAATGCCTTAAGATATCTCTGGGTCCATCTGCATTTAGCATGTTTTGGCTTGATCTGCTTTTGAAGCCAGACTCCTGATTTCCAGACTTGTGGAATTATTTCAGTACGTGAACTGTGCTCTTCTTACCAAACTGAAAGTAGCCAGCTCTCATGCCTGACCTGCCAGCGAATGGGAGTAGACCAGTTTTAGGTTGAGGAAGAAATCGGTAAAACACGAGGAGTGCAAACTTCTGTTCCTTGGCATCAACAGAGTTGTAAACCTTAGTGCCTGTGTGTGAAGCACCGCCGTGTACCAGTGGTGTAACACCCCTTAGATGGGAGCAGCAGTCTCTGGTTACCCTACTGACCTGTCACAAAGTATTGAACGGCAGTTTCCTTTCTCACTGAAAAAGGCTGTAGTTTTCTACAGTCAGGAACTGACGTGAGAGTCGAATCCTGTTTTACAGTAATCTGCAAGGTTTAAGGCACATTATTACTACAAGATAGGTGGGTGTACGATTGTAGAGAGCCATGATGCACTAAGCACCAAATACCTGGTGTACTGCAGGATTCACTTTATGTCCCTGAATGTAACAAGCAGCTTAACACACGGGACTGATGAGTATTGGCGTATTAAAACTAGAAAGGGTTAGATGCCCTTTCCTACAGATTGATTCTGCTGTACTGCAGACTGTGTGATCAAGGCCTTTCCATTTCAAAAGGATTTGACATTTAGAGGTACCGTCCTGCAATCAGTTAAATACAATCACTAACCTGATAAAAGGGCACCATCTTTTTTTTGAAGTGCGAGAGCAGCACATAACCACAGCAAGGCCTCAATAGTCAAATGTGGTAATTAGCTCAGAAAAGGTTAAGTAAGATGAGATAGAGCAGTGTCCTCTACAAAGGTCTCATTTCGGCTCTAAATCACTACACGAAACTTTAGAGAATCAGCCTCTCTGTCGGGTAAACTGCTATAAATTTCTCAGCGGTAGTACTGGAGAGCTCTTGTAAAAGTAGAACTAGCTCTCTTTGACAAAAGTATAGAAATGGAGACATTTCTAATGGAGAAAATCTAGGCAAGATCTATGCAGAAAACTGCTATGTGTTATACTAGTTGTAGCTCTCTAAAGTCTCGTGTGTACACCTGCAAGGCCCTATGGCACTTCTTCCTATTCAGAAACTTTCTTTATGATATGAAATGCTGACTTGTGTAATTACCAGTGGCTTCACACCAAAAGTACAGGTAGTTCCAAGATGCTACATGGTAGGTTGGTTCAGCTGGTATAATTTCTTGCTTTGAAGTTGTTGACAATGTAAGGTAATGTCTGTTTTCAGGAGAAATGTGGATCAGACCTATCTGATATGAAATGAGAAATGGTAACTGTCCTTTATCAGTGTTACTAAAAAAAGACACTGAGCAGACTTCACTGCTTAGTATTTAACGTTTATCATGTCCTTTACGTGTGTACAAACGTATGCAAATGTGAATGTTTAACATATCTGTAGTAGCAGAAGTCCTTCCTATATTCTGGAGAGATGGGCCACCACCAATATTCCCACAGGTCTACATAATTTTGATTGTCTAGTAACTGCTACATCTAGATTTCTAATAAAATTTGTATATGAAGCTTTAACTAGTCCCTTGCCTAATATTTTTCAAACTAAACCCCAAATAACATAAATTACCCTGGTTAAGATATATAATGAACAATATAACAGCAGTAGTTTCAACCTCAGGACGGTAGATTGTGAACTATGAAATTGCCAGCTGTGTGGTAAATGTAGCAAGTTCTATAATACACCAGGCACCATTATTGTGAATACTAAAAATACAAATGCTTTTTGTCTTTGCTAGGCTTATTCGCTAATCTTCACTAAGTGGTTCTGATAGTAGCTAGACTTTATGTAGCCTTATTGGGAAACAATTTTAATTCTTCAAAGCCCATTGCTATATATTTCTGATGTTCTGCATCCTTGTACCCTGTGAAGGGAGGAGGAAAGTGGTGCTGCTGACATTATGTAAATAATCTTCCAAACTCTGCCATGCTAAAAGGAAGAGGGAAATGGTATCTGTTGCAAAACAGCAGTATGGTCGGGCCATTTGGAATGGCCAAGCTGTCCTGAGTTTCTCTAGATCCTCTCAGATAGCTTGAGTTTTTGAAAATGGTCTTGCAGTGCTCTTTGAGTTGAGAGTGAAAGTAAGCACCTCAAAGCTTGAACTTCCAGAAGTGTAGTGTTATGGCTAACCAGTAAAATAGCATAGCTCCTTTGTATTAAACCTCCAAAGCCATGAATTCGAGGTGAATCTAAGAGTGTTAGAATAAATATAATTTATTATATACACTGAGTGTGTTTAATTCATTTCACTTTTGAAAAGATACGCATGTAATATTTTGTTTTTCAGTTAAGTGATTACATAGCAGTTGTTAGCATTTAAAACTGAGCTTTGCAGTTCAGTAGTCTTTGCAAAGTGTCTTGAAATATTATTTGATGGCTCTAGGAAATATCTGTTAGAGGTGTTAAATACCCCACTTATTATGAAAGCCAGTTGCAGTGGTCGCTGTTCTTATTGATTACCTAGAGGGTTTGCAATGCCTTTATCACTAAGCAGTTGGGTTAACTACTAAAAAAACTGCTGCTAAGAAAATTGTTGTCTGTAAGCAGGTGCTGATCATAACCTTGGGGGCAATATGGTTGAAGTATCCAGACCGTTGCTCTGAACATGGCTGGGCGTTTGGCCATTTCGCTTTGCAAAATGAGCTAGTGACTTAAATTCTGAATGGTGGGTTAGGCAGCTGGAAACTGTTGAAGGAGTAAACAGGAGGTGTACTTATGGAAGACCTTGAGTGCATGACCTTGCGCTGAATATACTTGGTATTCCTTTATTTTTAAGGACTTGGCTAACTCTTGAAGCATGCAGTGCCTTTTAGTGAAGGCCCCTCACTCTTGCCTGCTAGTGTCTCTTAAGGATGGTACAAGAGTTGAGACAGAGAAGAGGACTCAAATATGCCATATAAGAAAGAAGATAGGTACGAAACTGAGGTGACAGACCCTGCGCAGTGCTGAATATGGGCTCTCTCTGTGTGAGAAGAGATAGAAAGTGAAGCTTCAGAAGAGCAAGCAACTGCTGTCCAGGTGGAAGCAGCGTCATTAAGTGGCTGCCTATCTCCATGTGATGCCTGGAGAGCTTCACCAGCTTTCTATAGTCTCTTATATAATAATTAATACACAAATACAATATTTACAGTATTTTATATTATTAATTATATTAAATATTTCATTATAAATGTTACATTAATTGTAGGATCCTAGGATGTTATCTCTGAATACAGAATCCCTACAGTGGGAACCAGAGCTGGCTTCACAGGCTGTGGTCTTGCTAAAGCTGCATGGTGCTACTCAGTCTCGATAGTAGTAATTCTACTAATGATCTTGTCTTGCAAACTTGTTTACTTTGTACAAAGGTATGTCTGTTACTATTACTCTGTTGCTATATCGTATTAAGTGCAAGTAGGTAGACCATCAGCTTACTTTATACTAGCAAAGTATGAATTGTAAAATATAGCTGTTTTTCTATAGTGACTCTGATTTAATCATAATACTTCTGTAATTATATTTGAGATATGGCTTTTCAATATTGTTACTGAAATATGGAGTGGGACTTGACTCCGTGAATGGGAAACCTCAGTCATGTCTAATGTGAGGGTGAAATGCATATAAGCATCACTAACTTTGTCTTATTATTAAATAGGTTTAAGTGGAAATCCAGCAGATATAGAAAGGAGAGAAGCAGTTTTTGGGAAGAACTTTATACCTCCTAAAAAGCCAAAAACATTTCTTCAGTTAGTATGGGAAGCACTACAGGACGTTACACTAATTATATTAGAAATTGCAGCCGTAGTATCCTTGGGCCTTTCTTTTTACCAGCCTCCAGGAGGAAATGAATCATGTAAGTAAACTTTTTAAAAAGTAGGTATCTACCTGTATTATACTACTGACTTCCGTGGTCCCACATGCCTATACTGTGAATCTGGTGGGAGACAGTAAGTCAGTGGAAAAGCAGCTTATTATTCCTTATTGAGAGAACACTACTAAAACTCTAGCTTGCCTTAAAAGGGCAACATGAGATTTCCCTGGTCATGATCTCGTCTCATTCTGACCAAAATAATGCCAAAGGTAAAGTGCAAGCAGCAGGAACAAGAACTTCTCTTAAACCCCGTCATGTTTCTGTGCAAGTTGTTTTTTTAGCTTTGCCTCAAATATTTAAGCAATTTATAATTTGTGGTCATGTGCTTTCTTTGGGGAGTCAGCAAGTCTTAAATTTTCCTTGATTTGCAATATGACACTGGTAACTTTCTAATTTAAGAAATGAAACTATATTTATAGTTCTAAATGGAAAACGAAGGGATCTGGCCTTCATTGAACTGAATTTTTGCAATGATATCTGGCTTGTTAAGATAAGGGTAAAGTGGGAAATGTTGAGAAAGCAGAAGGTGGTTAACTAATTGTCTAGTCTGGCATTCTTATGCCATCATTTAACAAGATAATAAGGACAGGTAACTTTCTATATCAACTTCTCTTACGTTCAGGTAAGCGGGGATGTAAATTCTAGATGGTTTAACTTCCCTGAGCTGCTCTAGCTTTCAGGTTCTTTAGCTTCTTTGTGTGTACTGAAAATAAATGTAAAATTGCGAAGAAGGCTAGCATGGAAAATGTTTAGCAACTATTAGTAGTTTCTTCTGTTTGGGAAAACTTTTTTGTTGTTGAAATAACTGTCTGTGTGAAGTTTCTTAAACCTAAAACCTGTTTTCTACAGTATGTGGATCAGTAAATGTTGGTGAAGAAGAGGAGGAATCTGAAGCAGGTTGGATTGAAGGAGCAGCAATCCTCCTATCTGTAGTTTGTGTGGTATTAGTAACAGCTTTCAATGACTGGAGTAAAGAGAAACAATTTCGGGGACTGCAGAGCCGTATTGAACAAGAACAAAAATTCACAGTCATCAGAGGTGGCCAAGTCATCCAAATACCAGTAGCTGACATAATTGTTGGAGATATTGCACAAGTGAAATATGGTAAACATATTTTTAAAGTTGAACTTTCTTGTACTTAAAAAAAAAAAAAAAGAACTGCAATCAACATACCCAGTCGTCTCTCGTAGGTGATCTTTTACCGGCTGATGGTGTACTCATTCAAGGAAATGACCTCAAAATTGATGAAAGCTCACTGACTGGAGAATCTGATCATGTAAAGAAATCTCTGGACAGAGATCCTATGCTGCTGTCAGGTGTGTAGCTTTTGACAGTTCTTGAAGGAAGTGGTTTGTTTCTGGGGGTAAACTGGTTATTTAAAATCTTGAGATTAAAATCTGGCAAGCTGGACCTTATCTAGGCTGACTCCTAAAAGTATCCAAAACCAGTGCAACTACTACAAAACTTTGTCAAAATGAGCAGACTCTTAAAACTGACAAACATTTTGTGTAGTTGCTTATGGCTTTATTTTCCAGATAGTTTTGGCAATTAAAGGTCTAGGGGAACACAGTGGTACATATATACACATCTTAAGGTTTTGTCAATGTGAAGTTTGAGAACTCATTTCCTTTGTGCTCTGCCATATAACTGCTCAAGTCTCAGTGGAAAACCTGATTCAATCTTTCAGGTACACATGTGATGGAAGGCTCTGGAAGAATGGTGGTTACTGCTGTAGGTGTGAACTCTCAAACTGGAATCATCTTTACCTTACTTGGGGCTGGAGGAGATGAAGAGGAGAAGGAGAAGGAAAAAGAGAAGAAGGACAAGAAAAGTAGGCGTAATAATCTTAAAGCCCTGGGGAGGGAGGGGTGAAGTCCTGAATGTTACTGGATAAAAACATGTTCTAGTCATCTGGAGCCAGAAGTTGTTTTTTAAACCTCATACTATCAGTAGGTTTCACAGGAAAAAAACCTCAGGTCCAGTGACCTAAGAGTACACCACTACTAATAACTCTTGTCACATCGATTTTTAATTAAACTTCAGATCTCATTGATCAATTAGAGGCTGGAAAGTTTGCAACTGCTAACCAGCCATACCATGTATAAATTGTTAAACTGCCATCTTGTATGACTGCAAAGTACATTCATGTCTAATAGCAAATATTTGTTTACAGCAAACAGGTTATTACCAATAACTCAACCTAATAATATCTAGTTCTGCTTTTGACAGATAGAAAAATGACCTGTATAGGGAGTTCTTCTGTGACACTTGAAGGGGAAAAGCTTGTACCATTGGTACTGCTGAGTCTGTGGATATCTTAAGCATATATTAAACTGACTTTGATAAAGATGAGCAGACAGCTGCTTCTGCCACTGCTTTTCTTCCAGAGCTGAAACTTTGAATGCTCAGAGATACACACAAGCCAAATCCCTAGTGGCACTTTTCTGTAAACTTTCTTTTTGGAGGGATGAGGGGCCCTTCCGTGAAGTGTGAAATGGGCTGTCTTCCTTATTCTGAAGGACTTGCTCAGTAGCTGGAATTACAAGGTCACTCATGTAAGCCGCAGCCTCTATCCTGAGAATCCAAGCTTAGAAATGTTAACCAGTAATGTTTTGATACTCGCTCTCACAAGGCATGTTCAGGTCTGAACTTTACCACAGCAAAAACTTTTCTAGAAACTGTTGAGGTCTACTGGATGGGAGTGAGCCTGAGGATTCCTGGCAGAAAAATACACTTTTTTTCATCAGAGGAATATGAAACAGTAATGGAAAGCCATACAGAAATGTGCTTAGGAATCTCAGTGGCCCTCACACTAAAGAGGCAATTGTTGAAATGTGTGCTCTGTGCAGGAGCTAGGATTGAACTGTGCTTTTTGTCTTGTCCTAATCCACAAATACTTTACAATTCTGACCCTTCCTGAAACTTTTAGTAGTAAGTTCCTTCAGGAGTAAGTGACAAGAATTGTTACAAGAAGAATTGAAACTTCAAAATTAGTTTCAAGCTCCAGCCTGGTAGTGAAGAGCAAAAGTTGACCTGCAACACTTCCAGGGGTTGGTGTGGAACAGTTTCCATCCTTTGCTCTTCCCCTTACAGAGGAAGGAGAAGGAAGCAAGCAACAGTACCAGCTGCTACAGGAGATATGGAGAAGATCATAGCTTTTATTAATATTCTGCCAGTGTTTATTATTCTATAAGCAGAATTCTTTTTGACGAGTAGTGTTTTGGTGTATCCTAGGGCCTGAACACTTGTGGGGTTTTTTTCTGCCAAGATAGAATACTTCCTCTTTCCCTTAAGTTAGGTGTCTGATAAGATTCTCCTTGGTAAAACTCAGGTTAAACTAAATTAGCTTCTCTGTGAATGTTAAGGAGATTAAAGTGGCTATTTTTAGTTGGCTGTGTATGGCTTGGTTCAGAGTGAAAGCAAATGTATGTACAAGGAGTTAGAAGTAACTCAAGTGTCAAAAGAACTTTGCTCTTGTAAGAGGGAAGGGGGAACTAGGGAAGAACAAATTAGGAGACAATGAGTTTTTAAGAAGTCTGAAGTGGCGTGGCATCTTCTCTAGAAGGTAAACATGGTGGTGTTTTTTTGTTTTTTGTTTTGTTTTTTTTTCTCCTTAGCTGTTCTGAGGATGCTCGGCAGGGGGGCAAATCTTATATATAGAAATCCGACTATGTCACTGTCCACAGTAATAATGTAGTGGAGGTATTAAATGTCATGCCAGACAGGCTGCTTGATGATTTGATTTTCTTCTACCTGAGTATTCTCGTACATTTCAGTCTACATAACCTAAGGCTGAAGACTTAATGAATTACCAGTGATATTGAAAAATTCTAGGTTTTGTTCTGAGTTCCTCAGTTTTGTGCGTTTATTTGAGGTCATTGCAAATAGTAACTATAACCCTTGCTTCCTCTACTTAGGAGAAAAGTTTGTCACTTGCCAAGGTAGTATCTAAACCTTTTTACATGAAAACACAAAGAAAAAAAGGTAGTGTGCCCCCCTGCCCCAATAAGCTACACATGATGTGTCAATCTTTTAGTTACCTTTAATGTTTTGCTCATTAATTTCTTTCATTATTTCACTGTCCTGTATGATCTCTTGTTGAACTCCATTTCTGAACAGAGGGAGGAGCAATATTTCATTATGAACTTGAACTATTCTCTTAGTGGTGTAATATTGGTATGTTGCCAACAGATTATGTTCATGCTTGCGTAAACAGGGTTAGCATAGATCCAGTAATCCAGCACTGTACCTCCATTAAGCTTTGGTGTGGATTTATAAATATTTTATACTACAATAGCTTCTGCAATATTGTGCAAAAGCGCAGATTCTGGAAGTGAGATCTTACAGTTCATTTACAGTAGTAGTCAGATCCAATTGCTGAGTGTTGGAAGAACAGAGAGCAAGACTGAGGCCACCAGAATCACTTTAATGTCACAAATTTCTTTCCTAGAAAAAAGTTTAGGCAAGCCTTATAAAAGCTTTCCTCACAAGCAATAAATGTCTGTATCAGTAATTTGTGTAAACTTAACTATGGTAGCATAACACTGCTGCAGTTTTGTATGGGAGAAGTAAAGTCCAAAAAATTGATAGGAGCTGTTTCTGTGGGTTGACATACTTTTTAAAGCCTCAGTTATGTCAGCCCTCTGTCTCCAGTTTGTTCTACACTTTTTTTAAAAAGGCAGTTCCTTGTTTCAGCATATGGTAATGTATGCATTATATATAAACATGAACACTGAAATGAACTCTGCACTGGCAATTTAAAACGCAACTTTTTCCCCTCTCTGACAGGTAAAAAGCAAGATGGAGCTGTTGAAAACCGTAACAAAGGTAAATGCAGGTTCTCTAATCCTTTCTTGCAAGTCCCTATTTTCTGAGAGTGTATGGAATGAATACGTTCTTTCCCTTGAAAATGCATATTGGATACTTAAATCCACAGTGCTTATGCTAAAGATGGCACAAGTGAATCTGCACAAAGCAAATGCTTAAATGAACTTGGTAGTCTCAACATAGCTAGATACTACAATAGTAAACTTTACCAATGATTTTCAAGCTACCTTGTTGAGGTGCGTTAACCTTGTCTGGCTGCCAGATGCCCACCCAACTGCTCTCTTGCTCCCCCTCAGGAGGATGGGGCAGAAAATAGGATGAAAATCTTGTGGGTTGAGATAAGGACAGGGAGATCACTTAATTATCTTCAAAGGCAAAACAGACTCAACTTGGGGGAAGATTAATTTATTACCAATTAAAAATAGAGTAGGATGGTGAGAAACAGAAACAACTAAAACCACCTTTCCCACCTCCCCCCCTTCCTTCCAGGCTCAGCTTCAGTCCTGACTCCTCTACCTCTCCCCTCTGAGGAGCACAGCGGGATTGGGGAATAGGATTTTTTGGTCAGTTCATAATACTTGTCTCTGCCGCTCCTTCGTCCTCATGTTCTTCCCCTGCTCCATTGTGGAGTCCCTCCCACAGGACACAGTCCTTCAGGAACAGACTGCACAAGTGTGCAGCCCCCTCCCATGGGCCATAGCTCCTGCCCGGAGCCTGCTCTGGCACGGAGCCTTCACAGGCTGCAGCTTTCTTCAGGAGACATCCATGTGCTGTGCCATGGGGTCCTCCCCGGGCTGCAGGTGGAGATCTGCTCCACCGTGGACCTCCGTGGGCTGTGGGGGGACAGCCTGCCTCACTGTGGTCTTCCCCACGGGCTGCAGCTCCCCTGCTGCCAGCACCTGGGCACCTACGCCCAATACACTTATTTAAACATTCACGTGTAGTATGGCATCTCTGGATACACGGTACTACAAAGTACTGGTGTTTAGTGGAGCCTGGCGTTAAGCTTTTCAAGTGTCATTGATTCTGGGGACTCTCCAATGGCTAAACTTCATTTAATCCTAACTTCTAGCTAAAGCTCAGGATGGTGCAGCTATGGAAATGCAACCACTGAAGAGTGAGGATGGTGGGGATGGAGACGAGAAAGACAAGAAGAGAGCAAATTTGCCAAAGAAAGAAAAGTCGGTTCTTCAAGGCAAACTTACAAAGCTCGCAGTTCAGATTGGCAAAGCAGGTATGATGCATCAGTACCCTCCTTATGTTGATGCAACGTGTTTGAATAAAGTTGGAACATGCATAGTTTGTGAGGGGGTAAGTTAAGTAGCTAGCCTTGACCGGTTTGATTATTTTAAGTGCAAAATTCCAATGCGTGCAAGTATGCCTTTGTGCCTGAGTGTGCTCGTGGCTTCTCAGACTGTGTCATGTGGATGGCTTTTATTTTTCCTCGATTTAAATAGATTCAGGCTTTAGAGTGTCAGGTTCTGGGAGAGAAACTTCAAACACTGGACAACTGTTATGAAAGATATTTATAGATAAGACACGGTATTTAGTGATGTACCTAGAGAACTATAAATTGAGTGAAGTCTGGAAAATGTGATAGGGTCGACCAGGTTATCTCTGGTACTTCCAGAGGCTTAGGAATTTCCACTTAACATGCCTCACTGATACATAACATTTTTATTGACTTTTCTACTATACTTTAGCTTCTGTTACTCTTCTATCAGCTAATACTCAGCTGTCCTGTCAAAACTTTTGGTAAACGGTTGCTTCTTGAAAGCAGACTAAAACAACAGTGAAGTTCAGTGTAAATTTTAGGCTACATCTAGTTATAATCTAGTATGTAGATATCATACTATATCATACTAGGTATCATATTGTCATCTCATTTGTAGAGGTTTAATTCAAATATTTCAGGATTTATTTTGGTCCATGTAGAAATGTTGAAAGATTTAGGCTAGAAGGGACTTCTAGAAGTCTTGTAGCCCAGCCCACAGCTCAAAAAGTGCTGACTTCAGCATCTATGTCATAAGACAGTTACAATGTGAGGACAAAGCAATTAAACTTTTAGCTTTAGCACTCCATGGTTGTGTATAGCAATGTTATTTTTTTCAGAGAAACTTGTACTAACAAATGTTGAATAAAGCTTCCATGGTATGTTTAGTGTAAAATACTGTTGTTATCGAACAAATTTTTCACATCTTTCATAAGTAAGAGCTCTTGCTTTCGTTTATGCACCTTTTGACCCATTGTAATTCCCCACGCACCCTTAATGCTCATCTGCTTCATGCATGCATTTTTCTGTCCTGCTGCTTTGGGACAGTACACACAGTGCAGCATCCTTCTGTAAAAGGCTGACACTTCAGTGACTTCTGTTCCTTTATTCCAGCCAGGTCCATTTTCCTTCAGTGGTGTCTTAAATGTGCCACTCTTCTTGCTAACAGCAGTTCTGATTTGTCTTCCCAGTTACTCCCAGTTCATTGAACACTGTGCTTAGCTGCCATATTTAATCCCACCTTCAGCAGGAAGCAGGGTACAGGCTGTCAGCAGCTTTTTCTACTAAGTCAGTAGTACAATCGTTGAAGGCCTGCTGAATTATTTCAGTTCTTATTCTGCCTTAGTCAAATGACTTTACATATTGGTCTGTCCTGTTCATAATTAGATCTACACTTTTCAATTAAATGGGACTCAAAATAAAAAATTTAGTTTCTAGGTGAAATGCATGAGGAAGTACTTGCTTTGGAAGTTGGAATACCTTTGAGAAGTACCTAAATGTTTCTGACTTGCCTGTTTAAAGTCTTAGTTATAAACTATCTGCTATAAAGGCAGAAGTATTTGCACTTATCCACAGTCTGTATTGCCAAATACTTGAGATTAATTTCTGAAAACTGTTTATTCTCTTTTTAACAAGGTTTGTTGATGTCTGCAATCACAGTCATTATCCTTGTGTTATATTTTGTAATTGATACCTTCTGGGTTCAGAAGAGACCTTGGCTGGCTGAATGTACACCAATTTATATTCAGTATTTTGTGAAGTTCTTCATTATTGGAGTTACAGTCTTGGTGGTGGCAGTACCAGAAGGTCTTCCACTTGCAGTCACTATATCTCTGGCTTACTCTGTTAAGGTAAGTGGATAGATGGGGAACAGATTTTAAAGGCGGGTGGGCATATTCATCAGCTGTAAAATCTCAGTTGAGATATGTTGCGTGACATATATGTAACAGACTGGGGAGAAGCCTTTCCTGCCACAGTATTTTTCTTAGTCTCTGAATACACACTACTAACACGAACAGTGAGCAGTGACAGCCTGTTGTCACCAACTAAAGATGAAAGGGTTTAGCTCATAACGTTGTAGCATTTGCTTGTTATAAATAGATGTTTTAGAGTTTGCAAATAACGAACTCTTCTGTAAACCTGAACTTCTACCTAACTGGTGTGTTAAGCAACTACCACAAAAGTTTCCAGATTGATTCTCCTTGAGGGCTGATTATTGTAGAACATATAGCTTTCTATTTATCACACAGCATGTTTTTTTAACTCATGCTCTTTGTTCTCTTAATTTTCTTATTGCTTCAGCATGCTGGGACTGGTTATTGATCTGAAAATCTATTTGTAAAGACAATGGCTGTTTAGGTTGTTTTCTAAAACTTAATAACTTGCAGCACTAACTGGTAGTGGCCTTAGTATTGTATCATTTGAAGTTACTCTGCCTCTTTGAGGTTAAAATACTATCCAAACCTGTTAAGTAAAGAATTTAAAGCAATATTTGACTTATGAAACTTGTGTAGTCCTCACTACCTTAGCTGAAACACTAGTTTCCCAGTTTGTATTTGATTTTAAGTCTGACTCTAGCGTCTTTGAAATATATATCATCTGACGTTACCTGATCTTTCTTGTAAGCAGAAAGACTTTTTTTAATGTTGTATCTGGTAAAGCTCAGTCTGTACCTCTCCTCTTTTTCAAAATATCACGATAAATCTTTTGCTCGTAACAGTCTGAATAGTATCAGTAGTCAGTGTGACAGGCAGATACAGGAGATTAAGAATGTATTTATGAACCTTGTTCAAAATGAAGTTTCCTGTGACATAATAAACAATGTGGCAGCTACAAATTCTTCCTCTGTAAGATGCCAGATAAAGGCTGAATATCTTCTGAAACTGCTGTGTAAGACCGGACATCCTAAATTAGAATTTCTGAAATGTGAAGTAATGGTCATGGACAGCTGTTGACTGCTTTTATTTCCCTAGAAAATGATGAAAGATAATAACTTGGTGAGACATCTGGATGCATGTGAAACAATGGGTAACGCAACAGCTATTTGCTCAGATAAAACGGGAACGTTGACCATGAACAGAATGACAGTGGTCCAAGCCTACATCAATGAAAAACATTATAAAAAAATTCCAGAACCAGAAGCTATTCCAGAAAAAACTATGGCTTACCTTGTGACAGGAATTTCTGTTAATTGTGCTTATACTTCCAAAATACTGGTAAGTGGATTTTTTCATTCGAATCAAGATAACTCGACAACTTCCTCAAAAGATGCGAATTGTCTGGTGGCCACATGGTAGGCAGTTAAGTGTAAGTGTGTGGCAAAATGCAGTGTAAGGTATTTTGTACCTACTGTAAATTGCTCAAGCGTTCATTTGAGACTAAATTTCAAAAATAACTTATTTCAGTTAGAACTGATAATTTAGGTTTTGAACTGATAATTCCAAGATACAATCTCAGGAAGATAACTTCCTTTAAGTTCACAGTTGTGTCTAAATTTATTTTTATAAGTGGGGCTGTTTACCTTACTTGAAGAGCATCTTGGCTCGATTTGAGTGCTACTTCAAAGTAAACACGCAAGAGTAGCATAACATTAGCTAGAATGCAATGAGAAAATAAATGCAAGTACAGATGAGGATTTTGATGGATTTTTATTCCAGATACTGTTGTATGAGTTTGTAGGCTTTAGAACTGTAACATCTTTCCTTATACCTTCTTTGAGACTTCCAAAATATTTTGAAATAAAAAGAATAATGGACTGTTACGCATTTTAAATACTGGGCTACTTAGCACTTCTCTGTGCATCATTTTCTGTAACTCCAAACATAGATTCCTTGCTGTAGTTATTCCAATGTGTTGCATAACTTATATTCTTTAAGGCGGTAAAAATAATAATTAGGATTTAGCTTTAAAAAATAAATAAATCAGCACTGCAAGATTTAGTAGAAGTTTCCACTACAAATGCTTTGTAGAGGAATAGCAGTAAAATTTCAGTCCAAAAGCTAGTTTTCAGCCAATAAAGATGGTACCTCTGCAAGAATTTCCTCGATAGCAGTACTTGAGGTGGCACACCAAGATCACCAGCACTGATTTCTCTGAAACACTACTAATGAGTTATAGTATGTGAGGAGTTTCACAGTCTATTTTCTAAAGAACTTTTTATAGAAAGAAAAAAAAAAAGTAGCTCCATGTAAACCGACCAGGTCCCTTACTACTACAATTTTGATCAAATTGCATCCAATACAGGCAGAATTAGTCTGTTTTACAGAATCTCAGAGGGCAGAAAGGGACCTCTTGAGATCCTCTGGTCCACCTGCCCTGCTCAAAGCAGGGTCAGCCAGAGCACATTGCTCAGGGCTATGTCCAGCCAGGTTTTAAGAATCTCAAAGGATGGAGACTCTGCAAATTCTGGGCAACCTGGTCAAGTAGTTGACGGCCCTTACAGTAAAAAGGTGTTTCCTTCTGTTCAAATGGAATTTCCAGAGTTTCAGTTTTTAGCCATTGCTGCTTGTCCTCTCACTGGGCACCACTAAGAAGTGTGGCTTGGCAGTCTGTACCATCGCTCCACCGCCTGCCCCATTCGAGCATTTAATACATACTGATAAGTTTCTCCCCGCAGAGCTTTCTCTTCTCTAGGCTGCCCAGTCATGGCTTTCTCAGCCTCTCCTCATGTCAGGTGCTCTAGTCCCTTTATCATCTTTGTGGTGTCCCTTTATCATCTCTGTGGCCTGCGGCTGGACTTGCTCCTGGATGCCCATGTCTCTTGTACTGGGGAGCCCAGAACTGGACAGCTTAAACCGCACATTAAAGTGAACATTTTGAAAGTGTGAATATTCAGAACAGCCAAATCCAAGATCTTCCAGCTCTGAATGAAGAAAATGGATCACTGACTTCTGATTAATATAGTTCAGCTGTAGCTGCGTGAGGCACGTCAGGCTGAGTTAAGGGCTTCTGCCTTTTTTGCTACAAACTACACTGCAATGTTATAGCTATATAAGCTCAGAAAAATCTTGAGAGAAATACTCCTTTACTTATAGCGCTAGTGCGTGCATATTCCACATTGCTGAAATAAGAAATTTATTCTGGTATTGAAGGGTTGGAAACTTGTTTCTGAACTCTTTCCAGTTAAATAGGCCATGGCCTGGAAAGCGGAACTTGTAGTGAGACTTAAGAAGCTTAAAGACTTAGTTTGTTCAGTAGAAGGCTAACAGGTGATGTGATCGTAGTCTAAGTCATTGAGGAAGAGTTATTACAGGAGAGGATACTTTAATTTAGCAGAAAAATGCCATTTAGCTTGCTTTAAATCAGTTTATTTAAACTTGTCTGTACTTTTAAAATGCAAAATAATTATTCAGGGACTGCACTCGGTCAGATAAATATTTCAAACAATGGAAAATGCCTTTTAGAAAGGTCATGTTGGGATTTGATACAACTTAATGGGTGATTTTTGAGTCTGAGAAGGCGACTGAAAGATCCTAAACAGGTACAGAAGTTGTTACTTACAAAAGCCAGCAGTATGAATTTGGCTCATGACTCATAGGAATTTGTAGAGTAATCATGGTAAAACTCCCCCATCCCAGAGCTAAGCCTGGCCTTAGCTTCCTTGTTTTGTAAATGCTGTACTTTAGTGGTTCGTGAGTTAACCTCCTAATCAGTGAAGGTTCTTGTTCTTCTTGCAGCCTCCTGAAAAAGAAGGTGGCCTACCACGTCATGTTGGAAATAAAACTGAATGTGCCTTGCTGGGATTGCTCTTGGATTTAAAACGTGATTATCAGGACGTAAGAAATGAGATACCAGAAGAGGATTTGTACAAAGTGTACACCTTCAACTCTGTTAGAAAATCTATGAGTACCGTGTTAAAAAACTCTGATGGCAGTTTCCGGATATTCAGTAAAGGTGCCTCTGAGATAGTTCTTAAAAAGTAAGAACAACTACTATTGTAATTCAGCACTTAAATTTGGCTAAATGTTGTGGTAGGTGAGGAGACTGAAGTGCTAAACAACATTGTGCCATAGTCTGTGATATATTTCTGTCCCCTTTTCACGAACAAGAGCAGCGGTCCTATACCCTTGTGATGCAGCCAGCTTCCCAGCTTGCCTCCCTCAGTTGTTTGACTTTCTAGAGTAAGATGGGCAATTAACATTTCAGTTACTTTAATTCCCACACCCCAGCCCCACCCCCCCAAAAAAGAGCTGGTTGTGATTAATTTCAACTTGCAAACTCTGCTCTGATACAGGAAAGCACCTATGAATTGATCTATTCTCTAGTTAAGCTATCTGATGGTTTAGGTGTGGTTGGTCAAAATGGGCACCCATCTTCCAGTAATGTCCCACCAGGTGATATGCCTAAATTCCAGGAAGGACCTGCCTTTGAAAAGTGATTACTTTTTAGCTTCAAAAGACTGTGCAAGTTGGTGTCCAAGTTGATCATTTTAACAAGAGCTTGAACTTGGCCCATGGAGAAACTTGAGGGTTTTTAATGTGACAAAGGAAATTGCTTCCTTATCCACCTGCCCATCTATAGAGGATTTATTAGAATGAGATTAGACTGTAAGCGGGAGATTAGTCACCACTGGGACAAACCTTTAGGTGTAAAGAAGGCTGTGGTAACTCCTAACTAGGTGAGGAGAGAAGTCAAGCATGTATGTGTCATGTTCTCTAGGAACAGCAGTGGTAGCCAGTCTGGTTTTGGTTCTAACGTCAGACTATTTCTAGTCCGAGTAGTGCATAGATAATGTTCATCAGTTCAGTTTACCTTTTTGCTCACTACTAGCCCCCCAAATTATTATCTAGGAAAGTACTAATGCACTAAAGAAAATAAAAAAAGATGAAATCTTCCTTCTCCTCAACTTAGTGCTGACCACAAAGGGTCAGTTGTTAAAGGACTCTTGTTCCTTTTGATACAGAACTTAGATTTAGATGCGATTTTTTTTTCAGAGCTAGATTTTAAGCCAAGTCTCGTCAGTGAACAAGTATGCCTATATTTTGCATTACTTCTACCTTCAGAAGGATTTTGTACCTTATTATCTTATTGAGCAATTGAACTGTAGAAGTTGCTGGAACTCATTCAGCCCAGACTCATGTGGTCCACTTGGCTTCATAACTGAGATAAGAAAATAAATAATAAGGGCATTTGGCAAAGAACAAGAAAGCCTAGACTGATTTGGATACTATTGGAATAGTTGTAATTCCAAAACTATCTCAGAGTATGCACCGACTAGGAAAAAGTCTCGGCGTCATAAGCCACTTTCCTTAGCCACTACCTATGCAGTGCCAGAAATTAATCTCAGATCCTGTAACCTGTTTTGTCAGTTGTGCTGCTCAGTCTTTGTTATAACATGTATGACTGTTCTTGAGCACTGAAAGCTTAAACATGAATATTTATAAGACACAAACAAGTCACTAATAAGTGTAGAAGAAATGCAGCAAAATTTTTCAAGCAGAGCAGTTTTATTCTTCTTTCCTTGCCATCAAGTCAAATGTTTGAAGTGAGTTTCAATGAGATCTTTACATAAAGCTTACTGGCTTCCATTTAGACATCTTTGAATGCTTTGAATTTATCACAAGCCCTATGATTGCAGGTAACACAAGATATCCTTAGTGGTTGCTGACATTTGAAAAGATAACCCAAATCAGGAAATTCTGATAGACTTCAAATTTCAGCTGTGATGAATACTATGAAGCTTTAAGGGACTGCTTCCTTTCCATTTCCTGGCTGAGGTGGAAACTTTTTTATATGTATTGCAACTGGGAATTCCCTCAACCCTTGGACTAAACACTTAAATGTAGCAGTAGTCATCTTAGCAGATCTGCCAGGTCTGAACTTGATATTTTAAAGAGAGTCATAAATTCTTATATTTTCTTCAGTGCCACTTTAGTACTAATTTGTAAAACAAATGCTTATGGCATTGCTTTATGGCAAAACTTTGCTAAGATGAACAAGACTAAATTTATTGTTCAAAATATTTGGTAGCATTATATTCATGGCATCAATATTGGTTAATTATGTATGCCGTCTAGGAAAGCTGTGGCATCTTTGGCATGAAGAAACATAACTAAAAGAGCATGTGTTGCAATGCTAGAGTACCTTGTGTTGAATCTAATCTCTTATACAAAAATTTAAATCCAATTTAAGTATTTGTTTTTATTTTAATACTTTACATTAAGAACTCTATTGCTCTCTGAATTTTCTGGACTTAGATTGGGGCGGGGTGGAATGGATGACAAACCTTACTACTTTTAAGCATAGCAGTACCAGAGTTTGCTTTTAGTGCCATAAGTTGCAGCTGTTTAAGCACCATGTGCATGTTCTGGCAGCATACTGTACTTCTGAGACTTGTATAACTGTTAACAAGGTGGGATTATTTTGTTGAACTTGAAACTGGACTGACTGACTCAACCAGCACAGACACCAGTCTGTTTACATACAGTGGAGAAATGGATACTTCTAGGAGGTAACTAATGTGTGTGTCCTACATTCATTGGGCATTATGTTCATCCTAGGATGGAGGGCTCAGTTAACTTTCTACAGCTAGTATGTTTTGCAATTGGGAAGAGATTAAGTGTACATGGAGGAGGTTACCTTAGAGGTGCTGCTACTGGCTTTTTTTGCGTGTGTGGGTCTAGTGAAAACAAACCTTGTGGAAACTTACTGGATTTTACTAATGAGCCATTGAATGGGCTGAACTTCTGGTTAAAATTTGATAACTCTTTAAACTTTTCCTTTTCAGGTGCTTCAAAATACTGAGTGCTAATGGAGAACCAAAGGTGTTTAGACCTAGGGACCGTGATGATATCGTGAAAACTGTAATTGAGCCAATGGCTTCTGAAGGGCTCAGAACCATCTGCCTGGCGTTCAGAGACTTCCCAGCAGGGGAACCTGAGCCGGAATGGGACAATGAAAATGATATTGTTACTGGTCTGACGTGCATTGCTGTTGTTGGGATTGAAGATCCTGTGAGACCTGAGGTAGGGTCACTGACTAAACTGCAGTGATTCTCTTACAGTGGATCTTGATTCTTGTTCTTGTTCATCATGCAGAGAGTACAAGAAACTGAATCGCTATTGTATGCCTTAAGCATACTTGATGAATGAAAATCTAATTTATTGAGGGGAGAGTTAATGGTGCTATAAAAGCAGATTAAAACTTCTTAAGGTCATTTATGCTGTGTTACTGAAGCTCTGTACAAACTAATGACTTAAGGCGCTTACTGTGCAGGGTCTCAGTAGATGGAACTTGTCATTTTTTTACCACTTGGAATATTAGGAGTATTGTTTAGGATAATATTAGCCATTGTGCTTGTTGCCAGCTTCTCATGGGGAATGATGGAGAGGAGGGTTTGTCGCCTGAGGACTGGGGGAAGGAGTCCACCTTGCGGTTGAGGTCTAAGGAGGGTGGTATTTTTCAGTAGTGAAAGCTTTTATGCCACATGTAAGTGGAACTCCAGTCTGACCTGTGCTATCATCACTTCACACTGAAAGTCATGGGCGTAGTAGTAGAGTGTGAGCTGTAGTTTATTTCACATAATCATAAATAAGAAGCCAGTACTCAGTACCTTTGAATACTACAGCCTACGGAGGATTTTTGTGGTATTTTTGAATACTGCAGTATTTGAAAAATGAAGCGGGGGGGATGGCGGGACACGGGCAGACATGACTTAACAATAACAAAGCCTCTTTGCCAGAATTGCCATGTGTGTGTTTTGCAGGAAAAGAATTGTGGCAAGCTACTTAAAGTTTTTAAAATGTTCCATAACAACAGTCTTGAGGTGTTTGGTTTTTTTTTTCCTTATAGGTACCTGATGCAATAAAAAAGTGTCAACGTGCAGGCATAACTGTACGTATGGTCACTGGCGATAACATTAACACTGCTCGTGCTATTGCATTAAAATGTGGTATTCTGAATCCTGGCGAAGACTTCTTGTGTTTAGAGGGCAAAGACTTTAACAGGAGAATACGCAACGAAAAAGGAGAGGTAAGCATACTGACTATGTAAAGTAGATCAGCAGATATTCTAGGTCTCCTAACTGTAAAATATAACCAGTGCTCTTTTTGCAGATAGAGCAAGAGCGAATAGATAAAATTTGGCCAAAGCTTCGTGTTCTTGCAAGATCTTCTCCCACTGACAAACACACTCTAGTAAAAGGTAAGTAAAAACTGAGCTTCTAAGTAAGCTAGGTTGGTTTTTTTTTCTGCTCCTAGAAAAAAATCTAGGACTGAGTAGTGGGTAGTACCTATGAGGGTGTCTTCATTTGCCAACTGGGTTTTTTGGGGGGGGGGGGAGGGGGTAGTTTTGTTGGTTTTTTTGTGGTTTTGTGTTTTGGGGTTTTTTTTTTCCCCCTGCTTCGAAATGGAGCCAAGTAGAACTATCTGTTGTGAATTTTTTTAAATTATTTTTTTTATGACTGAGGAAGACAAAAACTGGGTTTCTTTTGCAGGTTTAATCTGTGCTGTGTTGTCAATTTTGAACTGTAACAGAGATATCATTTTATTTTAGGTATAATTGACAGCACTGTCTTTGAACAGAGGCAAGTTGTAGCAGTAACTGGTGATGGTACCAATGACGGTCCAGCTCTGAAGAAGGCAGATGTTGGATTTGCTATGGTATGATTATTTTCTTAAGTATTTTGGAGACCTTATCACTTAAGAATATTAAACAACCTTGCTTGTTTCATGAGCCTAATACACAACTAAGTTAATGGAGTCAACATCTCTCTCACTTAATACCAATTACTTTTTCCTCCTTCCTCAGTCTTCAACTTAACCATGTTTTTATTTGATGGAAAATGTCCTTGTGGCATCTGCCATTGAATAGAACTTCAACACAGATCCCCAGTCACTTGTAAATCAAAACCTTTTTACACAAAGGCTTGTTGCAAAATGTAGGAACAGAACTACTGATACTGAAGATTTCTGAAGTGAGATCTGTTCAACGTAAGGCAAAATGACTTTAGGTGGTAAATAGCATGCTATGTTGATTTTGAGTAAAGCTTATATGCAATATGCAATGAGCTTATTCATCTGTTTTCCATGAAACGATGCATAGGAACAGGGAGATTATAATAAGAGAGACTGCCAGTTAATGTTTAAAATGGCTTTGGTGGCTATACTAGGGGACACCTCTAGTACAACTGAAGTAACAGCATTTTATGGCAATCTAAGATCTGCATTTGTCTGGATGGTTCCTTGGATTACTTGGTGTTCTCAGTTTAAATTCTCAACTACCTTTTCAAATGGTTAGCCAAACCTGGTCTTGGCTTTAAGTGCTAATACTAGACAGACTCATGCCTTAAGTATGTAGCTTCAGCTTTCTCCTGTCTCTTTCAAAACACTGAGCTAGATTCCTCCTCAGCCTTAAGCTGAAAAGATACAGTTTGGTGCTAAGCATTTGAAAGAAAAAAAAAAATAATGAAGACCACACTCCTCCTACACCACATGCAGATGCACTGACTCAGATGCTAATCTTGAAGGAAAAAATGGGAAGAGCTTTCGTCATTCTCGAGGAGCATTTTCCAAAAGCATAACTTACAAATTTGACAGCTACACATGAAATGTTCTCTAGACTGTAACAGTCTTGTTTTAACAAGTATCTGTTTTCTGCTGTTGTATAGCTGCTGTAGTTGGCGTTATCAGGGGCAGATTTATTTTTATCTTCCAGAACTTAGACAGCAACTTCAGGAAACATTTATGTTCATCTGTGCAAGAAACTAATTTCTCTAACTTCTTATCTAAATAGCACTTAAAATATACCACCTACTACGTGATATTTAAAGGTACCTTTTAAGGTATACACATACTGTGCAGGTGACTCATTTCCTTTGCAAAATAATGCATCAAGAATAAGGATCATTAAATTTGCTCCTGAGTTAGTGTTTTTGAAATGCTGAAAGCAAAATAAGTATTTTTGAAGTAGGTATTACACAGAACTCAGATTAACTGTTTGGATACTGTAGGAGACTACAGGTGATTAAAACTTAAGAATGTCATATTGCATATTCTACTGTTCAATGTCAATGCTCTTCTTCTGCAAAAGGCTTTTGGTAATGTGTATCATTCTACTGTGTTATGAACACATGCATTGCGCTGCTGCGGGAATCCATATAGCAAACTCTTAGGACATAGACTAACCTGTAGTACTGCACCATCTGGTGGCCTTTAACTTGAACAGGGTTCAGTAACATTCCTTTGGTGGGAGAACTTACACAGTCTTTAGTGTCTTAATTGAGGATTTTTATTAAGGCCTTTATTTTAAAGGCAACATTACCTTTTTCGTTGTTGTTGTTGTTTATGTTTTTCCCATGCTTGAGTAGAACTTGCAAGTGAAACTTGATTCAGTAGAACTTTAGGTGCTTACATTAAAACGGTCCTTCAGGCATGGTACATCAAAGTCAATGCTGACCAAGGATGTACTAAGAGCTTCTATTACATAAGTCAGTGCGTCCTGTTATATTTCATAGTGTTTTTCTTTTTCTACCAGGGTATTGCTGGAACAGACGTAGCTAAAGAAGCTTCTGATATTATCCTTACAGACGACAACTTCACAAGTATTGTTAAAGCAGTTATGTGGGGACGAAATGTGTATGACAGCATCTCCAAATTTCTTCAGTTCCAGCTTACTGTCAATGTAGTAGCAGTAATTGTTGCTTTTACAGGAGCATGCATAACACAAGTACGTACTGGTGGTGGATTGTTTCAGCTAATAAAGGTTGAAAATGTCGTGACCGATTAACTCTTGAATTCAAACTTCCAGTTAAATACTAGTCCAAAGAACATAATGCTCTTCAGAACATGCCCATGTTGTGTAATAAATGCCTTTAATAGCTGCAGTTTGTTCACTTATATTGGAGGGTTTATGTATCTATCTTTATAGGATTCTCCGCTTAAAGCTGTGCAGATGCTGTGGGTAAATCTCATAATGGACACATTAGCTTCTCTTGCCCTGGCAACAGAACCACCCACTGAAGCCCTTCTGTTGCGAAAGCCTTATGGTAGAAACAAACCTTTGATTTCTCGTACAATGATGAAGAACATTTTGGGTCATGCGTTCTACCAACTCGTAGTGGTCTTCACGCTCCTATTCGCTGGTAAGAACACTGAGGCTTTACAAAGTTTTTCTAAACGTTGTACCGAGATGTGATCTTAAAACTAGTTTTTTGTTGTGGTGTGTGTGTTAAGACACCAATTAAGCTTCTGATAAATGCCTTTTATACACAGGTGAGAAAATTTTTGATATCGATAGTGGAAGAAATGCACCTCTGCATGCTCCTCCTTCAGAGCATTATACTATTGTATTTAACACATTTGTGATGATGCAGCTTTTTAATGAAATTAATGCGCGAAAAATTCATGGTGAAAGAAACGTTTTTGAAGGAATCTTTAACAACGCTATCTTCTGTTCTATTGTTCTGGGGACATTTGTTGTGCAGGTAAGTAAATTCTTGGAGGGTGGGGGGAAAATGCACTTAGTACACTGATGTACTTGCTTACCTTGGAAATGCTAATCAGGTAGTGCCAGGCATCTCATTTCTGCAATGTGGAAAAACCTTCAGTATCAAACACGCTATAAATGACTTGGAAGTGCTGCTTGACAGGGTTTTCAGGTAAGACCTCTTTGAAATTGGTAAAATTAGAATGTAGAAGTACTTGTATTTTACCTTTTGAATTTTCTAGTCCTTCAATTTGATCTTAGTGTTCTAGTCTCATAACAAAATGTGAAGAAGTTGTATGTTCCCTCCCAAGTCGGAGCTCTTCCTCATAGTATCTGCCTGTGCCTCTGAAGGAGAGCCCATTGAAACAATTACCAAAAAAGTTACAATGTCTCGTATCTTCTTAATGAGATTAGGACATGAATAAACTTTAGAAACTTAAGTATCAGTTTTTATATTCCTGATGCATAGACCAGTTATTTGTATTGGTATATATTTTACAGTTCTCTGTATATAGATGCTGCTGTTTTAGGTGAAAAACACTGATGTCTAGGGACCTTCTGTTGGTGCATCTAGGCAGACTGTAAAAGCTAGATAGTTACCTCAGTATATGCTAACAAATGAAATGAAATTATCTGAAATTGATTGGGTTAACACGCTGGTGTTGAGAAACACCGAGTCAAAATTTAATCTAAAGGAAATTGTTTACAAGAAATAGTTTTACCTTCTAAATGGCCTTAGTTTTAATTCATCACAAGAAGTAACTAACAAATCAGTAAACTACTTTTTTTTCAGAACTCTTTCATTTTGACTTAAGTTATTTTGGACTTAAGATATAACCTATGCCTTAAGCTTCTCCTTGGACTCGGGATTCCGTGAAGTTGACCACATTCGTAGCGGTTCAAGCAATGCAAATGTATGCACCTCTGCTTCACGTAAAGTTAGTTCACTTATTCTCCCAGGTTTAGGTTTTTTTAGATGACACTTCTTCAGAAGCTACTGTTATTTTTAGGGTTACACATGCAGCAGACCGACTGTTGTTGTGCAACAAAGCCAAATATGTAGAAATTACTCCTGACTGCAACTGTGTTCCCTTTATAAACTTGGTGGACTGAATGCCTTCCCAAACAAGTAACTCCTGAGTTGTTGTCTCAGTGTTTTATTCTGTGTTAATAAAAGAAGATACCCTTGGGCTTTTCAGCTGTCAGGTGTCCTACTTAATGGTCAATACTGTCTCCTTTTCACACCTGCCCTGCTACTCGAATTGTTGATTCTCCAGGGCAGACTTTCATGCATATAATTCCTATGCAGAGGGATACCTTGCTCATTAGGGCCTGTACAGCTTGTTGTAATAGGTAAGTCAGTAGGAGCTCATTTAATTCAGCTTTTGAGATCTCTGCCTCTTCCCCCCAAGACCTACTACATAAGTGTTACACTGTGATGATTTAAAGTCTTGACATTTAACAGTGATGGGATACATAGTAATATTCTGTTAAATTATTTCTGAAATGTTTCATGTCTCGTTGATCTATGACTTCTCTTAATAGAAGTTGATTAATAAACTTTGTTCTGAGATGGGTGTTCATATGATAAATAATCACTGTAAATTTGGAGCATCAAATACATGCTGTAATTGTGAAATTAAGGGAAAGAACTGCAAGTAAACTGAAGGAGTCAACAGGTTTTTGTGAGTGTGGCATTCAAAGAATAAATAGGTAGTTCTTGAGATGCTGAAAGCCATAAGAAGATGACTTAGTCTTGGAAACTTGCTCACACTGCTGAGACAGTGGAGGTGTCTGCTTAATAAGATCGGAAATGCTATGTTCTAATGCAGAGTTGTCTGTAGCGATCTTGAAGCATTAGGGAATTTTCTAGTAACAGGTCACTGATACATGTTGTTTAACGATGTTGCTCTTCACAGATCATTATTGTGCAGTTCGGTGGGAAGCCCTTCAGTTGCTCAGAACTCTCAATTGAACAGTGGCTGTGGTCCATTTTCCTGGGCATGGGAACACTACTCTGGGGCCAGGTAAACTAGCTTTTTCAAAATGCTAAATATCTACTTGCATCAGAATACTTTATGCAGAAAATACAAATACACTGACTTTAGCATTCAGATCTTTCAAGTGGACTATACTTATATATGGAGATTAACAGTAGGTACTGATTAAAACTGACTAGTTCAATAGCTAGAAAGTCCTTAGTTGGATATTCCTTACTCTGACTTGGTCCATTAGTTGCATTTCATAACTAGATGCTATGGCTGGTTTATGTTTAGTAATTTAACTAGAAGCAGCCATAGTTACCTTTTAAATATGAAATTATCTTTAGCCAGATAAGTACTAGAAGAAGTTCTGTAAGAATACATGCGATGTACATGTTAATGTTGAAATATAATTACCTTAGTGTTGAATGGTTTTCTTGAAAAATCAGCATTGTTAAACTTGGTAGTATTTTCTTGATTTAAAAACTTAGTGGAGTAGCAAGAAATGCAGCAAAACTCAAAACAACTTTCTCTTTAATCTTCATTTGCATATTTATGAAATAATTGGAAAGTTCTCCCATCTATTGAGCTATTGCATTTTGATTTTTATCCCCCTCCCCCCCCCCCCCCCCCTTTAAGGTTTCAATACTATTGCGTGCACAACAGTGCTTGTAAGCAGCAAGCTTATTTACATGAAACTTTCGAGCTATGGAGTTTTCCATTATTTAATGACACAGTTGTCTAAACTTTTCATACCACATGAAGAGTTTTCCATTGCAGTTTCTTTCCTTCTGTTTTGTAAAAGACACTTCAGGTTTCAGTATAAAATTGGTAGGGTGAATTTTAGTTGTAAATACATACATAGATGCATATTCTTAAAGTGGGTATAAGCTTTTTAATAAGGTTGTCTGGAAAATTAATTATTTAAAAAAAATCAAATAGAGTCACTCTGAGGTTGGAAGTAGCCTAGAAGAGAATCGAGATGGCTTGAAATACCTTTGACCCAAAGTGTCCTGCAAGGGCAAAGCTTCCTTGCTGCAGTTCATGCTGCTTTAGCATCTCATTAAAGTCAAAGAGCTTTTGACTTTCTGAGAATAGTAGAAACTGAAGTGTGATCTGGGAGCATTCGCAGTAGCAATTTCAGCATAAAGGGCTGTTTATCTTGCTTTTGGAGCAGTCTTCTTCCTCTGCAGCTGCTGAAGTGGTCTTCTAGGTTTGTGATGATCAAGGAGAGCAGTCTTGGAACTGATCTGGAGCTGCTAGATGGGACGTATCAAAAGATGACTCCCCTTAACTACATAGTTCACCAGAATAGCCCTGAAGGTGGGGATGAAAAGGAAAGCTGGAACAGCCATATGTAGCTTTTGTTTAGCTTAAGATAGATGAACTACTGTACACCAAGTAGCAAAGTAACAGTCTGGGCTGAGGATTTTGGAAACGTCACTGGTCTTGCAAATGGATCAATACCTTCCAGGTCACAAAAGAATGCATGTCTGTTCTGTACTTCTGAATTAACTGTGGCTGCTTTAATTAAATGATGTGGTTCTCACTTGAAGTAATACATCATGCTCGTCAAACTGAGGGAGCTCTGGAAGCTCTAGATACAAGCACAGTCTACAGAATTAATGGCTCTTGTAGCTTCGGTACCGCTCCTTCCTGGCATAGTCAAGTAAACTATAAGTGGAATTCTTTTGCCCTGGCAAGGGTGTTTTGTTTTCTAGGTTTGTAGTCCATGTTTAATTTCCACACCTCAGTTAGGGTGGTGAGGATATTCACAGCTTTGTAGCTATTCAGCTGGAGCGATTGCTCTACATTGATGCACTCATCCCATTTACATAATCATTTTTTCAACTTTGCTATGCGTATGCAGGATATTATGTTAAGCCTTAAGCCTGGTATTACATTTACTATTTTTTTAAAAAAAGAATAATCCTGATTCATATTTTTCATTCACCGTTAGTTGATTTCAACAATTCCAACCAGCCGTCTGAAATTCCTTAAAGAAGCTGGTCATGGAACACAAAAGGAAGAGATTCCTGAAGAAGAACTAGCAGAAGATGTAGAGGAGATCGATCATGCTGAGAGAGAATTACGTCGCGGTCAGATCTTGTGGTTTAGGGGCCTAAACAGGATACAAACTCAGGTATGGTCTTGAGAAAGGTAGGACGCAGTGGGTGTTATGAGGGAAATCTCTCCATCTCCAGTCCTTTGACTAAGGTGGCAGTTCTAACTGGTGTGACTGAGGCTGTCAAAAGGGGGTATGGCTGGATGTGTAATCCCTCAGGGTCCTCTGTTTTCTTCAGCTCTAAATGCAAGCAACTCTTGCCTGTGTATCTGCTCTATAAAAAAAAGTGCCTTTTTTTCTTTACTTTTTGTGTGTTATAGATGGGATGGTCCTTTCTCTTGTTCTCTCTCTCTCTCTCTTGCTGAGCAAGCTGTCACAATCTCTGATTCCTTGCAGATGGATGTAGTGAATGCTTTCCAGAGTGGAAGTACCATTCAGGGGGCTCTAAGGCGGCAACCCTCCATCGCCAGCCAGCACCATGATGTAACAAATATTTCTACCCCTACACATGTAGTGTTTTCCTCTACTACTGCTTCTACTACTGTGGGGTGTGAGTGTGTGTTCCTAAAGTGCATGAAATTAACATTTCCTAATTCACGTACCTAACGTTTCTCATTTTCTCCTTAGTACTTAAAATCATCGTTCAGGCTTTTATAGAGCTCTTCCACAAAGTGGAGTCCTCAAGACTTTTTTTTCTTAGAGGGCTGAGAACAGGTGGAACAGTTTCAACAAAAGACCTTAATGTGAAAGCTGTGAGCCTGCACATCCTGTGCCTTCATCCATTCATGTACAGAGGGATGTTTAAGATAAAACGGGAAAACTGTTGTAAATTTTCGAGTATATGCCTCTCAGGGTGACTTACATTGAATAAGTGAATTAACTGTGTAGTCATGGACCCAGGTCAACAAAAATAGATGTCTTGCACTGCAGCACAAATGATACCTAAGGTAAACAAGCTGACGGGAAAGCAAATGGTATGTTAAAAATATGAATGTAGTTAGAACATGGAGCACTAAATGCATTTTCTTCGTAGCCTGTAAGGAACTTCTGAATCTCTGCTTTTGTTGGACTTTTTTTACTGAATAACACAACTTTCTCAACATCAGGATTCAGGTGGCGAAACAAGGCTTCTAAAACGCGTACAAGTCAGAAGAAATATTCAATTAGCTAATATAAAAAGGAAAACAAAGGTTTAAGCATTGAATGGTGAAACTTTCAAATCTGAAGGGTTTTTTTCCTCTCTAGGTTCTTCTGGCAGCAGTTCATAAGCCATCAGTGAAAGTAAAGTTTGTCTCTCCTTAATTCTGCCCTTTTTATATTGTGCTCTAAGTGGCATTTCAGTTTCAGCCTTCCTCTCTGTAGAGGCTAGAGACTTAATCACTCGTGTATGTAGGCTTAAATGCTGGACCCTGGAGATGCATAATAGTTGTAGTTGAATACTGATAGCTAATATCTATTGTTGAAAGAGTTTTCCATCTTAATTATATATTACATGTTTAACTTCCTTCTCGAACTTCCTAGAGACTGGTTAAATAATTGTTTGGGTTTTTTTTAAATAACTCTGAGAGGGCTGCTTTTCCCCTGCTACTTTTTAAACTTTCAGATTACCAGATGGATGAAGACCCTTAATTTCAGGAGCTGTCTTAAATGAAACGTTCTCTTCTGATTTTTTTTTTTTGGCTTGGCCAGAATTCCTGTGTGAGCTTGCACAAGTATTTAGCCCTGTACTTGTTCTCCATTGGCGAGACAGGTATTTCCCTACCTTGCAGTAGTATTGAGAAGCTCGGCTCACAAATTCACGTGCCTCAAGAACAAGAAATGAAAAGTAGATTTAACAGTAAGGATGCACAGGATTGCATCTCCTAGTTAAAATGCTAATTAGTAACCTGTATCCCTAACTACACTCAAGAACATTAATTAGACATTCAGAATTCTCTAGAGAGCAACTTCATGCCATGCTGCCATTTCAGCAGAATCTAATGGGTGCTGCAGCATCTCATTGCGTCAAATGACCAATGCAGACATGGAGCTACGATAGCAGAGAACGAGTTTTTGATCCTCACTAAGTAGTACAGCCTTCTGCTACACCCTCCAGGAGAACAACTATTTGATAACCAATATGTATTAATGGGAAGCAGATGTGTTATTTCTTTGTGTCTCTCTTTCAGAGCTGTTTGTTGGAAAATAGTTCAGCTGTTCCTATGAACTGAGGTTACAACTCTTAAGCAGCCATCTGGCTAGGAGGATTTGGAGTGCTTACTGCATTCCTTGCTATTCTGGTACTAATATGAGGAAGGCCTGTTGACAGTATAAATTGCACATAACAAATTGTCTTGTTTGCTCCTCACTTATGCAATTTATTTATAGTTACCTCTCTCGTCTAATTATCTTGAGTAGTTGAAAATAAAACCATCAAAACGCTAGATTTTCTCTTTTTTAAGTATAACTTAAAATGCTGATAGTCTGAATTCTGCCTTCATAGCTGGACTCTTTGAGGGTCTTGGGTTCATAGGAGTGTCTAGACTACTTGTTTAGTATGCATTCTGCATGGGAATCAAGCCTTTATTGTGGGTTTGCTTATATTCCTATGATAATTACAGCTGTCCTGTGAAGCCAAAAATTGTTTTCCATTACCGCTTATGTTCTAACTCACCATCTGTAAGCAATGAAAAACCAGTCCCACGAGGCAGTCATATTCCATTTTGCCACATAAATCAGTGGTACAGTGGGATGCAACATGCCAAATAAAGGCATCACAAACTTTCAGTCTAGCATTGTCACCACTGATTTTCTTGGTAAGTGCCAAGACAGTTTAGGCAGCTTGCTGGACTCGTTTAAAGCCCATGTAACATGCCAAGTCCGTAACAGCACACTCAATTTTTTCATGTGATGAACAGTAAAGTACTAGCTGCTGTTGTAGCCTTTTACTTCTCAAGCACATTCACGTTCTTCCCTGTCCTCCCTTTATTGGCAGTCAGGTCCTTCCCCTTGTGCGCGTGTCCCCCCACTCCCCCCATTTCCATGGTTAATGGGACTTAGCTGTGTACCTGTAGTACAAAAATGGGGACATGATAGCTTTTGAGTAAAATTCTTTGTGCAAAGTGCTCTGAGGGGGTAGGGGTGGGGGGGCAATGCTATTTCTAGAGGTCGAGGAACACAGTCAGGACTTTATCACGTGCAGTGGTTCTGCGGTAACAAGTCTGATAATGCGTTGCTTTGGGGGAGCCCTTCTCTGTGTTTACAGTGAGGTGGTTTGGTGTATTTTAGCTGTTTCGTAGTCTGTGCTCTTGATCTGCTTGACCTTCCAGCTTCATTCCTTCACCTAGAAGTCACTTTATTTTTACTGTCAAGGAACTCTACGGAAGCACTAGTCATGACTTATTATTTCTCAGCTTGAAACAAGTCATCTTGGATGTGCTAAAAATTTTTTTTAAATTGAACTTACTGTTTGTAACAGTAAGCTCTTGTTTACTACAGAGTTGCTCTGCTGCTTACTACACAACAGAGGAGCTTTGGGATTGAAACTGCTTTGCTGGAGACTTACTCAGAGTAGAGGTGTTGAGAATTGAATAGGGACCTAACAGAAGGGGGAAACTGTGTCTTGACGAAAGTGTTGGACAAAGGGGTCACTGACTTTTGCCTAACCCTATTTGTTTTATCAGTTCAAGAACAAATCCTGAATTTGTGTAGTTGATCAGGGAAACGTGTGGGGCATGGGAGGAGAAGGGGGTGTGGGCGGGTGGTTTCATCATTCAAATTACAACTTGGAAAGCTTAAATTCAAGGCAACCTGGACATGCACAACTTGCAAAATGAAGATGTACTTTATCTAATTTCACTCTGAAATGTTTATTTTTGAATTCTATAAACTTAGCTTTCTGATTTGAAAAATGTTAGTTAAACAATGAAGGGACTTGAAATAATACTCAGCCTGGGAATTTTGTCCATGAATTCAATGTAAATTGAAGACTCAAGCAAAGGCTGATCATCTGCTTTTCTCATACTTTGTGCTACTTGAATATTCTCTTCAAAGTTACAACCTGTCGTGGCTACTTAATTGTACAATGCAGTATTAAATTTCCTAGTTCTGGTCTTAAGTTTCCAAAGCACTATTCAGTAAGGAGCTTTCTCTAGTGTGGTAAATGGGTATATACTCGAATATTTACAGCTGTTACAGTGGTATCCTTTTTTGCATGACTCTCTGTAAATGTCCGGTCATTGTGACATTGGCTTACACTTGCTTGGCTTTTTCATAGTCAGTTGACATCCTAATTCCTAGCATGAGAATTAGTAACCCTTTTATCCTCTAACTTATTTTCAGCCTCTCCCCTCCTTCTCCCACCCCCCACCTCCCCCAAGTATTCAATAAAGCCCTCACTGAGATTTATTTAATATGTGAATAAGTAAATAATTGTTGGCCTCACTTCTGAAAAATGCTTAGCCCATGTTAAATAATCGAACCATTCTAGTGCCACGTCTGAATTTTTAGGCCCTTCAGCTTTTTGCAGTACTTTTACAATTTTTATTCCTACTGTGTAGACTGGCAGTGCTCTACTGAAACGCTCTTCATTTTTTACAGTTTATTGCAAGTTCCACTGCATCACATACAAATTCGATTCACTCATGTCTAGCTGTTTGTGGATTCAAACTCATAAGAACCATGCCATTACCAGTGAATCTGCAGCATTTTAACAACCTTTTTCCTTTGTTTACAGATCCGAGTGGTGAATGCATTTCGTAGCTCCTTGTACGAGGGGCTAGAGAAACCTGAGACACGAAGTTCAATTCACAATTTTATGACGCATCCTGAGTTTAGAATAGAAGACTCCGAGCCTCATATTCCCCTTATTGATGATACTGATGCTGAAGACGATGCTCCAACAAAACGCAACTCTACTCCCCCACCTTCTCCCAATAAAAATAACAATGCGGTTGACAGTGGAATTCACCTTACAACAGACATGAACAAGTCTGCTACCTCTTCATCCCCAGGGAGCCCGCTACATAGTTTGGAAACATCACTCTGATTGTAAGCTGAATGTTAACACACTAGCTGCATTGTAAAGAAATTGAAACTGGGTCTCTTCACACATTATGATGGACAAGATGATATTCTTGTCTTGGACTTCAACAGAAGACACACTTGTACGAATGTAGATTTATTTTTTTAAAAAAAAAAAGCTTTCTGCCAGACTGGAGGGTGCTTTTCTGGGGGTGGGAGTAATAATGAACTCTGACAGATAAACAGTAACTCAGCATAAGTGACCTGTGGATCATCTGTTGTACTTAAGAATGGTCCTGAACAGTGTGTTAGCAGAGCTTTAGTTTATCATGATCCTTTTCTGAGGGGAAGGCTGGGAAGGGCAAGGAGGCCCTGGATCGTTGAATTGATACTTTAATTTCTGCTGTTGGCTGTTAATAATTTGGATTATTTATGTTTATAAATGATACAGATCTGTTTACAAGGTTTGTAGATACTTTTTTTGTTCCTGTTCATAGATGGGAAGCTTCCTTATAAATGATGCAGAGAAAAAAAAACAAACAAAAAAACTAGTCCTTCAAATACTGCTGTATTTTCAGGAAAAGGGTGTTTCTATTGAAACTGTACTAAATTTTGCCTGCAATTTACCTTGTTAAATATTGTAGATAAATTGCTAATACTAATAGCCAAATAGATAACACTAATGCTTTGTAAAAACATGAGCAGTGGTGTTCTAATGAAGTTATGGCCTCTGTCCTAATTAGTTTCTTAAATACATTTACTACTTAATGGTTTTGAAACAACTGTTTAATTTTTAAAAATTTTGAGAAACTTACTGAATAACTTTTGTTCAGAACTTAGTAGGATTGTTTAATGCAGGACATCAATCTGTGATGGAACTTGCTTGAAATATTTCTGTTATCTCGGGCAAAATGGATTAAATCAAAATACATCAGAATCTTAGTCCTTTGTTTTTGTCTGAACATGTTAGTTTAGTGCTGTCTTGGTGAACTGTGAGTGGAACTGTGATTTTTTTTTTTTCTTTTTTCTAATCTATAGAATCCTTCATGCAGCATGAGGGCTGTTGGCATTTTGAAAGGTTGTTAGTGGGTAGCATACATGTTCTCCTTTTTGTTTTTGAAACTTGTTTGTAAACATGAATAAATCTGCCCTTTTGTTAAAATAAAATTGCAGCAATGGTTTCTTACAGATTTTTTTCTCAGCTCCTTCACTGGAAACACTGAAAAGTACTCTTTTGTATTACTGGTTAATGTCAAACTGCAATTTCAAGATGGTAACAGCCCCACTAAAAATAGTACTTTGGGTAAATGGAATCATGGTGGCTGCCTCCAGAATGAATGTAAGCTAAGGTATTCAAAAGTCTTCACTGAGCCAAAAGGATACTCCTTGGGAATGAATAGGTCTGCCTGAAATTCCAAGACTTACTGTGAGTACTGCGTAATAAATGTATCCCTGACCACTTAAGTGAGGGGAAACTGAGAACTGACATACAGCACGGGTGAAAATACATTTTTCAGTTGATTAATATCTTATGTACCAAAACTGACCTGCTAGTGATTGACTGAAGAAGTTATGGTCTGCCTCAACTGTATTGTTTAAACAGTGAAGGATGATGGAACAGTACTTGATCTGGTACTTCCTCATGTTTTCTAGGTCCAATACTGCTTAGAAGAGCAACCGAAGAGATGAGTTGTGAACTCTTTTTTTTTTTTTTCCCCTTTCTTTTTCCAGCTCTGTGTTCGTTAAAATAGCGAGTGAATTTTTTTTGCCGAATAATCCAGAATTTTTGAGAGTTTTAAAAGGGGTCCCTTCAAAGGAGTGCAAGAATTAAGTTGGTAATGAGGGAGGAGATAATACTAGAGGAAACTGCAGAAATGAGCAGGTCAGGAAGCTCAAGCGTATCTTTGCCTTGTGGGATACATGCATGCTTGGGTTTGTCCTTTAGCAGCTAATGTTCAACTTGTAGCACTGTATCCCACTGTCAACCACTCCTGAATTCAGTCTTTTCTAATGTACTGAAGTAAATACACCAAATTCTAGGCAAGGGGGGGGTTTGCACTTGACACTTTGTATAGTAGTTTCTCCCACATGTTTCTAGCACTTTCCTTATGTGATAGTTCTTACCTAGAGTGCTTGGTAGGGGGATCAGTTTTTATGTAAGCTGGTTTCTCCCTACTACAAAAGTCAGATAAGCATTGGCTTAAAATGAGGAGAGTTTCTTTACCCATGAAGTACACTGCCACGTAAGAAAGTATCTTCATTAATGCACCATAATTTGATTTCATTTGAAAACAGATTTTAATTTTTTTCCCCTCTCTTCTAACTGTGATCATGACTGCGTGTTACCTTTTTTTGGAATAAAGTCTACACTGAAGCCTTTTGAGGAGGGGTGGGAGGGTGAATGTAGACTTTGTACATCAGTGGACCCTCTTGATTCTGTTAACATCAGTGTGCTGTTCTTACAGGAAATTTCCTTACAGAAATAAGGAAAAGTTGTTTAAGAGGGGGTATGCTTTCTTTGTGATCTCAAGAAATCATAACATGTTGCCTAGATTATGAAATGGTTATCAGTAAGCTCATGAGGCCTTCATTGCCTTTCTGGTTGTAAGGTTTACTTGTCTTTCTTCTTGTAACTGAAATAAATAAAAGTGCTGTTCATCTCAGTCTGTATGGGGACTGAAGTTCTTGAATGTCAGTGCAGTGCTGATTTAAACCTGAAATGCATGCCAATTCTACAAAATAGCTCTTGCTACACCTTTAAGCTCATTCCCTTTCAAGAGGTCGTGGCGTACATGGTATTATGATCAAGCAATAGTAACTTTTAACATAAAGCAGTTCTAGACTGACGACTGAAGTGGCTTAACATTCAGTATCCTGGGTAGGATGTCTACTATACTTGTGTATAAGACAAATGCTAGGACACCTAATCTTGGCTTTGAGGGAGGGGTGAAAATCGTTATATAAGAGGACTCATTTTTTCTGTATTGGTCTTAACAGGAAGAGGAAAATGCTGCATCACGGAGTAAGTCTGGAGAGAATAATGGAAACAAATGCCTTAATGCCAAACCAATAGGTAAATGCAGGGGTCTGTAGCAAGTGCAAGCAGTCAAAAAATATGAACTAACACTCTCGGAGACTTTCTTAGAATAACAGGAACTTTTCCGATGTGTCTTCCAGTGAGCAAGCAACTGTAATATTCATGGAAGGATAACCTGCATATGGCTGACTGTATTGCAAAGTTACTCCAAAGGCCTGATATGTTCAGTTTCTACTGCCAGTAGTGTCAGCCTCTGCAGAGCCCTAGAAGAATCCAGATCATATTAAGCCTTGCATAAATTAAAGTAGAATGTCTTACATGTCCTTATTGCTTTTCTGATGCAAAGACTTGGTTCTAAAGAGCTCCTGCTTTTTTCCCACCTCCACCCTTTCCCCAGGCAGTGCACATCTTCTGATCTTACAGATTCCAAGCCCTCACTGAAATCCCTTAACTTTGTTGGATGAGCCTGGCCAGCGCGGAGGGTCCAGCTCCGACTTATCTCCAGACTGAACTGGCCTGCTTATTCAAGGCCATGTCATGAGAAATTCTGGGCCAGAATCGAGAGCCTTTAGAGCTGTTCCTGCTTATCTTCTCCCCTGGACTGTACACAGAACTACCTAACCAGCTTCTTCAAGAGACCGCAGCATCCATCAAGGAGATATGGCTTACATGGTGTCTAAACCAAAAGCCTCCTACAGGTACTACTTGTCCTTTTTGTTCAAAGTGAGGTCTAGGATGAGGATTTGCGTAGAAAACTATGGGATGGGCTTAAACACCTGCAAGAAGACAGTATGAAAAAGGTAGCTTACTGGAGAGCGGCAGCACCAGTCTAGTTACAAAGCATAAAGCCAGAGTATGTGCTTACGCTGCAAATCTGGCAAAGCAGGGAGTATTCCTCAGTAGGGGAAACAAATTGGACATGGCTCTTACGCTTTCATAGTAACTCAGGAGCATTAGTAGGAGATATATATAAAAGGAGAAGAGATTGACATAATTTATGTCCGAAACATGAACTGCTGCAAGGAAGCAAGCAGGTTTCTCCTGCCCTGTATGGAGTAGGAAGAGAACTTTGTTCTGTGTCCACACACAACTTTATGACCACTTCGGGTCTTGTTAGTGTTCTGGGTGTATTCCTTTAAAAGATAGGTAAGGGTGCCTAGCATTGCAGAAGATCGGCAGTAAGCTTGCTTGCTTGCTTCAGCCATATCTGATCTTCAAGGTTTAGTGAATTCCTCTGTAACTCTTTGCTACTGTTATGTGCACCCGACATCTCGTTTTCTAGAAATCTATAAAATTGTTAGGCTGAAAAGGATTCCTTGGCTTGCCCCTACTGGAAGACAGTGGGAATTCAGACTTGGAAAAATGACTGGTAAGGGGATTTCTGGGAATTAACAGCTTTTTGTTGAGGGAAGCGTACATTCTGGAATACTGCAACATCACTTGGCATCTCAAATTCTGGTGTAGTGACAAGTGTCAATCCAACTATGAAGCAGCAGTTGCTCGCTGAAATGCAAGTATGCGTTCTGTATCCCTTTGATTCACTGCAGAGCTAGCAATATCTAACAGTATGCTGAATATCTTCATCTGCTTTCCTAGGCTGCCTCTCTTACAGGCCATGAAGCTGAAGTATGCTGGAAGACTGTAAGTACGACCATACAGAAAACTTTCTATGGTTTCCTCCTTAGCAAAGGCACAATCTTGGCGTTGCTCTATGACGATTGCTAAGGCACAAAGTGAATACTAGCTTTTCTTGTTTAAAAGCTTTCAGAGTCTCCTGTGGAAAATCGGAGAGTACAGCTCAAATGCTTCTAAACTTTGTGTGAATAGCCTCCCAAAACTTCTGTTTTAAGGTACGACAATTAAAAAAAAAAAACCAAAAAACCCAAACTCCACAAATAACAGGATGTATCGTCTAGGGTTTATCTCTGATGGTTTCAGTTTTACTAACACAGGATTTCACTTGACATTTTCCCTCTTCCACAAGTTGGTTGCCCTGATGGTTGTAGGTACAAAACATCTTCAGTTATGACCTAAGCTAGTCTCAAGATCTCCTGAAGGTAAGCCTCTATTTGGCTGATGGTTGTGGGGAAATACACAGCTTATTTTGAATACTGGGATGGCAGCTACTGCATAGTGTTTTGTGCTATGTATTTTAGGAGAGAACCTGCAAAACTATCAATTTAGAACATTCAGATCCTTGTCACAGGACCTGTCAAAGGGTACATGGGTCAGACATAGACTACATGAAACAGGGAGCTGTTGGAATTGATATTTGGGTAGGAAGTGATAGGATTTGCTTTCTGACAACACTACTTTTAAAGATGGGAAGGTATGTCTTTACTCACTAGTCATGTATTGGTCATTAATAGTCTGATCAATGTAACAGTCTAATTCACAGAGGACCATCATCCAAAAAGCACTCTCTCTAGTAAACTAGTGTTTTTAAATAAAAAAAAACACTCTGGAAAAGGTACTTTCTGTCATATTTCAATTTCCAAAAAGATGAGTCATTCCTAGCTTTTTTCCTTTTACCAAATCAACTAGGTTCTGTTCTAATATATCTAGCAGTGGTATGGACATGACCTAAAAGTTGGTATCTTCTCCCTTTCTCCTCTTTTCCCTTCCAGTCTGCCGAGGACTATTGTAGAGAATCAGTGAAGGGCAGATGGAGTAAGAGATGCAATTGTGGATTTGTCTCCTTTTATCATCTTTCTACCCTGCCTTATGATCTTCTCTTCTGGTTTCTACTTCAAGATCTTGCCTACTATCAGTAAACACACTGGAAAACTGCTCTGCAATGTGGCTTTTGGTGTTTCCAGTGCAGGGTCCTTCATGTGCTCCTTCCACTTTAATTGGTGAGAAGGCTTGAAGAATTAGGGTTTAGACTAAGGAACTAAGAATGAGCAGTAGAGAATGAACATTTAAGACCAAATGTCTCTCCCAGGTGGTTCATAAAAACCTGGCTGAGCCCTTGATGTTCCTTCGTACCTCTGTGCCTGCTTCTATGAAAGCACCTTGGCACATAGACGAGGTTCCAGCTCCACACATAGCCTGACTTTGGTCAGGCTTGCAGATGTACAGGTGCTGAGAATTAGGATAACACTTTTCAATTTAAGCCTTGGGCAGGAAACTTCAAAAGCATTATGCCTTACAGTAGATTTCTGTCATGTATATCTTAAAGACCCTCTTCTAGTAAAAAGCCCTAAGGGCAGGGCTTTGAAAATATGCATAAAAGGCCTATGAGGATTTAATAGGAAAAACACACGCAAAGGCAACGTCAGGTAGCTAGATAATAAAACATCCACTTACCTGAATAAGTGTGGTGGTCCTGACGTGCAGACCCCTGCACAGAGGGGAGTGATGGATCCACACCACAATTAACGTGAGCAGGCTGCGCTGCGCTGCGCTGCACGGACCCCTTGGCCACAGGTAGCAAACACGTGGTTAACAGCCCCTCTTCCTTCCCAACCCCAAACCCAAGCATTAAGCTCTTCAGCTGTATAGGGGTCTCATTTGCCACAACTGGGCATGTGTGATGGGTAGAATCAAAGGAAGCAGCCAGACTCTTCTCACTGGGGCCCACTGACAGGACAAGAGGCAACGGGCACAAGCTACAACACATGAAATTCTGTCTGAACACAAGAAAACACTTTTTTTCCTGTGCTGGTGGTCAAATGCTGGCCCAGGTTGCCCAGAGAGGTTGTGGAGTCTCCGTCCTTGGAGACACGCAAAACCCAACTAGACAGAGCCCTGAGCACTAGATGAGCTGTAGAGGATCCTGCCAACCTCGGCCATTCTGTGATCCTGAAATTCTGGAGCAGGAGGTGTAATTCTATAGGGTCTCCCCATTAGCCTCATGGATATTATGTACAATGTACACCCAGATGGAATTCAATAAAGAAATAACTCACTGGAGTGACCAAACCCGAGCCAAAGTCAGAAAGGAATCTTAAGCTGACCTGGCAGATGGGCTTGCTGATATTTGCCTGCTGTAACACATACTGTGATGGCAAAGCTTGGATTGCTTCTGCTATAGTAAACCTTTTGCAATGATGACTGACCGGGAAAGTAAAAAATTAATGTCTTAAATAGCATCAGCTTCAGCTATGTTCTGTAAAGACATGATGGGCCTCCTGGAATCCTGATGCACTAAGTAACCAGCTAAGTAATTCTGGTGATAGCTCTTTTGGGCTTTGAAACATTGAAATGAAACTCTTACTGTTGTTTTTCTAATGGGGAAAACAGCTGTCCCTCTATCTTAAAAATATATCTTTTTTAAAGCCAGTTCTTTCCATTCATCTTGTCAAGAGAGCTCTCCTATGAGTTGCTCTAGACAACAGCACTGGAAGATGCTACCATTTAAAAAGTATTCCCAAAATGATTAAGTGTAAGCAACTCCTACCTTGCTTGGGTTTTGTCTACAATGCTACAGCTTCCAGGCTTTTAAGTTACTGCCTGCAAGTTGATATCCTATGCTTGCTGGCCTGTTAGGTATCCCAGAAGGCTTCTTACAAGAGAAGGACTAGGGTTGTCTAAAATGTTACCAGTGACTTTGAACTTTTTTGGAAGGATGGGGCCATTAGGTGCAGAAAAAAGGGGATAGCATATGTGCATTGAAAAAAACTTGCAGTTCCCATTCCTCTGCAGAAGCATCTTTTAGTAAACAGAAGCATGTATTTTTCTTTTCTTTCTTCTAGCAGCTCTTTCTCTTATCAACTTACCAGTTGAAAATGGAATAAAAAGAATTAAAAGTTTGACCTATGGCTAATGTTAGTAACATGAAGCTTTGTGCAAACAATGTTACACTTCAGTTTTTTTACAGTTCTTAGAGTTGTTCTCTGGTGAGCTGAACTTAAGCTAACATCTAATCTTGAAGTCTTCACTGGTGATATTTCTAAATTTCACAGATGGTCAGGAATTAAGTTACAGGTCGTGAATGAAAAGCTCCTTGTAGGAAGCTTCAGATACCTTTGTTGGTTTTTTTTGTTTGTTTCTTTTTTTTAAACTCCCAGTGAATCTTAGCTGGTTGGTGAAGCTTAAACTGGACTTGAGCTTTTCTCATCTCCTGTTAGGAGAGAAACCTGCAGGAGAAATAACACAGAGCTTAATTGTTACTGTTCAGGCTGAATTGCATAGAATTTGTGTGGCTTCTAGTCCCTGCCCCTTCCTGAGCGTATCCCATCACAGTGCAATGCAGTTCTGCAGACAGCTCTCTGCGAAGATACTCTGAGCTGTGAAGAGAGATACTGGGTTAAATCAGTATTCAAATGTTCAAAATAACAGCTTATTCCGGGTTTTTTATGGAGATGGGAGACTATTCAGCAGAAAATAACTGTTCAGTGAGGGAAATTCTGTCTTTTTGTCTTTGCAGGCATTAAAGGAATGATGCTTCATGAAATAATCTGAATGAGACTTCATGAAGTTCTACTGCTTTGAGCAGGAGTTTGCATTAGATGACTTCCTAAGGCCCCTATCCTGTAATCCCATTTTTAAACTGTCTTCAATGGGTATCTGTTAAACTTTGCTTATGCCTTCTAATATTTGTGGTTTATACTACAAGCCAGACATGCTTAACCACTTCAAAGTAACAGTCCGTAATTCATAGGAAAGCTCACAGATTTTAATGTGATCTCCAGAAAGCTATGCTGCAGACCTGTGTAGAGCAGCTGCTCCTCAAGGAATGAGAGAATTTCTCACTCTGCTATTTGTCTCTTTCAAATCTTTCAGGTGTCTAAAGAATAAGAATTGTAGCTATTTCTAAGGAAAATGAAAAGCTGACTTACTTGCAGATGCGTGTGGTTTCACTGCCCTGCTCTCTACTTAGGACTCTCTTGCAAGAACCGGCTCCTTTTTCTCAAAGCTACTGTGGTTTTTTTCTGGTTTTATGTGTTTAAGATCAGTTTCTGAAAAAGAACATTCTTTTGCAGGCATATAAAGTTAATCAAATCTATATTATTGTTCTAACTGATCAAGAATAAAGAGCACTGCAAAAATATGCTTTCAATTATGGAAGCCTATAATTTAAATGGAATTGAGAAGCTGACTTCTCTCCTCACCTTAGTTCATAGAGTGGTGGTGTTACAGGCTTTTATTTAATTGAGCAAAGTGTCAGTGAAATTAAACTAAATGCAATATCAGTTCTGCTGTTACATACAAAAGCTCCCTCTTTTGCCTTGAGTTACAGAAATATTTTGTTATACTTGGAGAGTTTAGTGTTTTATCAGACTTGGAGTCTCTTTTTACTGGTTCTCAGATAATTGCACATAAAACTTTAAATGCTAATGTAGGAAGCCTGACATTACAAAACTGCCATTCTGGTCTGAAAAAGAACGTAATAGGAAAAAGGTTCTATCAAATATTCTGCGTATAAGCTGCACAGTAAAACTAGCTGGCTGACCAAATGTTAATGTAGTGTGTGATGATTCAAATAGAAATTTGACATTCTAACTATTGAAAATAATAGCTGGGTTTCTGCAAAACAGTTGTCATAGCCTTTTTTTGTTATAAATAACACATTGCTTTTGAAACTAACACATTTAAAATACGTATGTTTAGAAGATGTGGGGGATTGCCTACACCACTAAATCTTAATATGCTGCATTCTGGCTCTCCACCTTAAAGGTGCAGAAATCATTTGAATTTTCTTCTGTAGGGCCAGTATATTGCAGCACGTCTCATTTCAAAGGTATTAATGTTTCAATAAAAGACGAACTACACTTGACAGCAGGAGGTTAAAAGTATTCTGAATTGCCATTTTTAAAGAGCTTGGGATAGCAGGGGTCCCCAGCCATTCTGCAGGCGTGTCAATACTTGAATACAATTATTACAGCTTTAAAACTCACTGACTTCGTTCTTTTTCAAAAGGGCCACAAACAGTCCAAGTCTGAATATCAACTAAATGATCATGTGTCAGCTTGACACCAATCAACACGATCAGTGTTTTGAATGAAGAAGTGCTGCAGGTTTTTTGATCATCAGATGAAGAGCGTGAGCTGATAAAATACCACTTGAGAATACTACTTTACATCAGCGTTCTTCATTACTGACCCCGAAGGCAATCACCACAACCCATAGACCCCTCAGTGTTTGTTTTCCAAAGTCATGCTTGATCTCTGACAACCATTGTCAAAAAGACTGAAATGCTGAAACATGCTCCTGCGTGCTGTCATACACCCAGTTCGAAACATTGCACTTAGAACGAACCAAGTGCAACAGTTAAGCTGCAGATAGTTATTTCCAAACTGCCTGCCTTTGAGAGATTGCCAAATACGAGGCAAGTGCTCCTGTGGGTTTCTTGCCTTATTTCAGTCTTGCAAAGCTTGATGGTTGTACTGTAACTTAGAAATCAGGCCTTTGAGGAAACTTCATGGAGAAATACATTCAACCACTGACCACCTTAATAAAATTATACAAGAGGTTTGCTTGGGGTGGGGGGGAAGAGTAATGTTATGAAATAAAAGGGCTTAGCCATTTCAAGGAATGGAATTTGAGGAGAAAGTGTCATTTTTCTGTTAACGCTTGTTGCTGCTGATACTCTAGCATCTCCAAGCTTTTGAACAAGCTTTGACACTTGTCAAGGAGGATCTCCTGGTGCTGGGGCTCCCTTTTGCTCTCCCAGTGGAAAGCATGGACAAGTTGCAACCTAAATACCTATATAACCAGCCTTGCCTGTCGTTCAGCAACATTCCCCGAAAACTGTACCTGTTCTGAGCAAACTGGGTTGCAACTGAGCCTGTCACACAGCAGCAGGATCGTAGTCGGTGATGCTGGCCCAGGTCACCTCCTCTGCTCCGCTCCTCTCTTCCTGCAGCATCCCCTCAGTTGTGCCGTTTCAACATTTCAACAATTCTGCCGCGGCGTGGTGAACCGCACAGGAACCGCTTCTGGGTAAACCGCTGCTGCGAGCTGATGCTTGTTGGATGCTATCGGCTGGTCTCTGGACAGCAAAACCGGAGCAGAAAGGGGCTCCCCTCTGTGGCTCCTCGTGCCCTGGTAACTGGAGGTGGAGGAAGCACCAGCTAAAATACTGTGGATGAAGGAAGATAAGTGGGAGTGGAAGGAAAAGCATTGAGCAGCAAGGAGGTTGCTGGAAGCTGCAAGGGAAGCGAAGCAGGATAACAGCATAGGAGTGAGAGGAGCAAAAAGAATGAATGTACAAGTTGAAAAGCATGTATCTTAAAGCAGGCTCCTCTAGCTCAAGGCACTAATGTCAGGGTCCTACATACTATGCCCTCTATCAGTTCATACTTTTGCTTGAGCATTTCAGTCATCTTGTTTTGCTTTGGAGGGGAACCTACTCTGATCTGTGCTGTGAATCTGAATACCTACATTTGACAACCGCTATGGATCATTGTATGATTTCACATAAATCATACGTGAAAATCATGATAGGTTGGAGGGAGCGTAACAAGACTAGAATATCAAACGTTCTAAGTAAACTGATGTAAGAAACTTCATCCAGTGCTTTTTGTTTAAAATACCAAAATTAAATGTTGCTAACCTAATTAAGTGGTGTGTCACAGTAAAATATGCCTGTCTGCAAGTGTTCATATGCTTTTGGTGAAGACGTAAGTTTCACGATCATATTCAATACTATGTCAGGAAAACTTCCTTGCAGCAGGAGTGATTTTGAAGGCAGCTCTTGTAGCAAGCATGTAGGGCCCTTTTCTGACAACAAATGGGAAATTCAAAGCACGCCCTGCCTGTTCCACGGGTGCTAGAACAAGCTGTTTATACTAATGGCAGGCTGTGTTCTCTAAAACAAAAGTCTGGTTAAGGATGAATTCTCTTAAACTAGAGTGAAAGTAGCCAGCAACCAATTTCTAAGTAAGAATTAGTGCAAACAAATGCAAGCAGCGCACAGAGTAAGTTAGGTGCCATCACCTCTAACAGGTTGCCTTGTGATCGTTTTAGCACGAATTGAATATTTTGTCTCCATTGGAGAGAATGTGTGGTGTGAAAATACTTGTTAGGTTGCAGCCTCACGGCGTGCTGAAGGAAAACTGCCTGGGTTGGTTCTGAACGGGCAGAAGCCATCGGAGCACGCTTCCTGCGCGATTGCTGCTACTGCATCTGCAAAAGCTGTGGCACCCACGTATCCCTTCCAACTTGGAAAAAGAAGGCACTTTGACTTCTGTTTTCTTTTCTGCAGTGCTCACGGATTGCAGTGATACCGGTGTGCTGCGTATTTTGTCCGCTATGAGGCCCGACCGATCCTCCGCGCAGCTGGGACCAGGCTCCACAGAACCTGTATGGTAACTGCCACTGCGAAACACCCTGCGGGACCCCAGCTGGACTGGGATGGAGATTCTGGGTACAGCGTGTCCATATGCAGCCGCCTTGTGATTAGAAGTGTGCAAAATGATAACAAGTCACGTTCTGTGACACAACAGAACGCTACGGGGAGCCTGAGCAGTATTCTCGCAAACTTGTTTTAACAAGAAAATTAGGGGCGTTTTTCTCTGCTCCATTTTGTGATAATAAGCAGGTGCCATGTTCTGCTTCTCTCCGCTGTACAGTACGTGTGTTGTTCAGCCATTCAGAAGTCACCCCTCTCTGAAACAAACCCAGTCATTATGCTGAGATCAGCATAAAATTTCATAGCATTAGAGCCCCTGCAAGAAGTTTAAAAGCAAGCTGACACACATCCAGCTAGGCATGTAATGCAGCCTTCCTGTAAGAGGAAAGGGAGTTTAAAAAAAGAAGGTGTAGAGTGGGGAAGGTATTTGCAGTTTGGACTTTCTACCCCCAAAATGACCCACTGTACTTGCACGCCTCATCAGTGGAATAGGGCCCATTGGTTAGATTTTTATCATTTCATAAGCAGCATTTGACAAGGTGTAACTCTTTGACTCGGAGCAGTGTCTAGCTGTCTCATGTATGGTGGCAGCTTTTATACTTGATGCGGGCACACAGACAGAGCAGTGTATTTCATAATAAAACTTCTGAGAGTCTGAAACTACTAGTACCCCCTTCATCTTTCTGCATGCACCAGCCGCACCAGTAATATGCAAAAGAAAATCTAAATGGTAGGAGCAGGAAGCATCTGTGGTACTCTGTCATGTTGTGGGTTTGCCAACTGTTGTGCTGGAAAGCTCTTCCTGCCCAAGCAGCCAGTGCTGCAATAGCAAAAATAAAAAATAATGTACAGATGCAGGCTTTCCTTCACCTGACAAAGGCCCTACCCTGCTCTGGTATAGCAATAATGAATGCAGATCAATCAGTATTTAGGGGTGGCAGAAGTGCCAGAAGTATTATGAAGTGGCAGAAAAATAATCTGTAAGGTTTTGTGTCTCTCATGTGACCCAGTCTTCCCTGTAACAATCCTGAACCTGAAAGAGGTGCCTCTCCTGGGCAGAAACACCTTGCCTAACTCCTGTCCCTCTGGAAACTAACCTAAGGGAAGAGTGGAATTAAGATCTCCTTGTTCTTTTAAGTGTAGTAACAAAATATAGTTCAGCTCCGGTAAAATAAAGCGGTGGTTCGGTCTTTAGATACGTTCCACAAAGGGGCAGGAGAGGAGAGAACAGTGACATTTCTAATTCAGTGCCCCAGTTCATCTCTGGTCATGAGTATACGGAGTCAAGGATGCTTTTTAGAGGAGGCATAGTAAGCACGGGTGGTGTGGAGCTGGGACACTAGCGTTATGACGCTGCTAAACAAATGCACGTAGCACAGCTGTGTGCTAAGCACCCGAAGGCTCTGGTGGGTCAGACCCTGGCCTTCAGCAAGCATTTAGCAGAAGCAGCTAATGCCACAGGTAAAACTTGGTACGTGCACCAAGCTGTGCATTTGAAGACCATCCCTGTTCCACTGAGCGCACCGTTCTGCTTCCTTCTTTATCTCTCTGGATACCACGTTCCCCCTCCTTTGCCACTATAAATAGACTTGTTGAACTGGAAGTCACAGTGGAGGACCCAGAAGATCAATGGGGCCCACTGACCTTTTTTACAGCTTCATACTCCCTTCCTCTGCTTGTAGCTGCAGGTGTTCAGGCACCATTAGGTTCCTTGTTTTCCAATAATAGTGGCATATTGTTTTTCCTGACTTGTTTCTGTAATAACATTTGTTATCATTTCTCAGACTTTGTACCTGGCAGTTCTGGTCATTGGTTTCAAGCACTTGCTTTAGTTTTTCTGTTGTACCCTCACTGTTCACTCATATTTAATATGTTTATGTGTGTTTTCCCCTAGCCCTCCCTGGGTAAGTGCAGACAAGCAAGCATACGAAAGACAGAAAGTAAGGTAACTTCCATCTTCCCCTCCCATCAGCAGCAGGAAAAATAAATTAGCATAGGAATCTAGATGGTGGTTGTTACTGGTTGAGCATGAGGTAGCAGCTGTATGCTGATGAAACTAGGAAAATGTATTGTCTAAGGGTGTAGTCTGATAACTTCTCTAAGATAATGTATTGGCTAAGTGTTGTCAAAAGGAGCAGTCCTGCACTCGGCAGCAAGCTCCAGGCGCTTACTGTGTGCCAGTTACCATTGATCTGATCCCGAGAAGAACCAATTCAATGCACTAAACTGGCCAAACACTAAACCAGCAATAAATAAGCAACGACCACACTACTATTCGCGTTGGCTTAGCTTTCTGGACCACCTTCACTCTTAGGCCAGATGATCACTAATGCCAACATGAAAAGAAGGAGTGATGATGGCCCTTTTGGTAGCTGCTAACCACTAGACTTATTTATGTCTGTTTTGGTACTACAATTAAGTATACATATGGTACAGGGATGCAAGAAAACTCAAAATTAACACAGTAACTTTATTTTAAAAGCACTTGAAATGAGCTAGTCTTAAACTAGCATATTTAGACACTGTCAATGTACAAACCTTGAGACACCTTGCTGATACTGGACTGGCCATTGAACTTCAGCCTGAGCTGGGAGACACTTAAACCAAATTTAGAATTTATCAACGTAAGCAAGACGTATTTAAAAAAACCCTTGAGTTCTGACTCTAGCCTAAACCACACTGTGAATCCAGGTACTGCCTACGTACCTATATACTTCTTGCTATAAACTGCCATACCCAAGGCAATGCAAGAAACACAGAAACAGCCATTCACTTGTTCTTCCGTATGACTCTGATACCACCCAAAAAATCCCCAACAAATAGCTAGTGGAAAACAAAAGCTACAGACATGCTCAAATACAATACTACTGGTTGTAGTAGTAGACAGCCAAGATGACAGAAGTGACTACTTCTGTCTTACACTTAACAAAGTACAATAAGAAATGGGATCTGAACAAGGCATCACACAAAACATTGGTCAAATCTGAAATAGCAGGATTATTGAACAGAAAATGTCATTAGCCAACTGGGACTGTGTTATGCTCATTTAGAGGTAATTTTAGCAAGTGGCCTTACTTAAAAACCAACTCTTACAACTCTGAATTTTATTTCTACGTAATTTTGAGGGGTAAGTATTCCCTGGAGGCACACTAGTAATTTCCTGGAGCCCTGAAATCAGAATTGAGAGTCAGACATTAATTCTGTTTCTGATTTTGCTATAATCCCCCATAAAATCAGTCTATTTGGAGCGCACATTTTCAAGAGCAGTCTTCCAATAGCCTTCACCACTGTGTATGCTTCTACAGAAATGTGAAAGCAAGCAACTTCCTACCTGTAGAACAACTAATAGAACTAGAAAAATACTTAACAATCTCTGAATAAAAAGCACCGTATTAATGTATCTGATTATTTTTGCTATAATATGCACTTCTCGTAATGTTTCATTCAATCCCACTAGTTTCCGAAAGCCTCATAGTAACATCTATGCATCCCTTTCTGCTTTGTTCCTTCAAGTACAGGAAAAAATACTTTCTTGTCTTTGGTCTTCACTGGTGTATCATCAACTACCCAACCTCACTGATATACTCTTGATTATTACACAGCCTTCAGTTCATGTTTCTGTCTCATACCCTGTTTGTCTATCTATGTACAAAGGAGAACCTGTGTATTTTTCTGAGTGTTTCTAGCAGCTTTTTGGGTTCCTGAAATAACCTGATCAATTGTAATTGGAGGTGGTAAAAACAGGTGCTTCTCTACATTTTCTGTTTAAAGCTAATGCATATAGCAGTTTTCCTTTTGAAAAGTTGAGTCAAGCATGATGTATTAAGGTTTTATCATGCCTTATATTCTCCGTATCTTCAGTTTAATGGTTGAAAACCTCACCCATACAGTTTTAATGTAGTCTGGTTTAAAACAAACCACATGAACTTATAAAATACCTACTAATATGAATTCTGCTCTGTGCAAATACCAAGTTCCTCGTTAACACCCAGCAAATAGATTTACTGCAACCTTTTATTCATAAATTTGCCACCTAAGCCAGAATTTGGTTTCACAGACTTTGGACTTCAGTAAAAGCTACTTTTTTTTCTAGAATTAAGTGAGCTCCGATATCAAGACCTCATCTTTCTAGTTAAATTTCTTATTTTAATTTCTCTTGGTCCTGTTTATTCCATTCCCTAGATCACTCTCCTTACCAGATTCTTTAGGTGAGGTGTTGCCTTGTGATACATACCTAAACAGATACTCCACCAAGCTGGGTATCTCCATAGAACAGTTCACCGTTCACCAGTTTTCATCAACTCACTCTTGCAGTTAATATCCGCATTATACTAGATGATGCTGTTGTTAAGCAGTACTAAATGGAAGATATTCTATAAACACCACTCTATATGGCATCTGCTGAAGCATTAATGAATTTGTTCTAACCTTTGCTACATTGTACTAAATTCTTCCAAACTTGTTCTAATGCTCATGAACCCGGTAAGACACATGAATAGTTCTTGATTTTAAATACACATTACCGAACAACTTGCTAAACTAACTTGATTCCAACAAATTGAATTTTCCAACATGACAGTTTCTCAGCTATTGTATACAATGGCAAAGAGCCATCATACCACATATCTGTTTAGAAAAGAACTGCTTTACTTATTTTTAGAAAAGCTAGATGCAAGCACATTGAAATAAAAATATATTTACCAACATAGCCATGTTCCTGGCAACACAGCAAGCATTACTGGTATTGATGATCCATTAGAGCATTAACAGAAAAAAAAAAAAAAAAGAAGAAAGAGAAAGATGTTCTTTAGATATGGAATTGCATGTGGGTACCCAGCCAGGTAGTGATGCCACTGCTATAAAACACCATAATAGGATTATCCCACAAAATTCCATAGTCAAACCAGTCCCGCTATCAGAACACAGTCAGTGGCTGCAAATATTCTCAGATTCAAATAATGCACATACACTATAGAGAGTATGAGTTATAATCTGACATTGAAGGTAACACTAAGAGAGGTTTACATGCAGCTCAGTGCATGCTTCAGCTGCATATTACTATGTCAGTATTTTTACTGTGCTGTTTGGGTACTTAGGGAGAAACATTAAGGAATTTAATCACTGTAGTCATTAGAAAGATATGTATCTTTTATACAAAAGCATCTAATTAAAAGGAACAAACGGAAAAACCCCTTTGGATAACACACCCACTTTTATACAAATTCTAATGACTTTGAGAGAAGTTCTTTGGCAGAGTAATTGTCACTCTCGGCTTCTAATCTAGATGGTTATTTGGTTTAAAGTGCTGGTTTTAAATTATGCAGTTTTCCTTTACACATGTTTCCCTTCAGGCACTTTAAGTTCTCTTATTTGTTCTTCAGTACAAACACAATCTATACACTGAACAAGGGAAAAATCTCAAATATCTATCAGCCACAACATCCCTCTGATCATTTCCGTGGCCCCCCTCTGGACCCGCTCCAACAGGTCCGTGTCTTTTCCCTGCTGATGACCCCAGATCTGGAGGCAGTACTGCAGGGGGGGTCTCACCAGAGCAGAGCAGAGGGGCAGAATTCCCTCCCTCAAGCTGCTGGTCACGCTCCTTTTGATGCAGCCCAGGATACGGTTGGCTTTCTGGGCTGTGAGCACACACGTTGCCGGCTCATGTCCAGCTTTTCATCCACCAGTATTCCCAAGTCCCTCTCCACAGGGCTGCTCCCAATTCATTCATCCCCCAGTCTATATGGGTACTGGGGGTTGCCCCAAGCCCCATGCAGGACCTTGCACTTGGCCACTCCTCAAGCCTGTCAAGGTCCCCTGGATAGCATCCCTTCCCTCTACTTTATCAGTTGCACCACTCAGCTTGGTGTCATCCACAAAACTGCTGAAGGTGCACCCAATGTCACCATCTATGTCATTAATGAAGATATTAAATAGTGTTGGTCCTAAAACAGACCCCTGAGGGACACCACTTGTTACTCATTTCCATTTGGACACTGATCCATTGACTGTAACTCTTTGGATGCAGCCATCCAGCCAATTCCTTATCCATCTAATAGTCCATACATCAAATCCATACCACTCCCATTTAGAGGCAAGAATGTTGTGGGGGACCATATTGAAGGATTTACAGAAGTTCAGGTAGATGACACCAGTTACTCTTCCTTTGTCCACTGATGCAGTCACTCCATCATAGGCGGCCATTAGATTAATCAGGTATGATTTGCCCTTGGTGAAGCCATGTTGGCTGTCTCTAGTCACCTCCTCACCTTCCATATGCTTTGACATAACTTCCAGGAGGATCTGCTCCATGATCTTACCAGGCACAGAGGTAAGGCTGACTGGTCAGTAGTTCCCAGGGTCTGGGTGTGATATTCCCTTTTCTCTGGTCACTGGGGACTTTGCCTTACTGCCATGACTTTTCAAATATGATGGAGAATGGCTTAGCAACTACACCTGCCAATTCCCTCAGGACCCCAAGATGTTTCTTAGACTATATGTTTCTTAGACTAAAAGTAACATCCTATATATTCCAAATCATCCTTGCATTTCAAATCTATATGTACCTACTTGGTATCCTTTTCTCTTCCATTTTCTTGCTGCTGTTGGCAAACAGACTTTAATGGGATTTTGAAGAAGAAATTTCAACAAAACCAAAAAAAACAGTACTTCACAAGTTACTTTACAGTGTTAATATTTATTTTCATAACCATTTTGATGTAGGAGAAAAAAAGGTAGGATGAGAGGTTGCAAAGATGCCGGGGGCATAAGGTATAATGGTTCTACAACTGCAAGACAGCCTATAATTAAATCTTTGTGCCCTGAGACTACATTCTTCTCCTGCATGTAGGTGGATGAATAACCGACACCACGCTGGCAAAGCATATCTCACACTCCCCTCTAGCACCCATGGCGCACTACTGCCTGCTTGTGTTCCCTGTCTGCCAACAGCCTGAGGGCCAAAGGCCTCTCCACGGGTCTGGACAGCTCTGCTAACACAGTTGCTCCCAATATGATCCCACGTAATTAAAGTTGGGGTTCTCAGTTTTATTTTAAGGCAGGATTAACATTAAGTTAGAAGTCCTCATCTCAGATGTGACAGAATTTTAGGTGGGCTAGTATATTACATTTGCCCCTTGTGCACATGCATTGTATTACCTCTGTTATGAAATCATCTGTGATCAGTGTAATTTATGTGGTCATTGCAATACACAGGCACAAAGAGCACCACGTTTGTCTATGTGTCCTTGAATTCTACACGTACTTTTACTAGGCCCTTTCCTACAGTGACCATGCAGCCTGCACGAACCTTGAGTTACAATCTTAAAGTGTTCCTCCATATACACAATTTCTGTTTGGACATCATACAATACTTTAACTCAGCGCCTGAGAAAAAAAAAACGCAGCTGCTGAAACAACAGCCTACGCTTGGAAGATATTTTCTGATGCACCATTTATCATTGTCATCACAGGGCACAACAACTTAATACAGTAGATTGCACTTGTGTATCGCTGAACAGTTATTCTCAACCTTAAAAAGACAATGCCAACTCATAATTGTATTAAATTATTAGGAATTACAATAATCTTAAAATCATTCTAAAAATAAAATCTATGCATGCTAATGAGAAAAAATAATCAGCGTAAAAACTATTACCTGCCAGCTTTATAACTACAGTCATTATAGCTAATTATATGTCTGCAGCAAGGGAATACTTTGCTTCCTACAAGCACTTGGGAGTCTTCAAAACACTCTCAGGTGAGGAGAAGCAGCAAAGAACAGACTAACTTTGTAAGCCCTACAATTTGAGAAACACTCTTCCAGCAATTTGTAGAAAGAGGGATGCTGCCCTCTTTCTCTCGGTAATCGCAGTCCTTCCTTTGCTTTATGCCTATCACCTGGCACTTTATAATTCAGGAATTTGCGGGCTGGTACAGATTCCAGTTTATTGCTAGCACCTCAAAATGAGTAAAGGATGCTGAGCTGCTGGAAGTGTAGCAGCAGTGAAGAAGGCAAAAGGAAAAAGATTCAGTAAGTCTGGGAGTGGTGGTCCACTTCTTTCCCCTCTCTGGGCTGATCTACGAACTCGGGAAGTCTCACCAGGCCTTAGCATAAGTGTAATGAGTCAGGCGGTTAAGCTTCCCTTGACTGTACCAGGAACTCTCACAGGGCTAAGACAGCAAGCCATGTGGACTGTCTCAAGGACTCCTGTTGCCCGGCAAAAACAAAAAACAAAAGTAGAGATAACTAGTACTTTCATAACAACCTTGAGACATATCCCAGTCCCCTCCTGACAATCTTGGAGCATCCCGTATCTCAATCTCAAGTCACTCCCTGACAGCCTTGGAGCCTTCCTTATCTGAGTCATCGCTGATGTGAAACAGTACCAGCGCAGCTGGAATCCCAGTAATTTGCTAATGACTAAAGGCACTCATCTCCTGAACTGTAAGCAGTGGTACTGAGTGAGACCCTTTGAGCTCTCCCAGACCGCAGCGGGGAATTTTTTATGTTCTGAAGCTGTGAAGGCAAATTATTAGCCTGCATAACATCAATGCAAGGAGTGGCTAGCAGATTTTTCACGGAAACCTTCCTACCTACTTATGATAATCCTGCTTTTTTTTTTAGCACTTTTAAAGTTATTATTTTAAATGTGCGTTTCACGGTTAAACGCAATTGATTTGGAACTGTCCTATACCCGACGAATCTTACATGTTGGCCTAATTACTGACCCGATTCTGTAGATGTAAGAGTTTAATGTCAGACGAAACTCTGTAAAATGCAGACCGGATTTAGAAAAAAAAAAAAGAGGGTAATTGCAGCGTAAGCTCCTTCTTCAGGAACGCTTCTGTTGCTATCGCATCCCTCCCTTTTGCTAATCGAGGTGAACTCTCGCTTCACCAGCACCGCGGCGGGAGCCGTGTTTTCTCGGTGAGGTCGGTTCCCTTACCACGAAGCTGCATCGACATTGGCAGCGCTAACGCCGACACTTCTGTGGTGTTGGTGTGGGGGTGGGTTTTATTTTACTTTATAAAGGTAGCTGGGCGATTTTAGAGCACTCAAGGCCTGTTTAAAGACAGCTCTGTATGACACAAGCACAAGCGCTGACGGGGAAACCCCGAAAGGCTCCGTCGTCGTTGTTTATTTTAAATAATAACCCTCAGGTCCAGTTTCCCGCCTCCTGCTCCGGCACCCACCGGTCCGCGCTCCCTCGGCGGCTCAACCTCTCCCAGCAGCAAGCCGCGGTGTCCTGACCGAGGCGGGAGACTTTAATTACCCGGGTCCGGCCGGGAAGGCGGCTCCGGGCCTCGCCGCTCCGGTGCGGTGAATTCCCGCCCGCCGCTGAGGTAACCAGGCGCCGCGAAGGGCGCCGCGGCTCTACGCCTTTAAGAAGGAGTCGAGCACCTACACCACCGATAGGCGCCCCTGCCGCCCCGCCCAGCCCCTTGGCGGATTGGCCGGCCCGCCTTCGTGGGCGGACCGGTAACACGCGGGGGTTGGCGCCGCGGATGAATTCGGGGTTCGGTTGGACGCGCCTGGAGCGCGGGGGGTTTGAGGGGCCGCCGCTCCGGCCCGGCTCCATGGCCTCCGCGCTGGTGAGGGCCCGGCCCGGCCGTGGGGGGGCCTTCGCGGCTCCGGGGGTGAGGGGAGGACCGCCGGCCCTCACCCCGTCCCCGGAGCCTGACGGTGCGCATCCTCTCCCCAGGAGGACCCCGTCTTGATCCGGCCTTTCCGAGGCCACAGAGCGGCGGTGACCGGCGTCGCCTTCAACGCGGAGGCCGCGGGGCTGGGTGAGTGCGGGGGGGGCCGGTCGCTTCTTCCCTCCTTCCTTCCCTCCCTCCTTCCTTCCCTCCCTCCTTCCTTCCCTCCTTCCTTCCTTCCCTCCTTCCTTCCCTCCTTCCTTCCCTCCTTCCTTCCCTCCTTCCTTCCCTCCTTCCTTCCCTCCTTCCTTCCTTCCCTCCTTCCTTCCTTCCCTCCTTCCTTCCTTCCCTCCTTCCTTCCCTCCTTCCTTCCTTCCCTCCTTCCTTCCTTCCCTCCTTCCTTCCCTCCTTCCCTCCCTCCCTCCTTCCTTCCCTCCCCGGCAGCCGGCGGAGAACCGCCGGGCCTGGCCGGGTGCGGAGGCGGGGCGGGCGGGTGGGCCGGGGAGTCTCTTCCCCTTCCTTAAGCGACAACTTTGTGAGCAAACCAGGAGGCGGGAGGAGGGGTTTGTCCCGCGGCGAGGAGGAGGAGGAGGAGGAGGAGGAAGTAAGTGAGGAGAGCGCCGGGGGCGGGGGGGCTGCTCCGCGCCTTCACCGCTTCCCCCCCCCTTGCCAAGCCCCGCCGTCCCCCGGGAAACCTCCGGGCCCTGACGGGGGGACCGGCTGCCAGCTCTCGGCCGGCGGCCCGAGCCCGAAGCTGGAAGACCCCGCAAGCCCCCTCCGTCCTGGGGCGGGGGGAGAAGGGGGGGGGAGCCCGGCAGTGGTTGACGGAGCTCCTCTCTGCTAGGAGCTGCTTTTAACCGCCCGCGATGAGGATCCGTCTGGCGAGAAGATGGACGTGGGTCCGCAAAAGCTGCGTGTTTCTCGGCTTCTTGATGATCGCTTACTTTGCGGTCGAGCTGTCGGTTTCTTCCTTCGGTGCCTCCCTCGCCGGGGAGAGCATCACCAAAGGGAAATGGGAGAGGCGCTTTTCTGACAGAGCGGGAGAAGCTGTGGATTTGGCTCGTCCCGTGTATGACAAATCCCCGCCCGATCCTTACGCCCCAGGAGAATGGGGTAAGCCCTCTCGCCTGCAGCTGACTCCCGAGGAGAAGAAACAGGAAGAAGAGCTGATCGAGAAGTATGCAATTAATATTTACATGAGCGATAAAATCTCTCTCCACCGGCACATTGAAGATAATCGACTGAGTGGCTGTAAAACCAAATCTTACAACTACAGGAGGCTGCCCACAACATCTGTTATAATCGCTTTTTACAATGAAGCCTGGTCAACGTTGCTGCGGACGATACACAGTGTTCTTGAAACATCACCTTCGGTGCTTCTAAAAGAAATTATACTGGTGGATGACTTGAGTGATAAAGTGTATTTGAAGAGTGACCTCGAAAAATACATAAGCAGTCTGAACAGGGTCCGTTTGATAAGAACCAACAAACGAGAAGGATTGGTTCGTGCACGCTTAATTGGCGCTACCTTTGCTACTGGTGATGTCCTCACGTTTCTAGACTGTCACTGTGAATGTGTCTCCGGCTGGCTGGAGCCACTGCTCGAGAGGATCGCTGAGAATGAGACTGTTATTGTTTGCCCTGTCATTGACACCATTGACTGGAAAACGTTTGAATACTACATGCAAACGGCAGAGCCCATGATTGGGGGGTTTGACTGGCGGCTGACATTCCAGTGGCACTCGGTGCCCAAACATGAGCGGCTCAGGCGGAAATCTGAAACCGACCCAATCAGATCCCCAACTATGGCTGGTGGCTTGTTTGCTGTCAGCAAGAAGTATTTTGAGTACCTGGGTACCTACGATACAGGAATGGATGTCTGGGGAGGGGAGAACTTAGAATTATCGTTTAGGGTTTGGCAGTGTGGAGGCATGTTGGAAATTCATCCGTGCTCCCATGTAGGCCATGTGTTTCCAAAGCGCGCGCCCTATGCTAGACCAAATTTCCTTCAGAACACAGCACGTGCTGCTGAGGTGTGGATGGATGAGTACAAAGAGCACTTTTACAACAGAAATCCTTCAGCAAGAAAAGAAAACTACGGAGATATTTCTGAGAGAAAGATATTAAGAGAACGTTTGAAATGCAAGAGTTTTAACTGGTATTTAAAAAACATATTTGCTGAGTTGCATGTACCAGAAGATCGTCCTGGCTGGCATGGTGCTATCCGCAGCGCAGGAATAGCTTCAGAATGCCTCGACTATGTCTTACCAGAACATCATCCTACTGGGGCTCACCTTTCTCTCTTCGGATGTCATGGTCAGGGAGGCAATCAATTTTTTGAATACACATCAAATAAGGAGATTAGATTTAACTCTGTAACTGAGCTATGTGCTGAAGTCCCTGAGCATGAAGACTTCATAGGTATGAGGAGCTGCCCAAAAGATGGATCTCCTACCCCGGAAATTATTATATGGCATTTCAAAGAAGATGGGACTATTTACCATCCTCATTCGGGAAAGTGCCTTACCGCTTATCGTACAACTGAGGGGCGTGCCGATGTGCAAATGAGAACTTGTAATGCTGCAGATAAAAATCAGATTTGGAAATTTGAGAAATAATCACTGCTGGTAGTATGAATCGAATGGACTGTAATCTCCAAGGTTTTTACATGTTTGATTGTATACCTTGGAATGTCTTCAGATGCATCTGTAGTGGTGTAGAAACCGCATCTGCTGTGGTGAACTGTATGGAAAGCAAAAGTAAATGCTGGGCTTTAGCTTCTAAAACGTCGAATACAGATCTAATGCCTTTTATTTTTGTAAAATTTTGATCCGTTATTTTCGTACTTTTGTCTGTCTTGATTATGGTTAAACAAAGGCTTCTGAGGGGACTGAGGAGGGATTTTTTTTTTTTCCCTTAAAAAACCCCCACACTAAACCTGCAAGATCATGTTACATGGAAGTAAAGAATCTTACAGAAGTAAAAGTTAGGGTTGTTGCAGTGGAATTAACTGACCTATGTTGCAGATACATTATAACATATGTATCTAACACACTAAGTAATGCTACAGTAGCATGTGATTGAATCTACATTCATGTGGGAAGTTGAATCTGAAGCTTTGTAATACTCTGCAGTTTTCTGGGAACTTACATGCTCTTAAGGGTTTCGGGGTGACAACTAGCTCTATTACACTGAAGAAAAGCAAGTTTTTTCAGTAGATGGGCTTTGGCACTGCTTTGCAGTCTTGTGCCTATTCTGGAACACTTGCCTCATGAGGGTGAGTCAGGAGCTCTCATGCCTTTAGAGGAGTGTAGCAGCAGCAGAACCAAGGACATGCTGGTGGGTACCACAAATGGGAAGAAATAGGGGTAGCTACAAGTAAAAATTCTGTACAAAGATAATGGAGAAGGAAAGAAAGCACAGAATTGCATTAGCTACTGCTGTTTCTTTAGCTATATATTTAATACTTATGTTGCCTCTGTGTAAGCTTTTCCATGTTAAGCCTGGCATCCTAGGGACACATAGCTTATGTGACTATACCATGGTTTGTTGTTTTTTTTTTTTTTTTTTTTTTTGGTCTGTTGGTGGGGTAGAGGAAGGAGACACAGAGGAAAACTTGGGCTGTTTTATTTTAAGTATTTTGGCAACAGATAGCAGGCATCGGCCCTAGGTAGAGTTTTGAAATAATGCAGCATACGCTGCCTCTTTCTAGTCACAATAGTACCATGGGACACCTCGGGTAAGGTTGGGAAGCTGGAGTTCCTGAAGTGAGGGGAGTTGAAAAGGCAAAGGGCAGCTTGGAGGAAACCAAGATTTGTTGGTTAGGTGGTTCACAAAACAACTTCTTTAGAATGTTTTCTGTATCCTGTTATGCTGAGTTTTGAAGAATATTGATTCTAGAATCATGTCACTAATCTGTTTTAAGTGTGATTATAGACAGTAGATGTGATAGATATATTGTGTTCTTGGAAAAAAAATCTTGTATTAGTATCTGTGTTTTTTAGCTTTATATGATTTAAGTTGAACACTTCTCTTAATGTTTCAGGCATTCCAGCTTTTTTGATTACTTTCACTGAAGTGATAAATGTTTTTCAGTAGCTAGAGTGTAGTAATTCTTGACATGGGGCTGGTAGGTAGGAACTTGAGCTAGTGAGCAAAAAGAATCTGGATACTTGAGGAATGTAGTAGGTGTGCATTTGCTGCAGGTGTTAGTAGGTAGAAGGGTTAAAAGGGAGGAAGTGAGACCTGAAATAAGTGAAGATTTGCCAAAAATAATCCAAGAGTAAGTTAAGATGTATTCTTGAATCTTAGTGGTTTTAAAGAGTTGAGAGGCTTGGGTGGAAGCAGGCTAAGATAGAAGGGAAACAGAAGAAGAACATTTGGAGCTGGGGACGTAGCATTGAATCATGCTAAAAATGCTTGCCACTGTGTGGCATGGGTAGTTTTAAGTCTTTAACTTATTTTTAGGAGGTTAGTTGCAATTTGATTTTTTTTCTTTTCTTTATTCCTTTTCTTTTTTTCCCTAAACCGATTTTTTTTTTTTTTTTTTTTAAAAGGGAAGTTTTTTTACTATATAAGGGAGACATTCCTGAAAAATTCCATTCCACTCTGCAGCAAGGAATTCTTTTGTGGACCTACAAGTTATGAACCATTTATCAAATTTTAAAAGGCAGCCAGTCATTATGTACTGGGGCTATAAATTATATAAAGTATGTGCTTTTGTGAAAAGCTTGCTGTAGACTCTTACATTCAGTAGAAATGACGGGAAAAAGGCCTGGGTTCTCCTACATGGCAGAGCATAAGTTGTATGTGCAATGCATGTTTCCTCAGATGAAAGTAATTAAATGGTGTGAATATAGACTATGCAACTTTTATATGGTTAACTTTTTTAGGACTTGGCAAAAACTACATTTCATATAAGAAAACTACCTTCATGTTAAAACTGACAAAGTGCTCCTTATCTATTTAAGCAATAAGTCTAAGTGAAACTGCCTTTTAAAGTTTAAAAAGTTATTTTCTATGTATGTATCTGAACCCTTCCTCCTTCTCCCCACCACCTCCCATTCTATTTTTGTGGGGTTTTTAAAAACTAAAAGGAAAAATAAGCAAAAGTAAATAACCTCACCATTAAAAAAAAAATAAATAAATTGGGGGGGCGGTAGGAGGAGGAGGGGGTTGAGAAGGAGAGGGAAAGAGAGAAGTAAAAAAACCTTAGCATTTCATTTCCACTAGTTTTGAACTGAGTTGCAGCAATTCTACAGAAATGCTCTAATCCAGATGTTTTTTCAGTGTGTTAAGATTTCTGGAAAATCTGAAACTCTGAAAGATTGTCTATTCTGTTAGACTTTGAAAATTTGGGGAACACTTGTATATATTTTAAACTACTGATTTTAAGTGACTTAAAAGAAATTGAATGTAAACTTAACACTGAATAAATGTGGCAGGGCTTTGGGGTTTCTTTCAAAAAAATAAAATCCAGAATGATAAATATTGGCTAGTGTGCTGACTCTTCAATTCTCTTCTGCTTGTGTAAGTACATACAGTATACAATAAAAACTGCTATGAATTTGAACTTATGGGAGTTATTAAAAGTTCCTCATAATTCATCCACTGTCCTTAGAATTCCAGATTGGTTCCCTTGACAGAGGTTCAATTAATAATTGTTTTCCTCCAAGTAGGAAATCTTGCAAATCACTGTTTAAATGTGTTTGTATTTTGACATTGCAAGTTATCACACTGAGATTTGCAAGGTTCCTGTGAAGTGTGTGGGTTTTGTGGTGGTGTTTGAATATTCACGCACATATCATGTGTGCAGCCCTGTACTCCATCTGACCTGTAATTCTTGCACTGAGTTAATTATGTTGGGGATGCCTCAATATTTTGGGAGGGGAAAAAGATGACCAAGAGGTATATCTAGCTGTTAAAGCCCGGCTGAGTATGTCTCTTCTGATCTTTGCCCAACTTTCTTATAGTCACTACTGTGGTATTGTGGGAAATGGGAGTTTAATGGTAATCCCCTATTGCGGCAACTTGTATCTTCATATATACATGTGAATATTGATGGTATACATTTTCATAAATACACAACTTGCAATGAAGCCGAGTTCAATTTATAAGTACCAAAAAAACATTTTTCATGGCATATGTGAAGCCCAGATACATGTTTAGAGAACTGCGCAAAGTGGTGTACAAAGGCCAAGTCTCTATTCTTTGGTGTTTGATTCTGTTGTGACTCATCACCAGAAAAGCAAATCACATAGAGACACGTCAGCTACACTTGGGTGTGTAGAGAAAACACTGAATTTTTTTTTTTTTTTTTTAAAAAAAAGGCACTGATGTTATAAACTGGACTAAGTTGCATATTGGAGTCAGCTCAGTGTGAATTTTCAGCTTTCTTCTTTCTAGCTATATTTTGCAGTTGGTCAAATATTTTCATTATTACAGCAAGGGCAAATTTTGTCTTTCACCTCTAAACATGATTCTGGTTATGTCGTGTTTTCTGAGGAGCTTGTGCAACAGACCTGTTTGTGGTATGGCCCATCCTAAAAAATTCTTCTGGACCTTCTGTGTTTCTTTTGTTTCAGTTCCAATACTTTAAACTAGCCTTGGAGATCTGTTGTGGACCATTTATTGATGGTCTGGTAATTGGAAGTCAGACTGTAGGGTGCTGACAGAATGCATCAACTGGGTCTGATCTGCACTGCTGTAGGACTTCATGTGTAATCTGTCCTGGAAGGTTCTTGCTTTTGAACACCTAAATGCATGGACAACGTGAATTTGAGGGGAGGAAAATGCATAAAGGGTTAAGAAGCAATCCTTAAAATACAGTGTTTGAGTAAATGGGAGCAGCGTTGTTATAAAGCAGGCAAAATCCCTTAAAATTTAATAAAAAGAGAAATAGAGAAGTTCATTTAATAATAGTAATAGTACATTTTTCATGTATAAAACTGTTTTTAAGGTTAGTATTGATAGTGGAAATTAGTGCTGGCAACATCATTACCCTATAGACTCTTGTATTTAGTGCCTGTGGTTAGCTAAGGTAAAACATTGACTGTTAGAGCAAAATGCTTAGGTGTTGGCCATATGCACCAAAACTGATTTCAGCCTGCTTGAACGTAGCTTGACTAGCTTGGCTTCACTGAGGCTCGTTAATGGTAAAGGGACCTGGTTTTCTTGGCAGGATAGGGGTCAAAGCTGAATATAGAGTCAGAGTTTTGGCTTAGAGTTTCTTTCTCTGGGTTTACGCCTCTCCCATGCTGCTCAGACACAGAGTCACGTCGGCTTGCGTGCCGTAGGAAAATAATTCTGCAACGGGTCTGTCGGTTATTCACCCTTTCCTGTGCGGGTCCTGAACTGCTTCCCTGTCACCCCTGGGCTGGTGTCAGCTGGGCTGGAACTGCACTATTGGAGATAATAGCAGCCTTTGAGTGGCATGGTAACGAGCGGGTGGCTTTGAGAGAAAAACCTACCTAAGGATGGGGAGAGGGTGCTGTGTGAGCGTAGGCGACGGGGTGTCCGGAGGGAGAACAAGGCAGGCGCTTGTGGATGTGCCAGGGAAAGGAGAACTTCAGATTGCTGCTTGTGTCTCATTAACCTTGGGATAATCCATCTGCGAGAGAACGAACTACAAGAAACCAGGCTTTGAATTTATTCTACTCTCATCTTTTAAAATATTTCCTTCGGGTTTTCGAACTGAAAGCAAAGAGGGCTGGTATTACATGGCCTTCATGCAGTTCCTAATACCACAGGTGCTTGGTAGTTCTGCATTATTTGTTTTAGAAACCGTCAGTCTTGTCTGTTGCACTTTTCCAACATGATGCCTTCAAATTCTGTTTTAGCTTACACTTCACTTTTTCCTTGCTGTTTTATGCCACGCTCAGTCACATTTTTCTGAATCAAAGGGGAAAAAGGAATCATTCAAGTACAATTAGAAAGAGCCTGCTGTAAAATAGAGTTTTGAAAAGTTGGAGGGGGGAAAATAGCGTGTACTTCTGTGTCAAATTTAGGCCTATTGATACGGGCATAGGGATAGCCTGGTCCCACATCTTTTACCAGAAGCTAGTCTTTTGGGAGTAAAATAATATCTCTGTGCCAAATACCTAAGGAGAGTTTAATATCTAATATTTTGTTTGAGGCTTGCCTTGACTCGTGCTAATAAACAGACTCCATTCCTTTGTGCTATGTTGGTGCCTGAAAGAGGTTGGGAAGAGAATAGCCATCCTTTTCATGTCCTCTTCAGCTTCCAGGAGGTTCTTTTTCTTCCTCTCCCTCCCTTTTCTGTCCTAGGGGTAGGAATTTTATAACTGAGGGCTGGGAGTGTGAATCCCTTGTTTTTATTTGTCCTGCATGTTTGCACTTAGCAGAGATGAAGATAAGAGGGGCATAGGAATATCACACTTGCCAGTTCAATTCAAATGCTCATTGCTTTTGCTGCATATAGTTTCCTGAAAATGATCAACCTCAAGTAAAAACTATGACTGCCTTCTCAAATGTAGATAGTACGGTCCACCTGTAAAGTGATTGCAAAAAAAAAAAAAAAAAAAATTCATGCTCATTCTATTACCAGACCAAAAACTTCACATTGTGATTTGAACTACACAAATGTTAGTATTAAAAAAAATGGTACTTAAATAGGATTATAGAATTATCATATTTGGATATTCACTTTAGTGTAGATATCTGAAGTGTTAGAAATTCTATCTTTGGTGTAGGCTGGCCTGTCTTTTCAGAGTTAAACACTTGATACTTGAAATAAATTCCATCTCAGAGATCAAAGTGAGATCACTGAAGAATTTGTCTCTTGTTCTTAGTATTTGGTAATGCCAAACCTGGATTCATACTTAATGACATGTGCTGATGTTCGGCTTTGGATTTTTTGTTCTGTATCTTCTAAAGGACTTGTAAACCAGTTTGCTTAATATATGGGAGAGCTACCTGTTAAGAATTATCCTTTACTCCTCCCAGTCTTCTGATGTCCTTCCAAAAGCCTGGTGTTGGCATTGCTGCCCACCAAGCTTCTGCTCAGGCTGAGTATCCATTAAAACCCAATAACTCCTCCCTCCCCCTAAAACCCAGTAAGTTCACTGGTAAATCCAAATCTGTAGTCGTTAGCTCTGATTTTTCTAATAACAGTGAGCAGACTCATAATATCTTTTATTTCCTGCCAGCTACCTCCTCTTTGGATAGGTTTCTCATGGTGTGGAAGCTGAAGACACAATGCAGAGCTTATAAATTTGTAGGCCACGTGGAAGCGGTGACCAGCGTACAGTTCTCCCCAGACGGGCAGCTGCTCGCTTCAGCTTCTCAAGACCGTACTGTCAGACTGTGGATCCCTTGCATGTGAGTGTAACTGGGCAATGCTGGCTACGTGTTTCATTAATGGGCAATGTGAATATTGCAGTCTTTACCCAAGCAAAGTTTCTTTTTTCCTTCCCACATCCCCAGGCTTTGACAGAAACAGAGATTGGGGAGCACAAGCAACAAGGTTCTTGACCGTGTTCCTTGTTCTTTACTGAATACTCTGTAGTTTCAAAAGAAAAGTGTAGCAATTCAGAGGTCATAATTTCATGTGTGTGGGGCTATGCTTGGTAGTGTTTCTCTGGCTTAAAGGATACATTTCTTTTAATAAGAATTGCATGGCTGCACTTCATTTTGGGGGGACAAGTGACAACGGAAACAAATAGCATTTTCGGAAAAAAAAATATTTTGAATTGACTTGCCTTTTTAGAGTGTTCCCAAGTAGCAGTGATTACGAGCTATTCAGAATGATCTTAGAAAGACCAGTCTTACTTTAACTTTTAAGCATTTTGTGGATTACTGTACCAAAAAATGTAATAAATTCTTTTTCATATACTGTATGGAGGCTAATGCTGCTAGTTAATTGCACTGCTCCATAAAATTGGTCATATTAAATACAATTACTTTGCAGTCTGTTTTTCTAATAATTAATATTCAAATAAAGCAAAAAATATTGGTGGCACTGAGATTTAGCCTGTATACGTTGCTTTCTCACTTGGCTAAGATTCCAAATATGTTAACTTTGAGTTTTATGGATTTTAAAACTCTTTCGGTTTAATATAATTGTGTCTTGGTTGTGGTTTTTTTGTTTGTTTTGGGTTTGGGTTTTTTTTGTTTTTCCTCTAGTCATGGAGAATCATCGGTACTGAAAGGTCATACAGGATCTGTTCGTAGTGTGAGCTTCTCGCATGACGGCCACTTTCTAGTTTCAGCATCCAATGATAAATCAATAAAAATATGGAGCGTTCGCCATCAGCGCCTTCTGTTTTCCCTATTCCAACACACTCATTGGGTTCGCTGTGCCAAGTAAGCTTTGTTTTTATTCTTATTGTAAAGAAACAGAACTCCTAACAAAGGGTTTTTATTTCCTAGGGCAGAATTAAGAGAAGAAAAATCTGTGAATCATTATTTACCATTAATAATTAAATTTTAATAAATCACACTTACACACACACATTCATTATATATCTCCTAGTTGAAGTCTGAAAGCTTGCTCTGTGTTAATGTATGCACATATTAAATCTGTTGCTGGGTATTAATTCTTTTACTTTAAAGGACAAATAGGGTCTTTGTATTTATTTTCAGTGAGTATCCTGTCTTTCCCCGGTCTTGTATGTTTTCGTGCTGTATTAACTTATTTCACAGCTTTCACTTGTTTATAGATTTATTGTGCACAGTAGGGGTTTTCTCAACTAATCTTGGAACAGTAGTGGCATGAAAGAATGGTCATGAGTCAAAATGAGTTAAGCTTACGTAATTGGAAAAGGTAAAAGAAATGGCCTTTGTACTGCAAGTTAAGATTCGCACTCTATCTGAAGGCAGGGTAGCTGTTCAAAGACAAGAAAAGCTTGTTCTTTGCTGATTTTTTTTTTTTTTTCATTCCTCTATATTAATGGAAAATCTGCAGTGAAGAGAGGCCTGATTTAAACCTCTGGAGAAAGAAATTTGACACTGGTGAAGTGCAGAGCCTTACAAAGTTCCAAAGTATCTGATCACTGAAAAGAATGATAAAAGCTCTAGGAAATCATATGTGAAAGTTCTTGAACACTATTCTAATGTCCTTGTGCAGTTGCTCAAAATGAGAAATAATAATGATTGGTGAAATGATAGACAAATCAATCTTCCTGTTTAAAAACCTAGTCCACTAGTCTGGGAATAATCATGAATGTTTTGCTGACAGTTTCCAAGTCTAGAGAGAGCTCACAGGAGAGTATATATGTAGGTTAACGTTGAATGCAAGGTTCTTCTCTGTCCTCTTTGTGTTTTTGCCTATAGTTTTCTATAACAATCTTTTTGGCATTGGAAGTGACAACCTTAGGCTGCTGTTACCTTCCCCCCCTGCTGTTGGTTATGGCTCTGTTTTTAATTGTAGTTGATTGTGAAATGGAGGGGGGAAGGAGTGGGGGGGAAAAGCTTTTCTTTTCAGTTTTATTACTCCATGAGAAATGTGAGGAATTCAAATGTCCTTTGAATGTTGCACATTTTAATTCCAAACAGGCTTTCTTGGTTCTGGTGTTTTGCTACTTATGTCTCTAATGCTAATCTAGGTAGTGTCAGTTGTTTAGTAATGTATACACTTGCATGTTGCAGATTTTCACCTGATGGAAGACTAATAGCATCTTGCAGTGAGGATAAATCTGTTAAGATCTGGGATACGAGAAATAAAACTTGTATTGATAGCTTCTTGGATTATGGAGGGTAAGTGTTACTAGAAAAAAGGAGAAATGTAAATGTATAATTTTAATGAGATTAAATTCATGTTTTGTGGTATTAACGTCTGTATTTGTTACATCTGAAAATAGATCAAACTTCTACTACCCATGTAAAGTAAAATAATTTATTTCACATTTTTCTAAAGAGGTTAACTGGTTGCACTTATCCAGGTGTTTTCCAGTAGTCAAGAAATAGGCCAGAGAGAACTCATATTGTTCTTAGGTTTTTGAACATTTTCATGTGTTTCCTCAGTTTAGATAATGCTATTTGTTATTGGATTCTTCAACAAGAAGAGAAGTTTAAGAATTCTTCACTTGTTGATGAAAACAGTATTCTGTTAGCTTCAGTGACCTGCCTTATTTAGGTTTAGAAAATACTTGCTTTTACTTATTTGTGTTTTTCTTAAACGTCTTAGAACCAGAGTTTTAATTAACAAATGCAACAGAATATTAATCTTGTATATGTGCTTTGCTAATTTCATGGCCGCCTTCTCTATCCTTTTTCCAAGCTAAAAGGTGACTATAGCTAAATATTCTATTCTTAGACAAAAATATTTTACTTGCTGCTTACAAATTCTTTGCAGACTTTCTTCTAGTAACTTTGTACTCCAACACAAACTGTGAAGTTTTGAGTCAGGACAATTATACTATCTTTTTAACAAAAGCCAGGATATGCAGTCTGATTTATCATGCACATCTTGTTTTCTTGTGCTTATTTCAGTTCCTTGAAATACCTCATTTGAGTTTCCATACATGTGGATTCCATACGAGTTTGTGGCAACTCAGTGTTAATATCATGTTTTATATATATATATAGACATACATGTACACCCAAATATTTCTATGGAAGCACGTAATCAATCTATTTTCATTAATTATATTTAGATTTTCAAATTTTGTGGATTTCAACCCAAGTGGTACGTGTATAGCTTCTGCAGGTTCTAATCATACAGTGAAACTGTGGGATATTCGAATGAACAAGCTACTGCAGCATTACAAAGGTAAAAACTATGTAGTTTGTTGTATTTTCTTTAGAAAGGAGCTCTTTGCAATGAAATGTCATTTATGTAGTTTATATGATTTCATTCCTTATTGAGGAAACTGAACAAACAGATCATATTGGCATTTTGTAAGTAATCTTTTTGTAGTCTGGCAATTCTAAAAATCCAATCTGAATCCTGATTATTCCTTTGCAATGCTTATCTTAATTTTTAGAACAGAACTAAGCAAATACTTTGGAAAGTCTGCTATGCCCCAGCGCTTTGGTTTTTTTTCCCTTAAATGAAGTAGGTTGTCCTTTGGGAAGTAGAAAACAGCAAAGAAATAAAGTGTACATTTCTTGTTAGTAGATATCTACAGTCTTTGAATATTGTCTTCTGTAAATTAGTTCACAGAGCAGGGGTTAATTGTGTATCATTCCATCCTTCTGGTAACTATCTCATCACTGCTTCTACTGATGGTACCCTTAAGATTTTGGACCTCTTAGAAGGAAGACTTATTTACACTCTTCATGGACACAAGGTATGTGCAATAATCCTATTTAAGTGGAGATCTTAATAGATTATTCAGTATCTTTTCAAAGGGAGAGTAACACTTATGCCATTGTGTTCTGTATCTTGCAACTTGCAGATAAACTTTAGTGGACAGCAAAGTGCTGTATTAATACACCTTGTCACAAGTGCATAAGGAAATGCATCAATTTTACCTATGACCATGCAGTCAATCTGTCAATATTGTATGCATGCTTAATGTTAAGTAATAAAACAGGTTCTGAATTAATTAATAATTCACTCTCTTGATTGTCAAAATCAATTATTTGGCACGTTAGTCTTTTTGTCTATTGAAAAACAGTGCTTTCTAAGGAGGGGGAAAGCTTATGGAAGATGACTTTTGTAAAGAATGGCAGACACTTTTTCCCTTTCTTCCTAATGCAAAACAAACACCACTTTTGATAATGAATCACTCAATCACATTGGCTTGAGTAATCTAATATATATTTGATAATTTTTCATTGCAGAGTTGAAGCATAAAATCTAAGGAAAATGCCACTGTTTTCCTAGTATTGATCGTAATGCATTGTAAGGCAACATCTTACGAAGATGTGCAATGTTAACTCTCCAATCCAGTTGTTTTGCAAAACTTTCACTACAGTTAAATTGTTCCTTATTTTATTAAACTTGAAAGAATCTATTTATATTGGGTAACAGCATAAGTGTTTTTCTTTTTGCATTAAAATACCATGATTACAGTAATAGTGTAATTTTAATGTATGCTAATTTTTTTCTTTTAGGGACCTGTACTTTCTGTGGCTTTTTCAAAAGGTGGTGAAAAATTTGCCTCAGGTGGAGCAGATGCTCAGGTTTGTGGTATTGTCTCTTTAAATTAAATGTCGTAATCTTTGTTACAGTGGATGGGAGTTAAATACAGTATGTCACAGTAACATGCTAATTACAGTATGTTCACATGCATTCTGTCTAGTAGTGAGTTATATAGACTTTGTTTAGCCTAAAGTTAAATTTGAGGAGAAAAATAAATACATCCTTTAAAAACTTGATCTTAACTACTTTCAATTGGATGTTACGACGAGAAGACCACAATACTAGCCACTTCTTTTTTTATATATTAAAATAATGATTTTTTTAAATAGAAATATTTTAAGTGTTGCAGTTCGGTGTCAACAAAGTAGTTGTGTTGCAACTAGTATTAACGTCTACATGTGCCATGAGGTTTTCACTTCTTTTAAAGTCACTACTCTGTAAGAATTAAGTTGTAGTACTGGGAAAACTTTGTCTAGAACTGGCAAAAAAAATCTTGCTTTAGCTTTGCTAATTTACATTGGTGAAACAGCAAAGTACTGGATTTTGTACAGGAAAGAGTTGTTTTGAGCATTTAAAACAAAAATTATTTTAAATTGGACAGCAAATCATACAATTAATCTTCATCTGCTGTGATAAATCTCTTAATTACAAAAATACTATCAAGCTTAGAATCATCTCTATCAGGTCTTCACTTTCTCCAGAAAGAACTTTTGTAGCCCAAGGCTTAGAGTTTGTCTGAAATATTCCTTAATACTAGCTGTCTTTTTCATTGTTTCCTGTTATAAAAAACTAAAAGCTTAATGTAGATACAGAAAGCCATGCTGTAGAAATGAAGATCTTTTGAATTCACCATAAATCATGTTTATATTCTGTTTTGTGGAGTTTGAAATATGTTTCAGCTAGTTACAGAGACAGTCTTGGAAAATAATAAATACTTTTCAATTAAAAACTTCAGTATCATTAGAAAGAATACAGTCTGTTTCTGGTTTTTACTTGATGTTTTGGGTAGCACACTTTCTAGAATGACTTGAAAGCACTCAAAGGAAATAATTAAAATTGCTTTCTATCACAAGGTGTTAGTAAGAAGCAGTGCCAAGACTTGCAGTTATTGGAAAAGTGAAAACATTAGCAAACTTCCAATAATAATTTTACAAGCATAAAAAAAACCAACCCAAGAATGGGGAAAAGATATTTACTCCTTGAGCCACTAGTCTAGTCTTTTATTTTCCATACTCAAGGGTTTTTTTATGAGAATTTTTCTGTTCCAAAATGAACCTTTGATTCCTAGGTAATACTGAATTGTTGACCTTACTTTTCATGAGTACTTTCTTTTGAGTTTTATGACGATTGATATATTATACTTAACTTGAGAGGAAGTGAAGTGCATGTAATAAACTACGTCACATGACAGAAGATTCATCTGAGAAGCTTTGATGATGGAAAGGACTTAAGAGCATTAAGTAAGCCTTACTCAACCTCCCAAATAAATGCCAGCATACCCTGAGAATGCCTGTCTTCTTGCAAGGTTCCTTTGAATTGGGGACCCCTGAATGACTTGTGTGTTCAGTGCAGCCATGTCTTTGCCTTTCTTCTGCTCTGACTCCACGCTGTAGAGCTGGTGGCACGTGGGATCATGGAGTGAGTAGGTATTATAGTGCAAAAATCTATAAGATCACTCGTTTCTCAGCAGTTTGGTATAGTGGTTTCACGCTGAATGTGAGAGGTACGATCTGGTTTCATCAGGAAGTGCTTTCTTAGGTAAATGTTGAATTTAAAAAGTGGTCATAGTAGGTCTAGTAATGAATCCTGGTTTTATTTACCTTACAGAAAGGCATGATTTTATTTGTTGAAGTTTCTCCCTTTTTCTTGTGAACACTCCAGTGGGAGTAGGCTATTTATTTTGCTGTAACTTTCCGTTTGTATTCTAAGTTTTAAAATGTGCAGTGCTAACCATTGTGTGCTAACTGCCTATATACATATCTTTATCTATAGTAAACATAAGACTTTATTCTTCAGGGTCCGTTTTCTGTTGGTGTATACATACATGTACTCCACAAACATCCTTTTTTGCTGACTTGGCCACAGCCCTCTTCCAGGTCTGCCAGGAGAATAGTTGTGGGACCTCTTCTCAACTCACTGTGATAGAATTCAGTTGGTTTACTGTAAATGTAGGGTGTATTCATTTGAAAAGTTCTGCTGGCAGATCAACAATGTCAAGCTGATGAGCAGAGGCTGGCCATAAAAGTATCATCTATCCCTTGTGCAGTATCCAAAAGATACTGTCTGCCCACAGCATGAGTTGGAGGCAGCTGATTCATTGTAAGTTTACCACAGATTACTTGCTCTATACACATATTATTTCAAGACTATTACATTTTCAAACAACAGATAAAATCTGTTTTTTCTCCATCAAAGAAGAAAAAAGCAGTACGTCTGCTTCTAGTTTCAAGTTTCTTTCTGGTTGGTGCAGAGCCAGCTGAAAACTTTGTTCAGAAGCACATTAAGTATTTGAAGCTAGCATTGGATACTTCTTCTGTTTCTTCCTGTTTGCTTCTTTTCCCAATCAAAAAAACCTCCAGAACGTGTAGAGTTCTGAAGTTCATGGTCTTCACACTTCTTGACTGTATGTGCACATGACAAATTATTTCATTTACCTGCTTCCATGGAAGACATAAGACCTTTTACTTTTAAGTGAAAAACCAAAGTTATACCTATTCCTTTGGAAGGTAGTAGCCTGTGCTGTTAATTCAGCTCTTACCATATAGAAGAGACAACTCATTGTGTCTGGTGACTGGTTTGATGTAATGGGAAATACTTTCTTATGGAATAACTATTTTTCTAAGGTTGTGCATAGTTGCTTTTACACTGTTTGCATTGCAGTTGAGATACTCAAGGCATATACAGATGTTTCCATGCTGGTTTTACTCTTACTAATTTTTGTTATCTGTAATGATGAAGCTGCAGATTTGAAGTACGAGAGACTCTGGGGAAGTGCCTGTGTTGTAGTAGGGATCAGAGTAAGTGATGACAGCAGGCTCATTCTGATGTTGTGATCTATTAGTAATAACAGACTTCACTGAATAATTGTTTTGAGCACTGAATATGCTTCATGTAGTTACTGATATGATGGCTTCTTGCAGGTATTACTATGGAAAACCAACTTTGATTCATTTGATTATAAAGAAGTTCTTAAACACCATATTAGGAGAACACATATTGATGATCCTCCTCATCTTCTTGATATTTACCCGAGGTCACCTCATCTCCACGATGAAAAGCCTCAGTCAGTTGAGGTGAGTGCAATATGAGTAGTATAAAGACTGAAAATATTTTGGTGGAGGAGAGGAACCCTGATAGAATCCATCACTAAGTATTCTCATGTGTCTGGTTCTGTTGTCAATTTGGACATGAAGGTTTCTGATACTTAGCATTTTGGTCAGAACAAGAGCAGGGCAACTGCGTGTATGATGAGCTTCGTAAACAAACTTCTTTGCCAGACTGTCATATTCATTGTAAGGTCAACAAATGAAATTAATTTTATTGGTCACAGCCTTCAGTATAGGTGATCAGTGATGGAACAAACTCAATCACAGTATCTGCCAGCAGATTTAAACCACTCTTGCTGCATCAACAGTTTCCTTCAAGACCCATTCAAATTGCACCCAGTTATAACACGTGCTAAACACACACAGTAGCTTATAGCTGCAGAGTTCAGCTGCCTTTTTTTCAGGTCAACTTTTCCAGACCTCTGCTGTTCAGATGCTTGGTGAAGATATGAATATTCTCTAAAGTAATATTCCAGATTTTGTCTTTCTTTTTTTTTTTTTTTCCCCATCCCGGGTCCCAGGTAATTGAGAAGCTCTGGAAAAGCATTAATGAGTTCAGGCTAAAGTTAAACTAAGGCTAGGAAGCACCTCATTACCAATACTGAAAAGGCACATAAAGGAAATCTGATAGTTGAATGTCAAGAAATTATTCATCGGTTAGCTTTGACAGATTTCACTTAACCTAATGTCTGCATTTCTTAATGGCTGTAACATCTGTAGCAGCTTACAGGCTTCTGGGTTAGCTGCTATGTAGTAGTGAAAGGGCTCTATCTCCTTGTCATTTGTCATAGCAAAGTTTTGGACTCTTGTGGTATATTTGCTGGCCTGATTTCAGGATTTCAAGAATGAAGTTGCTGTGTTTAGTTTTCTATTAACAGCACATTATCTGTAGAATATCTTGCTCTCAAACAGGGAGTACGTTATATTCTTTAAGACAGAACGGTGTCTGATAGTTTCAACAAAACTGATATTACTGTAATGTACTACATATTTGTAAATTTAATAGTATAATAATTATTAGGATCTCTTCTGCAGCTTATTTTCAGAATTAATGTAATAATAGTTTAGACATTGTTAAAGTGAAGTTATCAAGTTTTGTTGGTCCATATGTTTTTTTTCTTTTTTCCTAGTATCTCATCTGCACCTCAGGCAAAATGCAGAACTGCTTGCTTTCTATTTTTCTTTTTCATGAGAAACAGAGATAGAAGATTGGTCTTAACTAAACTGAAGTAACAGTATTTTAAGAGATGCAGTAGATATGCAAGAGTTACAGGGAAGCAGGAAAGGTGGTTCAAACACAGGGTATTTAAAAGCATAGATGACCTTTTCAAGTTTGCTACAAGCCACTACAATGTCATCTAGACACTTGAGAGATGTTATAATACATTGCCCTGAGTTATGCTGAGCTGGTTAAGTTTAGTCCCTGCTAGCAGGAATGAAGATGGATTACCTAAGGATAAAGTTCAAGTGGTAGAACACAAAAAATATTCAAGAGATGTACAGGTAGAACTCAAGAGGGAAGTAACTCTGTCCATACTTTTTTGAATTTGTAATGTTTCATGCTTCTCTAGGTTTGTTACTGCTTTTGTGTAGCTGTTGCTTCTCTATCCCTGTTTTCCTCAATGTGGCAAGGTCCCTGCTATTCCAGAACCTTGTTCTGGGGAAATAGTACACACAAAATGGAGCTGGCTTTGCTCAGAATTTACTCAGCTGGGTTCAGAGAGACAGTTGTAGCGTTTTCACACACCACAGTTGGAAATGCTGTTTGAATGAAACAGCTTGCACAAGGCCATTAAGAAGTGCAGGTACCACCTGGTATTTTGCCTTCAGGATAGTGACTGAAATGTGGAGCTTGACTGTACTTTCACCTTTTCTCAGAACTTTTCCGTATTCACTCTTCAAAGCTATACACAGAGCCAGTAATATTTAAGATACCTTGTCTCATTTTTTTTCTCTCCCTGCCTACTTTTTGAAGCATAATTAACTTTTACAAGAAATTCCTTACTCATTTCTCCTCCTCTTCAGACCAGCAGTAGCATCAATTTTAACGCAGTGTTGAATTTCTTGTTCTTAAATTATAAATCTTTACAACTGTTCTCCAACTGCACTGATCAATGCGATTCTTGAATATTCAAGTAAATAGAGGTTTAAAGCTTATAATCATTACAATTATTCAAACAACTTGGAAATGTAAGTAAATTGTTCTCTGAAGGCATCTACTTTTTTCCGTTGCCCATAGAGGTAATCTTGGGTGACCAGCTCAAATACAGGTGTCTAGCAGTATGCCTAAATTTAGCTGAGATAAATCCCAGTCATTGTCTGCCTTTGGAATAAGGAGCTCTTGGAGATATTTGAAAATAGTATTAATTATTATTAATTAGTTTAATCAGTAATGCAGTTTTAGTGCAATACACTAAAAGAAATGCATTCCACTTGGTGACAGTTGTATTTCTGAATTTCCTGTGTTAGTACATAATTAAACTTTCATATACTAGAGACGTCTTTAAAGCAGATGGAAGATAGAAATAAGTTTTCTTTAAAAACATAGCATTGAGGTTTGAACTTAAGATGTGTAGAGTTTATATCTTAAGCATGAAAAGCTACTATTGATTTAGTTACATCTTAAAATTTTCAGTGTAATTTCAGTTGTATTTTCTTACCTGAAGGAAATCCAAATATACGCTAGATGGCAGTAGAAATAAGAATATATGGCTTGCTTGGAGTGAGGGTGCCAGTCTAGTCCAAAGAACAGTGCCTAGTCAATTTGAAAGCTAAATTTCTCTTGGTATGTTTGGAGTGGCTATTTCACAGCTAGCTACATTACTTTCCTAGGAAATATTTTGTGCGAGTCATTTGAAACTTCCTCTTTTAATTTTGTTAATTTTTAGGGTTTTGATATAATACCAATGCCTTATGAAATGCATTATAAAAATAAAGGGAAGGGAGGGGGTTGAGATTGGATATGCTTTACTAAAATCAACAGAGGGATATCTGTAGGGGCATGATCATTTAATTAAAGCATATGGCTGAGAATCACATTCTTAGTTGGGCCTGCTTCTTGTGTTCTTCCCCTAGTGCTCTGTCCTAAGCAGTGATCTTAATTCCTGTCTCTCACTTTCTTTAAATAAAGTATTTTGGTTTCATTCCATTTCAATCTTCAGAAATCTGTCATTCCTTACATGAAAGGTTCTGTAAAAACCTTCCTTCAAATATATTTTCTTGTACTATGAATCAAAATGTGATAGTTGCATCATCGTATTGGAAGAAGATAATGAAAATACTTGATATATATCAGTTTACCAGGTAATTAAAGGAAAGCTTTGGAAGAGTGTTTTTGAAAACCTTTAATACATGATAGTTCTTTCTACCTTGCTTTTTAGTGTTCTGGGTTTTCTTGTCTTCTGAAGTTATGTCTTTCCAAATAAGTTTGGGGAGATTATTTAGCAGCTAACTACATCACCTTGTCAGGAAATGTCAAGTAATTGGAAACTTTTACACTTAGCTTCATCCTATTACCTCATTAATTTGTAGTGCAATATTAAATACAAATATTTGCAAGAAGGGTTTAGCTACAGCCTTCATGGTTTTGTGCTCTTTTCTTTAGACACTTTGCTATTTCTGACTTCTTGTTTAACAATTCTATAGATATATAGATATAGCTTTAAATATGTCGTATGACAGTTCCTGCACCACTAGTCAGTGTTTGCAATGCCCCTCATCCTCCCCTTATCTCTGATAAAGCAGTAAGCAGAACTATATGCAGAGGAGACTTTCATTCCAGCTCCAGGATGTGACACTTCCACATAAAGAGCACATTTTCTTAACTTAATCATACCATGTATTTATTTAGCAACCCTGTATCAAGAAAAGCATTTAACTCATTCTACAATATCCCTGATGTATATAACAAGGAGATATTATCTCAAAGAAGATGTTTCAAGAGCTATTAGTAATAATACTACAGTAGCTCCTCTACATTAGAGTGTTGATAGGTGAGAGGCACCTGATGTCCTTCTTCTGCAGAGTCCTGCAGGTGCCTTGTCCTCTCTTCGGTGCCCAAATAATGCATGTCGGAAAAAGACTGTAGGCTTAGCTGCCTATAGTGTGATTGACGTTCAGGTAATGTGTTAATTATGTTTATTACAGGACTGACTGAAGGTCAGAAGCAAATGACCCTGGTTATGCTGGGCTCTAAACAAATGTAAGCTCTTCAGGACAGTTGTCTGTTTAAATACACAGGGTATGTAGAGAGGGAGAAAAAGCAAAATTTGCGGTTCCCCTCTTCCTCGCCTTAACTCTGATGAAGTGGTAAGCAATACTATATGCAGAGGAGACTTCCATTAGTCATGTTTCTGTAGAGAAGAAACTAAAGAAGCCCAGTTAAAATGGCAGAGCTTTCAGATAAATGGGAAATTATTACTTAGACCATGTTACCTGGCTTCGGTTCTCCTTTTTCCCTTTCTTTCCTCCAAGTCCATTTGACAAAACTGGAAGAAAGCAAGACTTGATCCTAATATCTACAAATTGAGGGAGAATTTTAAGTTATCAGCTCTGATGGCCCTGTAGCAGGATGGGTTTTCCTGATTGTCTCTGGGTAGCTCATTATCAATTGATGCAACTATAATCTGAGTTAAAAGACAGAAAAGCTACAAAAATGAGCTCATGGATGAAGAATGGTTTGTTGAAACTGCAATCCAAGAAGGAGCTAAACACTACTAGTCAGAAAGGTGAACTAGCTTAAAAACAGAATTAAGATCTCCCCTTAAGGAAGGGTTGTCATCTCTGATTTGTAAGTGCTGCAAAGTGTGAGGATCACTTTCAGCTTGAATAATCAGGTAACATCTGTATTTAAATGTATTTTTGCCTTCTAGCTTGCTAGTAAACTTTGTTCATCTTCTTCCTTCTCCCCCACATCCACATTTACCAAGGAAGATTTTACTTCTATTAGTTTTAACAAATTTCTGCATGTAAGTTAAGGAAATCCAAATGAATGGAATGAAAAGGCTTCAGGCAGTACAAGATGCTGTTGCTTGCCTTCCCTGGCTACTAATTCCAGTTTTAAGATCTCATTCTGGCTACTTAACAAATGGATCTCTGACCTAAAAATCTATATACCAACGTATGGGCAGTGATTTTTGCTTGTGGAAATAGCACTGAAGCTGTTACTGAGTGAGCAGCTCTGGCTGAGCCAGAGTTTTGACAGCCTTCAGGTGAAATAGTAGGCTCTTTCTCCTTGAAAAGACAAAATAAAGTGACCCTTGTATCTAATAAACTTTCAGCAACTAAAATATAAACCTGTCACTAGGCAAGTGTGAGTTTTAGGGGTTTTCTTTATATTTTTTGCACTTCCAAGTAAGATGGTTGGAATTAATGCTGTCTGATAAGGCTGCTGTTGGGTTACTGATGACAAGTTGAATAGAGGAAAGTTCATTTCTATTTACTACGCCAGACTTCTTGGTGATTTGAAAGTCATCTAGTCTTCCTGTGAATTTTGTCAGTTCATAAAATAATAAGAATAGTACTTCCATACATCGCACTGAGGGCAAATGTATTAGGCTGTGATACACCTGGGTAATACAATAGTAGGAAAAATACACACACAGATTTTTATAGGGAGGATATTTTGATCCTTAGGTGAAACCATAAGATAAATAAAGATAAAACTTTATATTCTGTTATATTTTGTTAATGCTTCACTTTCAGGAAAGGACATGAGCAAAATATTGCTAAAGTTAAAGATTAACTCCTATAACCAACCATAAGTGAGTAGTCCAACTGTGATACTAAGACATCAAAATCGCAGATGTTATGATGACATATCTGATCAATCAGCCTCTGACATTATCCCAGTATAAAGCAGTTTTTCCTGTAGTTTTAGGAAAAGCATGATTTGTGTTTGGCTGGTTAACTTATCACAGATTTCAGCGTTACCTTCTACCCGTTTTCCACAACAGTGTTTTTCAATTTATTTTGACAATCAGGGTTGGCACGTCAGAAGTAAGCACGTCGACAGTCTGTTTGGTTGCGATAGATGACTTGAGGAACTCGAGCGTGAGCTGGGAACTGATCGATCTGGGCTGCTAAGTGTGTGCTCGCTTTCAGCTTTGGTGCTAATGGTGTACCCATTGTACCCAGTAAGGCAACTGGGGCTTAGGGACTGGACTGGTGCACGCCGACCTATGCATTGCTGAGCCAGAGTGGCTGCAACTGCGTTGAGCCTAGCTTAAGCTGAGTGCTAGTGGGACTTAGAAGCTGCGGTATGGATGTGTCCTAAGTAAACTACAACAGGCAGGGGACCAGTGTAACATAAAAAAAATAGTTGTATGTGGAAACCTCCACAAGTGGAGGGCTTACTGCTGTCCTTGGGCTGTAACAAGCTAATTGAGCATCGTTGCTAGAAGGCAGCTCTGGAGTTCAGAGCCCGCTTCTGCCAGGGACAGTTCTCTTGGTGGAAGGAGGAATAGGAAAGACGGCCTACAGCTGCCCCCACAAGTGATTGACGCTGGAAAGTAAAACACAAAGGTGACTTTCAGGAGCCCTTATAGTTGTGCACATGCAAAAACTTTCAAAAGCACCTGCAAGTGGCAGTTACAGAGTTGAGAAATTTTTGGAATACTTCCTACTGCTCAGTACTTCAGCAGCATCGTTGGCCACCGTTAATTGCATGGCTTCAGCCTTGGGCAGGTTTTGAGTTAGTTGTCTTAGTAAATCAATTTCAAACTAGTAATTTCATTTTTATTGATTTGTCATACAACTGAACTTCTTAATGCTTGCACCTCTTGTGGTAGAAATCCCCTGAGTTAGTTTTGGGTGATGGAAGTTTATGAAATATAAATTATATTTCTGTAATAAATGCATATGTGGATTCTCTTTCTGTATTATATGATTGCATTTTACGTGGTTGCAGGGTAACATCCTACCTTTATTTTTACTAATTTTAAAGCCTGTTTCCAGTCCTTAGTGAATAGCGGTGCCTTAATGTAGCAAGTGGTCCTTTTTATTTCAGTCTTATTTCCCTTTCTCTACTGGTGCTGAAATAATAATATTATCATTCATTTTCAACAGGTCGACCCTACCTTTGATGTGACTAATACGCAAACACCCGACCCACCTGTCATAGAGATTAGCTCATCTTTCAGCACTGCCGTAAGTTGCCTTCTGAGAGTTGGGGGGGGGGGGGGGGAAAGATAGGGTATAGCTTAAACTAACAGGTTATTGGAAATGTGCTCTTTCTGTCTGTTTGAATGAATTTTTTTGTTTTTTTTTTTAACAACTGTTGACTGCTCAGAGCTCAATATCCGAATTTATCAGCTTAAGCTTTCTTTCACAGTTCCCAAGGCTAACCAGAAGATGGTGTAATAGCAAAGCTTTCATGTTTTACTAGTAATTTTACCCATATACTAAGCAGAAATTCTAATTATAAGCCCATGCTAATTATATCTAAATATTACTGTTAAAATTTGTGGCTTATTCTCAAACACTTCTTGTAACTCTTTGTCTTTATCTGCAAATAATGGGAAACCTAAAGAATAGTTGCCTCACTGATAAAATTCCAAAATTGTTTCTCTTCTTTAATTTTTCTCCTTTTAAGGCACCTAGTAGTTCTCTAGGAGAAAAAAAAAGTAACACATTTTAAGACAGAATTATAGGATTAGATCCTTCTAGTGTTAGCTTTTCATATGACATTGGTATGGCATGTGGGAGGAAAGGAAGGCAATGTTTTAACGGTAGTTTCGTAGGAGGAGAAATATGCTCTCCTGGTATGAAATCTAAAAGACGTACTGTTCTAGTATTAGGTTAAAATGAGAATTTCTCTTTTAGCTCTAAATCTGTTCCTGTGAAGGCATAAATTGTATCTTGAGCAATTTTAGTTACCATAACAAGAGTTTGTGTGGCTGAAGGGTTAAATGTGAATAGGCAGCAGGTGTGGTTTCTGCTGTTCTATTTTGTCATGAATGCTTTATGAAAAGGTATTTTGTGAAAGTACTTTATAAAATTCTTTAAGATCATTTATTGAAGATCATGATACAGAGGTTGATGTCTAAGAGAAACTTTTTCTTCAAAACAAATAATCATATAATAACTTTTATTTGAGATGATAATTCCATATATATTAAGGTTTAGCAGTTGTGTTTTCACAATGGAAATATGGTTCTTTAAGGTAACTTCTGTCAAAAGTAATTTGCAGACTTACAGAAGTCTCTTTAGTGGGCTTGACAGACAGTGGATTGTGGTGGATATAATTTATTGGCTACCTATCACTTTAAAATACTCTGTGTTCATTACTTCCTGATCTTAATAATGATCACAGAATTCAAACGTATGGTTACACTGTAATTCTTTGTTACATACCTATAAATCTGCCAATCATTTAATCTCCTTCATTAATTCTTCTAATATGAGAACAGTTTATAAAACTTCATGCCCAGAACTCATAGTAGGAATAAGTTGACCCACTAGAGACATCACCCTTTTGATTACTGGCTGGCTTGCTTTACAGTCTTTCTTGTTACGAAAATGTTGCTTTAGAATTCATACATTTTGGCTGTGTCAGTAATCGCTACCTTTTTTTTTTTTTTCCCCATTATCTTAATCTGTTCACCATTGATTCTCACTTTTCTGCATCTCAGCATTCACTGTCTGCATCTTTTTTCCATCTAGCAACATTTTTGTATACTTGTTACTTGGACTACAGCCTTAAGGACAACCGCTCTGTCCAACACACCACTATTGACTCAAATCCAGAAACCATTTGCATGTCTTCTCTGCCACTAGCATCCTTCCTCCCCCATAGTAAGTAACACTTTCCCCAACCTTGCCAGCCTGGCTGGTCCTCCCTACTTTCTAATGTCAATTCATCTTTTAGTGTCATCATCCTCTTCAGTGTCTGTCTGCTGCATTACCAGCTTCTGTTGTTTGTGGAATTGTTACCTGTTTCTTAATCAGGCCAGCCATCCAGTCTCTTTGTGTCTTGTTCCCAAAGGGTTCTGGATCTCACTGACTTGGACCTTTTCATCTGCAGCTGGCTCAATTTCCCTAATGTGTAGAAGCCCTGCCTGTAGAGGCTTCATGTGTTCTTTATAAAAATCAAAGGGGGAAGGGCAGATGCTGGATTTCTTCCCATCCCACCTTCACTGCCAGTTTTCGTCTTGACACTGTTGTCCTCACTTGAATGATACTGTGTTTGTGCATTATTTGTGTATTTATTATTTGTTTAATCCTCCTCTAACTTGAGGTTACCAACCTCTAGTCTAATTCATCCTCCTCCCCCATTCCTCTCCCTGATTCCAACCCCCCGGGTTGTTCTTTTTCTACTGGTTATCACAGACAATATCACTGTACACTTTTCTCTCTTTTTTTTTTTTTTTTAAACTTGTCAAGACCCATCTTAAAGCTGCTTATGGCTTTTTGTTCCTACTTCTACTGGAAGAATGCTGTTCAAATGACTAAAAATCTTTGATCAGGTTGCCAGGTTAATTTACAAATGTCCTGTCTATACCTACTTATTCTTTTTGAAGTGTTTTGCTCTAGCTTAAGCAGTTCTTCTGCCCTTTTGATATGTGTAGAGAGAGAAAAATGCACTCTGCACTTACGTATCTTTAAGGGTTCTTGTTCAATGTCTTTATCACGCATGTAACACAGCAGGGCCTAAGGGTTATTTACAAAACACCTTGGCAAGTCGCTGGATCACTGGAAGTAGCTAATCGACATATTTACTTCAGTTCTGCTGAAGAAGAGATACAGCCTTTCTTGGATCACTGTCTCAAGTATTTAAAGACTGGCTTATCTGGGACAAATAACAACATTGAAGCTTTTGTAGGATCTGTGATGAGTTCCCTAAAGCTCCCTGAAATATCTTCAGGGAAATTGGAAATCTATGCAAAACCTTGTAATGTTTTGTTGAATGGCTATCAAAAGTCCTGACAGTAAGCAGGCAAACTCCTGTAGATCTCAAGCTACTCCAGAAAATAAGAGAAAGTGTTCTCCCTATTGAGAATCTCTTCTTCAGCTATTGGAGCTGTGACTGGTCTTACTGCTCATAGGAAATATGCTATCACTGCCCCTAAGATGACTTGTGGCAGATCGAAAAGGTATTCCTTTTCCTCCCTTCTGTAAAGATTTATTAATAAAAATTATGAGCAGTGCAGGTTGAGTGGGATGTCTGGAGTCATTTCACCTAACCTCCCCCTTAAAGCAAGGCCAACTTCGATCAGGTTCCTAAAGGCCTTGTCCAGTTCATTTGTTAATAAGTGTAAGGATGGAGATTCCACCACCCCGCTGGGCAGCTTGCTCTAGTGTTTGACTGGTGAAAATGTTTTGGTTTGGTTTGGTTTATTTTGTCGTAATATATGGCTAGGATTTCCTATGTGCCAACCTGTCTGTTGCCTCTAATTCTAACGCAGTCGTTCTCTAATAGTGTTTGGCTCTGTCTTCTCTTATCCACCCGTAAGATATTTGAGATGGCAGTGAGATCTTCCTGTATCCTTCCTCCTTAAGGCTGAACAAACCTGGTTCGCTGCCTTGTCTTGTATATCATGTGTTCCAGCCCCCTCACCATCTTGCTCGCCCTCCGCTGGACTTGCTCCAGGATGTCAATGTCTGTCTTGTATTGAGAAGCCCAAAACAGGGGACACAACTCTAGATAATTAAGTTGCTGCTAAGTATCACTGTCATCTGTTCTTGACAACTGTCTGCCTGGAGAAGATTTGGAAAAACAAATATTTAAAAATTTATCACTCTTGATTCTTTCTTGTGTATTTAAAATACATGTTTAGATATTTTCTTTGTAATTCAATTATATTTTGAGCTTTATCTGTATGAGGAAATACTGGTATTATCTCTTCCTCCCACTCCTCCTCTTCTTTTCAAGGAATTTTAATTTGTTGCTTCATCAAAGCCAACAATCCATAACAACTTCCACACTTAAAATGCCTACTTATGTGGGCTTTTTCAATTTACCTACTTTTATTTTCCAGCTTCAAAGACTAAGGCAAGATATGCAGGTATGAATGTTCTCATAGGGATTTTGCTAGAAAACACTTAAATTATTAAACTCTCTGAACTCTAAACATGTTATCTTTTCAACTTGTGTTCCAAGTTAAAGCTGTAAGGTCAGCTCTTTTTGAACATGGTGAAAAACCTGTTTTCATCCAAGATTCACATTGATGCAACTTCCTTTGTAAACTTTGTGAAGGGAATGTGGTCACTGTGTCGGTGGAAAAACTTCAGGGTAATCTTCAGTATGGAGCAGCTTTCTTTTGGACTATATTTACAAAGACATTAGAAATTCCTGTCTGTATGTTATTATTGTTAGGGAAATAGCTTTGAATTTGATTCATTTATTCAGTTCTCCTGTGTGTTACTAAAACCAGTATAAACCCAAGCTACATATGCTTAGCTAACTGGAATTTGCATAATGCCCTGACTTTTCCAATGGTAAGAGCCTTCATATGTTGCAGTTATTAAAAATGAGGTGTGTTCTAGCCTTTTACACTCTGACAATGTTCACTGAATTGGGGTCAAGGTTTGGGGGCTAGGGGTGGTGTTTCTTTCTCCTTTCTATCTCACTGAAGATTCTGAAATCATTACTGCCTCTCTCCCACCCCTTCTTTTCCGTGTAACAAGCAGCTTAATATTGCTTTTGTTTTCTGAACTATTGAAAAGGAAAAACTGTAAGCCTTGTTTCCCTTTGGGAGTATTTCTTCGTGTTTCATCCTCTGATTTTACTTTTTAGTTTTGAGGGAGGTTGGGTTTTTTCAAGTCTGTAAGACAATACATCAGTAACCTCTGGTCCCTGATAAGCTGTTGGGAACAAGGGAAAGTTGATGATGTCTAGGTACTTTTTACTAACAGCAGCAGGAAATCACTGTAGAGGCTCTCTAATGTTCCATCCCCTGACTTTGCTCATGTAAACAGGATTTGGAGGAAGCAAAGCAATGTACTGTAATCTGGAAGTCAGAATGTCTGTGCTGGCTGGGAGATGTTTGCTGTTTTTTCTCTTCCAGTGCTAGTTAACGCTGAAAACAAGACATGTTTATTGTTCATTTACAGTACGATTTCTACAAAGTTAAGACTGGATTAATTATTGGAAGGGGAAAGATAAGGATTGTTCCTGTTTGGAGCAAAAGGAACATACTATGTTTTAAAATAGAAAGTGACCAAATAAATTCTCTCTCCTACCCCCACCTTGTTAAGTGAGTGAAAGCAAATAAGAATATGTGCAACTTTTATTCCTCAAGATAGAACAATGTTGGTATATCTGTACTGCACTTGTAGTAGGTGTCTTGATGCAAAAAGTAGAAGTATCTGTACTCTCAATTTATGCTATACACATTGCTTCCCCAGTATATATTTCAGGGTTTAGGTATTTTAGACACAATTTTTTTCTGCCTTTGAATACAACCCCCAAAAAATGCACCCCAACCTAAAAAACGTCCCATATATTTTGCAAAGACAGCAATTATGAATGCAAAATTTGCATCTATTCTTCCATCTCTGTGTACATGAAGGCTTATTCAACTATTCTTCCTCATGGGAACTTACTTTGAAAAGACATTAGAGTGATGTCTCTTCCTTGCATGGCTTAACACAACTCCAGAATCCTGAAGAAGAGGATGACAAAAGAAAATTTATCTTAAAAGCTAAAAACACTGCATATTTTCCCTACCATGCAACTTCAAATTTTTCTGATTTACATCCTTTCCTGGCTCCAGCCTTACATGGAAATAAACATCAACTATCTCCAGTGAGGTTAAGGGGAGGGAAAAAGGAAGAAAGGAAAGAATAGGAATTTCATGCATAGATGATTTCCTCTAGGGCCCAAGTCCGGTTCAGAAGGGAACAGCCAGTAGAGCAAAACTCATATGGCACTTCCCTGTGCACAGTGGTTGCCTTTACTGCTTGTTATAGTTCATCTGAAAGCACAACAGCTTTCTGTAGTTCATGGATATCAAGGTTTTTTGGGACCTTAGACATTTAGCCTTTCACTTAAACTCTGATCATTGCGTGGTATTCATACATTTTTCTCCACCAAAGGAAAGTTCTGGCACTATCCCTTTGAAAGGAAGACTGGAATCATTGTCCTCTAAGAAAAAGAGAAAAATGTCCTGCTTGTGTTCTTTGTTCAAAACTCAGTTGCCAATTAGACTGAGCTCTGCACTGAGGAGTGATCCCACCTGTAGAAGGGCTTTGATAAAAATTGACAGTTCCCAGCCTCTCCCATCACCTTACCTTCCTTGCTCCCAGACAGAGAAATAAGAAAGGCCACTCCCTGAATAGCTATGGATTTTTTCATATACTGCCGTTCTTCTGATTACCAGTAAATGCATATTTGAACAAACCGCCAACTCCATGACCTGAACTCCAAATCACAAACACAGAATGAAATTAGGGAATAACGTGAAGAGATCCCGTTTCTCCAAAGGTTTGAGGTAAAACTGTCTGCCCCTTTTCCATAGATGAGCATACCAAAACCTTTCAAACAGCCTCTGAATCTCTGATGCCAGGTCTTACAAAAACATAGAATAAATGCTGCAAATAGAGGGACTCGGAAGTGTTCAGTGCAGCAGAATAAAAATAAGAATTTGTAAACTCAGCTCTTGTGTCTTTACAAATGAATCCTTCTCTTCTGTCCAGTCTTGCTCTTAAACAAGCAATTTTTAGTGTCACCTTGGCTTATGGCACACTCCAGACAGACCTTTCTACTCTTTGCACGCTATGCAGGTACAGCGTGTGGGGCTGGGGGAAGACGATGGGCTGCCTTCTCCCTACAGCTCTGCAGCTAAACATGTTCAGCTGCTCTCGGGGAAGGAAAATCTCTCGTCCCTCCCAAAGGCTACACCGAATCCCTCTGGAACAACCATGAAGCAGTGGAGACAGCCTTTTCTGTTGCCCAGCTAGGGCCCTTCCAAAGAAGGTATGGTGTATACGAACAAAATGGCTCATCTTCTGTCACAAGTGCCAAAAGGATGAAGCGTTTGGCATATTGAACAGTGAATTTCTAAACTTGCATTTTGAGCCTCTGCAGAGGCGCAGGCATGTTTAAAAAGATTTGTGTGCTTAATCTTAAAAGCAATATGCTTTGATTCCTCTAGCATCAAATAACGCTTAAAGATCAGATACATGAAGGTGAAGTCAACATTTGTAATAAAAGAAGAATATGATCCAAATGGCCCTTGCGTTTTGCAGCGATGCTATTCTAACACAGCGTGTAACTGCTGGTTTACAAGGAGAGAACAGGAAATGTGTTGTGCCGCTACATAATTAGGTAATAATACATGTCTTGATGTTCCTTAATAGGCTTCATTATATTCTTTGAGTGAACTGGAGCTTGAGAGAAAGTCAAGTTTTCATTGGAGACAGAATTCTGAATTTGGGCACTAGAGAGTGCAAGAATATAATATTTCCTATACTATTTTTAGCCCGCTTTCCTGAGGAAATGTACCTTATGAGCTTGTACTGTTTATTTGTCTGTCTCTGTCCTATCTCCCTAATAATTTTTGAATCAAATAGTTGGTGGGGCTGTTTTTAAACCAAGTCTGGAAATAAGCAGTTAGTAGAATAAGGAAATATATTAGTGCTGCCACTAAAGAAAAAGCCAGTGGGATGTGACACTGAATTCACTGATACTGGACTAGGCACAGACTAGCTACTGGTGACCTGCCCCATAAAGAGTGTCACAGCACATACGGAGGGAGCTTGAGTTACTGTAGGACAGGAGCCCCAGGAGAGGGACCTAACAGGGAAAAAATCTCCCTCCCGCCGCCATATAAAAGATCAAGCTTCAGTGTTTAGTTTCCTCACAAGGCAGTTTGTTTAATTATGTTGCCTTTGCCCATAGTGACACTATTAACAGATGCTGTTGCTGGACTGTTGGTACTGTTTTGTAAGATAACTGGCTTGTTGCGGATGACTTTTAGAACTGGCAATATTTTACTTTGTATAGGGTCTTACTCATGGCAACAGTGCAATGCTTCGGGAATGCTTTTCAAGTTGATCCGTGTCTGTATATTGTTCCTTTAGCAAATCAGCACATTTCTGGGAACTAGAGGGATGGAAGTTCCAGGTATTATTTCTGTTTCAACTTCCTGAGATACTGTCCGCGTACTCTCTGACCTTGTCTGCCCAAGCAGTGTTTTGCCCCGCTCGGGCTGGGAATCCAAGCTGTATTCACAGTTCTCACAGCTGATTCTGCGGCATGCAGAAAATGCCCGACAGCTCTCAGCCCACACATCCCATAACAACTGGTTCCTTCCTCTTCCTGAGGAAGAGTAACATCCTCTGAGAAGAAGCGTCCCCTGAGGAATGCAGGAACAGCAGCGAGCCTTTCACACAGGAAATTACTACTATAGCACTTGCAGAAAAGTGTTTCTGTCACTTGGATTGTCAGTCTGTAATGAGCTTCCTGCTGACCTAGATGATGATTTACTACTGATCTAAATGCCATTTGTGAGTCAGTTAGCTTAATGGAAGTTAATGAAGTTAGCATTCAGTAGCTCTGTTACTCCGTAAACACCTGTTTTAATTTTTTTCATGCAGTAGCACAAGTTAAGTTTTGGACTTCTTGGTATTCACGGGACTTTAATAATTCTGAGATTGCACATTTTGTGGGACTGAGAAACAAGGGAATGTTTAGATTAGTTCATATTGCGTGACTCTCTTAGAGAAGATTGCAAGGTTTTATTTTTGTTTATCTTAAGTTGGATAATAAAGCTGAGCTACAGATCAAGCATGTCAGAAAACAAGACGCTAAAGCTAAAATACTGCCCTTGAATTACCCTTTGTTCTTAAATACTACTGGAGTCTAAGTTTAGCGCAGCATGCTTGCAACTGTGTGGTAGAACCTTGAATATGAAATGAAATATAGAGAGATAGATATAACCAATGCTATTCAAAATGGTTAATGCACATTTGTTACAAAAGCAAACATTTTAATGGTGTTTAAATCTTATTTTTCCTAAATGACAGGGCTTGAACAAGTGCTAGCAAATTCTATTATCAGTTAGATTACAGTGGTATCTAAACCCAGAGGGTGCTTTCTGCCTAAAAGCTGGTGTGTTTTCCAAATATATTAATTGTTCTAATACAACACATCTCTCCTTGCAAAACTTGCTGCGTTACTATCTAGTTTGCCATAAGAGAAGTAGTTACTTGCTTCATGTGAGATAATAGAAACACTGAGTCAGATCCAAAAATTACATAGGTTGCTTAAAACAAGACTGAGACTTTTCAAATAAAATTTGGCACCAAGGGCAAAAATGTTCCTTCATCAGGTAGATGTTTGATATAGAAAAGCTCTGAAAGCATCTTGGCTTGTATCTTCTACCAAAATAGTTTTGGGGTCAGAAATTAGGTAGGACAATTATAAAGGATGGTTTCACAGTCATTTTAACTTAATGACTGGTTTTGTTTGGTTAATTCCATCCAAGTCAATTCCCTGATCTGCTCAGCTATCCAAACAGTAATACCGGCACAAAGCAAATAATGAGAAAAAATTATTTGGAGATTAAGTAAGAGGTTAGCACTGGCTGTAACCTGACTGAGGTTGCCCAGTGTCCGTGAGCCATGTATTCAATGTGATTGTGCTGTAACACGTACAGGTGTGTTACATGCGTGACACATCTGAACATCATCTTTTTTTAAGATGCAATGGAAAAATGCAAGCAAAGGAGATGGTAGTAATGGTTTCCTTTCGTTCATGCAGTAGGTGTGTTGGATTCAGCTATTTTTTTCAGCCTAAGAGGATTCATCTTGCTTGCTTCTGTCTGATGGCTGTAACCTAAACAGCAGGTAACTGAGACAGAGGCAGAGTGGAGGAGCTCCGTCTTTCATGCTTGAATTTGAAGCACTGTAAAGTAAAAGCTGAAAGTATATGGCATCAGAGCAAAGCAAGTGAGAAGCAGTTCACGGTTAGTGATTAGGGTGTTCTTCTGGAAAAGAAACACTGGATCCTATTGCCTTTATGCATTTTGCAATAAATAGTGTTGGGGGGACAGAGGGGGGCACGGAGAAAGTGGGAGCTACGTGATCGATGCCATGAGTAGAGACACATGGCATCACTGTTCTGAAAAGCTGTACCTTTGGGGTTTGGGTTGGGTTTTTTTGTTTTGGTTTGGTTTTTTTATCCCCTCAGTACGGTACTCTGGTTGTACCAGCTTGGGTTGGTGCGAGGGAGGGAGGGATAGATAGATGCTGTCCTCTGGTTGTTCTAACTGCACGGGGGTTGTGCCGCCTGGATGCCGAGGTGTCAGTCCCACATTGCCCATCAGATACCTGAAGCACAGGCGCTACAGTGCAACTCTGAGTTGACTATTACAGTACCTTTATTGTAGAGGAAGACCCCTTTCTTGACATAGAGATTTAAGTGAATTATTTACTTTATCTAAGAATAGGTTAAGGACAAACCAGTATCAAATGTTCCTCACTGAAAAGATTACTCTTCGAAGCCATGATTTGTTCTTATAGGTGTTTCCTCATTTCTTACACGTCTCTTAGGACAGGAATTCTGTGTCCATGCTTCCAGTTTTTGCCAGGATAGTGTAACAGTACAATACTACCTCTTGCTCAGTACTTTCAGCTAGTTATAACGACATGTAAGAAGTTACTGTAATTCTTCACTCGATAACCTTATCACGTCATAGTTTTATCATTTCACTCAGTTATATATTACGTTATCATAATTCTTTTCAACATCTCTGCTTCCTGTAGTGTATTAGTCCAGAGTGTCTTCATCTCTGAGATCTTACCTGTGTACAGAAGGTTGTATGTGGATAGCTGAATAAAGTCAGATTCCCAAGTAACCCTGACTGGTTTAGTAGGTTTCCAGTATGCCTTTTTGTGTTGTCTGTAAACTTGATCTTCCAGATCACTAGTACGTTTTGCATGCTACTGAAGCAAGAACCGATTTCAGTGGAATCACTAAAAGTAGCATAATTCTGTAGTTTCTGATCTATCTGTTTTTGAAGAAACATTAGCTAGATAATTGACTTCATACTGCATTACAAGCTAAAATGTGTTAATTAAAATTGTAGCATGCACATTATGGATTTAAAAAAAAAAAAAGTACTTTTATCAGGAACAGTTTGACTAAATATTTCACTAGAGAGGTCTTCAGTTTGACACACCATTTCTTTTCTTTCTCAAACCATATTGATTTGCTTGACGTTATGCCTTAAATCTTTGCTATGTATGTCCTAAATCAACTTTTGAGTGTTTTTCCCTGACACAATCCTCAAGCTGACTGTGACCTGTGACCACCCAGTTATCCTGTTTATCCTTTCTAACTACTGATGGAATGACAGCTTCCCTACTCCCCTGGTATTTCCCCATTATTACAGGACATATTAAACGTCAACATCATTACCTTACTTATTAAGTTATTTCAAAACCATTGAGTTCAAACTATGTAACCCAGTAATCAACAATATTTACATACAGTGTAAATTGTTTAACAGTCTTTTTTGCTACAGTTGGAATAAAGTATTTTGCCAGAAATACAATTACAGCATTTATTATCTTCCAAAATGGAAGATAAAAATACTTAATTAACGACTTCAAAAAATTTCTGCGTCACTCTTTAAAATCTCTAGCTAATAAGTATGCCATTGCTAGGACTTCTTTTGTTCCTGATATTTGTAAAGTACATATAATTCTTGAGCAACAGAAGTTATGTAGCCTAGCTTCCTACAAATCTGTGTTTCATAGCTGACTGTAAGGTTTTATTTGAAGCTTTTTCCTTGCTTTGAGATAATTAGAAGTTCTCTTTCTTTCATATGCATTCTCTGGTCTCCAATAATGTGTAAACTTATGCCAGAGCCTTTCTCCCAGTGGGAGTACTTACTGATTTCTCTTCTTTAGCTGGCAATCTATTCTCTGGAAACTTATCTGAAATGAGCTCTCTCTAGGATATCTCTTCCTCCATCAGACCCTCTTAAATCTGCAACAAGTTCAAAACCTCAAAGTGAGGTGTGGGGACAAGCAGACAGAAGTGATAGTCTCAGCATTGTTGCCTTAGGAAAGTGGGCTAAAATGTCCTTCTTATTGCTCCTAATTCTAATGCCTATGGAGTTTTTGCTGAGGCCTTCAATTATCCTGATCAGCTGTGTTTCATCACTTCTAATTTATGGTCATTTGTATTATTCTGCCTTTTACAGCTGTAAAAAGCAACAGTATATTTTATCCGTGAAGTCTCTAAATCCCCAATAGGAATTTGGTGTTTAGGACTGGAATGTCAGCTGTTTATCTGGGATTATAGTGCCAACTGCTATCGTTTTTATTGTCATTTTAACATCAAGTACAGAGTGCGGCACACGGTCGGGATATTCTGTCTTCCATATCCCACCGAGCGTGGCATCTCCACATCTTGACTAGACCACTACCTGTCATAACTGATACCGTACAATTGATTACATGTTGTTTAGCTCTTCTATGCAGTTGCAAGCACACGGTCAACCTTAATCAAATTAAATTAATAAAGGGGATGTGACAGTATGATATTTTTTTTTGCATGCATTTTAGCATAGTTGTGTTTGTATTTCTTATCTATACCCCAGTGGATAGGATTTAATGCAGTTTTTTATTAATGCTAATTTAGTGAAGTATTTAGATATTCTTTATATCTTTAAATATCTTTCATTCAATTCAGTTATATCCTTAATCCAACTCTAACCCGTACAACCAAACTATTTAGAGAAATACGCTTTACTTTCAAAGAAAGTGCCACATGGCCACGAGCACGAGGGAGCACAAGCACATTTCAGAATCTGAGCTGCTGTTCATAGTAGGAGTGTCTTATAAGTAAGTGTTATGCGCTTAATTTGATTGATCTCTAGGAAAGATTTGTGTTCATGTTGTCCATTATTATTATTAGAAATTATTTTCCTTAAGATGCGGGGACATAGATTGACAGGGAGAGCCACTGACGCTGTGTTTTCATTACAGTATGGGAAGTGATGCATCCTTTTGTACCTTGCACGGACATACAGTTCCATAAATTCTTGCTTTCGCCAGGCTGCTGCTGGTGATAATAAAATACCAAAGTAATTTTTCTTTCAGAAGTTTTAAAAGCTCATAGTATTAGTACAAATAAGGGAGTTTCTTCTAAAAACAGAAAAGTTGTAGAGAGATTGCAACTTAGTCATCATTACAAAGCAAGAGAGCTTTAATTTGAATCCATGGTGATTCTTAACAAAATTTCTGTTCTGTTGCTCGGTAAAGCATTAGACCTCAATGCCAAAGAAATGAGAAGCAGGAGTAGAATAAAAGTTTCCAGTTTCTCTTTGTCCTGGTCTAACCAGTGCACCAGATTTCCAGACCAGACATGTGGTAGTTTATGGAGATACAGTGACACGAGTAAGTTCTACCCTTGTGCTTCAGCTCCAAGTTGTACATGTACTGTGGCTTTCGGTCCTACTTGTGGAACATACTGACGCTCCTGTTTTGGCTGCTAGCGTGATTAGTCACGTTAAAAGAATGTTCTTTTACACCAAAAAGAAACGGTTGACGATGTAGATTCATTTTTTTGTCAGGACTTTGATACAGCATTCATGCAAGAATATACTGAATTGTGTAGACCTATATAAAGAAAATTGATATTGAATACTGTTTTAGTGTGATGGTTCTGATCTGGATGTCACTAATGCAAATATAATCCCAAGACACTTTTTGTAAGCTAGAGCAATGGGAAGGTGAGCAAGTTAAACAATTACTTAGCATATACAACTGTGTTGTCATAGTTTTTCCCATGTTGAACACATAGAGAACACTAATGTTAATCAATGTTTTAAATTTGGCTGTTCAAAACAAACATAAAACCCCAAACACACCACAAGTGCTAGTAATGTAGCAGGCAAACATAATTAAACATGGAATGTGTGCAGAAGAATTGCATGGGTATTTAACAAATTAATTTAAACCTGGGTGGATGTGTGAATAAAATAATACACTGTGACCAGTGGAATTTAATATTTATCTTCAAATGGTAAACCCTTTATGTAGTGTTTTCCATTTATTTTCCTATTTTATATATATATATATGACAAACAGTTTTAAAACTTTGCATGTTATAGGGGACAGAGCTGTAGTTTATTTCTATTCTAAGGTAATAAGAGTTTGTAAGGTGTTTTAGATAAGTGTGTGGATGCATATATATATATGGAGTATATCCATGTATGTGTATATACACACACATAGAAAAATGTTACATATAAAAATACATACGTAAAAGTGTATATATAGGCTTTTATATATATATCCTTATATTCTAAGGAGATATTTCTTTGTGTATGTATTTTTTTTACTTCCCTGTGTGACGTTATGCTATTTTTTTGAAAAATCATAAATTACAGTATTATTTTCTACTTATATACATTAAAAGGAGAGATGTGCCAATCCACAGTGAGCCTGTTCTTCAGAACCTCTTCTGTGCAAGAGATGCTACACCTTGCTGAAGGAAGGAGTAAGCATTGGTCTTGTTTCTTATGAGTTGTGTATCTGCTTGTAGTGCCTCAGCTTTTCTGGTCACATAAGCATCGCTACTCAGAACAGAACTGTAAGTGGAGTTTTCTCTTGTACCAAGAAAGAGTAGTAAGGTGTGACAGCGATTGCATCTGGAACACAAAGTTGTGAATTGTCGCGGCCGCTAGACCAGGGAGGTTGCTTCCCTTCTGCTGTGTTCGCCAACTGCCTCTCTGCAGCTCGGTGCCAAAGGAATCCTGTAAGAATCATGATGCAGAGCATCCTCAAGTTGTTGGCCTCATAGCATTTTGCTGCTGAGAGAGGCAGGAGTTTGTACTAGATTTTTTTTTTTCTTTTTTTCCCCTCTCTTGGCTTGGCAGGGAGGAAAAGCTGACTGCAAATTAGCCAGCTGTGTCACATCACTAGTAATATGAATCAGGTTCTTAATCCATAAGATATTCTCACACAAAGAACTAAGGAAAAAAGGGGCTTTCTCCCAGCATCATTTGCAGAAGCGGAGAACAAACCCCTAAATTTTAGCTGGCTACTTTTATTATTTATTTATCCATATTTATTTTAACAAAAGTCAGCAGCAGTGTGGATGTGACCATTGTGATATTAAGAGCAGCTTTTGAGGCAAAAGTGGGAAGGTTTTATGCTTTTACTTGGCTAGAACACAATCTGTATAAAATAAGTTTTGTCCATATTTATGTTGTTTTTTTTTTTAATTAAAATAAATAGCCATAAAAAATTCACTATGGGAGATGTTGTCAGTTCCAAAACAAGAGATTGCTCAGTGAGAATGTTATAGAGGCAAACTCCTTCTCGTACCCGAGGGCCGGATTCAGTGATCCAGACCTCTTCTAGTGGTGTGTTCCTGTGAAATTTAAGAATAACAAATGTTCTTGGAATTGTAACTCACTTAGTCGGGCACCGTACCTGCCCTTCCCCCTGCCCCGACCACCCGAATTCAGTCAGAGCGGTGTTGCCATTTATCCCATGCTGACAGTTAGTCACCTCCAATGGTTTGTTAATTTTTGTCACTTTAGGTAGGAAGAAATTGGCTAAAATACAAATACCAAGTGTCAAATAGGGAGAAGATAAATCTTTAGAACTGGTAGCTAATGAATTGCTTGAGCAATGAAGCCCACTCTCTCAGCTTATCACCGAGATATTTCTTTAGGTTTTTTTAATTTGAATTCTGATTTTAACGAACTGGCAGAACTGCAGAACATATTCTTAAATCAGTAAGGTGTTTATTTTGGTTTTCTCAAAGTTCCAACTGTCACAGCCCAACATGGGAGAAAATTATGGAGCATTTCCAAATAAAGCTATTATTGGCAACCCTAATGCTTTAACTGTAATTTTTATCATTGTTGAATTCCTTTTTTAATACAGCCCAGCAGAACCTATCTACCTACCAATCTTATGTGCCAACACATTTAGCATTTTAATTGGTGTTGAACAATGTGTGTATTTTGACAGAAGTTTGTAATAGAATACTAATTAAAATAAATGATTTTTCAAGAGTATAACAGGCATGTCAGACCACTCCAAAGTTAACATTTCTTGGATATTTGTATGCAATTCTCAAATTTCTCAGTTTCTGGAGTTTCTTAATTTGATTCCCACACAGTGAGCTGTAAAATTCAACTGACTTAAATACAAAGTTATGCTAGTGCTGCTAAAGCAATTTTTGAAAATATCACCTCTGAACTGAGCTCAGCAGTGCTGAATATTGTTTTCACCTGGACAATTTTGGACAGCTTGTCCAAACCTTCAGCGTATTACTAATGCTGAGCATTGAAATAGCTCAGTGTAGGCTTTTGCTTCTCTCTCCAGGTATTAAATGAAGCCTAACAAAAGCACATAAATTTGACTCTTCAAGGAAAATTTTGAAGCTTCATTTTATCCTTGTGGGAGTTTTCTGTGACACTGTTGAAGTATTTGATGTGCTTGTCAGACCATTCTTCATCGTCCATTATAGGTGTACCGTTTTATTAACAAAAGCCTTGGCCAAATGCTGAGGAACATTGTTCCTCTATTATGTAGTAAAATATTTTTTCCTGGCTATAGTCAGGGGATTTCAGTTCCAAGCTGTGAAATATTGGGCATCTTTTTTTTTTTTTTTTTTTTCTTTTTTTTTTTCCTAATAGTAGCATCTGGCTCTTTGGCAAAGTCTTCAAGCAATTGTGCTGGCTCTGTTGGATTTAACTTTGGACTCTACTATGCTGGATCGCTAACTTAGTTTCTAATACTTTTTACTCCTTGATATTTTCTTGTAAATAATTTGAAGGAGATTGTTTGCTCCATAGAAGTAGGAGTAAAAACCCAATGGTATGGTTGACAGCCACCCAGTCAAGTGGTACACCCTCCTGGTGTTACCCCTGCTCTGATGGGAAGTCAAAGTTGCCAGATCTCAGCTAATAACAGAGGATTTCTCTGTGAAATCTGTGTGTGGACACCCTGCACCTCCTAGCCTCCCGTAACGGGATGCACGCTAGGTTTGTCTATGCAACAAAGTTTTATTGACACAAGTTATGTTGGTATGAAGGATCAAAAAAAAAAAAAATTTAATACCATAGCACTGACCCCATTCCCCTGACAAAACCCTTGGTACAGGTGCAGCGAAAGGAGCCACTGTTGGCTTTGCCTGTAACTTTGAAAGAAGGTTGTGTGTAGATAGGTAGGAGTATATGAGTACACACTTAGGCGTGGGCTGGCAAAAATCGTATGTGCTCCTTCTACAGCAGGGGGCTCTGCTAATATAGTATGTAATATGCTAATGCAGTATGTAATATATATGTAGTATGCTAATGTTGGGTGCGCGTGAAGGCAGGCTCTGCAGCACAGACAGCTCTCCCCTGGTTTTCCCGTGCAGCAGCATCCCACCAGACCCTGGTCTGTGGAGACTGGCGCGCAGGGATTGCGGCTCTTCTCAGCTTTCTGCTCTTCTCTTTTTTGGAGGAGGTTACTCACGTCCTTCAGTTCTCCTCCCTGTCATGGCAGAGTCTGTCTCTTCAGGATTTTGTCTTCGTTCTTATTGAGGTGGAGTTTAAGACAGAAGTATGTTCATTTAGCTCTTCTCGTTTACGTACAGCGTAACTTGATCAAGATTTGTTTTGCCCCAACAGGTTAAGAGACACCTACCTAAGAGAAATCAATTACAGAGTGTAAAGTATATGAGTTAGTTTGAAAAATTAAACTTAAGAAAATTGGCTGTGGTTTGGTTTTCCTAGGAGTAAGCATGCCTTCAAGAATAAGAAATTCCTTTGGGTTTGTTGAACGATCTCTTTTCTTTGTAAATTCAGTTTGAACACCACCAATGAATATACTAGGTGACTTTGCCAGCCATTTGAATGAGATGGATTAAGCGTTAGCCCTTATATATATATATTTTAAGAGTCTGCACGATAAATCATGCTGTTACCAGCTATTGTTTCTTTGTATAGTGCAGTCAGACTTATTTAGCCAGCTCCTGGTCTAAAGCAGAGACTCTCAGTCAGTCTCTTAAGTAAGGGGAAGAGGACAGAGCGGAGCCGTGAGCAGGCACTGCAGAGGAACGGCTGTCACTGCTCTGCGTAGATGTGTTCCTGGGGAGGATGCTGGGCTCCCACTCGAGGTAATCCTGCCTCCTTCCCTCCGGGTGTTGGATGCCCTCTGTCAACCTCCACAATCTGCTACTTGGAGCATAGGGAGTTTGCCCACATGCTAGGAAAGTCCGAGGGTTTTTACTTCTGGTTTTATTCGTTAGCATTTGTAATATCAAATCTAGCAGAATATTCTATTTATAGTTTTAGAAAGGAGGCCTTGTCCATATAGGGTTATTCATTTGCTGTCGTTATTTCATTTCTAGTATCTATTTCATGATATTTCCGATTTCTGTTACAAGTATTCCTCCTGCCCTCCTTCAGCTTTTCCCTGCCCTAGTATGGATAAGAAGGTCAAGCAGAGTATGTTATATATTTTTTTATTAGGACGCTATATGGGTAAAAAGAAGTCATCGCTTGAAGCTTCAGCATTGATTTTAGCTATAAGATGTTCCCTTGGATGTGCACACATGCAGTCCAAAGTAATTTGGCTAAATTAAAATTGGCTACTTTATTTTGTAATTGTGAATAGTGGGAATGTTTCTATGGTTTCACGTTATCTGTCCTCAGCTTTACAAAGCTTCTTGCTGAAGCTATATTAAGATCATTTATTACCTTCCTTTACCTTTATTCCATATTGTTATTTTCGGTGCCTGTGGTGCAAGTATTTTTATAATTTATGAGAGTGTTTGAATATGGTCTTCCTGAACTGTTATATTTAGAATAGACTTCCTGGCAGGGTTATTCTCACCTTTGGAAGTTGAACCTCTGATGATTTCTGTCTCCTTTGTGTGGGATGTTCATGGCATTTTTTTTTTTATTTATTAACTTTCCAGCAGTATTTCTTTTTTTCTGGGGTAAATCCTCAGTTTTCTCTAAATGCTGATTTGACTAGAACATGTTTGAGGGGGCTGTGTTTTTTTCTTCCTTTACAAGCTGTATAGCTACTGTATTTAGGTATGGTATTTCATTTTAAGGGTTAGGTTTCTGTAAATCCAGTGGAAACAGAGCATAGCTATTCAGTTTTTGTGGATCCTTTTACTGAATCAGACTCTAACTGTGCAGGGGACTCTTGATGTTAGAAATTAACATCAATGAGCAAACTCAAAAAAAATTTTTTATCTGTTTTTAAATAAAGCCTAGATATTACTGATGATCTAAGAATTTAGAAAAATATTTCAGAAATATTATTTGTTTCTAACTGGATGCACTCAAGTATTTGTGGACTTCTATGAGTTTTTTATTGGGGAAATATAATTAATTTTTATATTTCTGGGAGAATACAAGGCTTATTTTTGGTTCTTTTTCTGTGTTATCTTGATGTGAATGGAATCTGGAGAAAATTTTTTCTTCTGTACTAGTATATGTATATGTGGAACTGCAAAATACTCAGTGCATTGAATGTGCACTGTTTTACAGTGTTTTCTCAGACCATCAGCAGCAATCTGGGAAAAAGCTGACATAACAAAACCACGTAGCCAGTTTCTCGTTATGTGTGTGAAAGAACACTTGTATGATATAATTTCTTTACATAAAACTATCTGTTCAGGATATCTTGAGATGTGCCTGTGAACAGAAGAGTTCATTATTTCATGGCATTACAGCAATGCTAAATTTAAGATAGCTGTAATCCTGAAAGAAAGAAAGAAATCTGATTGATCAGACCACAGCTGTAAGTGCATCAGGATTTCGGTTAATTTTGTACTGATATTTAAAAAACAAAGCAAAACAAACACAGTAGCAACTAGTTTTCATTGTACTGTACTGGCCTCGTGACCCCTATAAACTCAGTTTGCTTCAGGCTGAATTTGTTGTTTTCAAGACTTAAGAAAGTGCTATTCCATTTTAGGTGAAAATGCCTTTTTTGCTAAGGAATAAAGTCTGATAGTCTGGCTTGGTTTGTCGGCTGTGAGGTTGTATCCTGACCCTGCTACTCGTGCTCAGGTTCTAAACTGCAGGTTGTGCTACCTTCAGTGAAGATACCTGTGCCAGAGAGCAGGAGACCAAATATTTCCTTATCAGATTGGATGAGGCGCACTTCCATTGAGTGCTTTCAATTTTTGGTTTTAGCTTGGACAGTCTTTTAAGAGCTAGGGAAGACTCAGATGCATAAGAAGCCATGAAAGACTTTGAATTAAGTGTGAAATTCTGTGTTACGAGTTGTTCTGAAAGAGACCTGCTCGAGCTAGAAATCCTTGGTAGAACTTTGGTTCTATGCGCTGCATAATTTATCTGTATTTTACTGCTCGAATGCAAAACTTTGATTAAAGTTTGCAAATAAGTTCTGCCAGAACTACCTCGTTAGATAGCAAGGGGCAGAAAGCTGCAGTTTGGCACATGGCAGGTTTTTGCTGTGCTGATTCATGTGCGTGCGAGAGGAGAGGAAATGAAGAGTGCTGTCATCAGCTGAAACTACAGGGAAGTTTTCTGCAGTAGAAACTGATAAAACAGATTGTGATTTAACATACTCGGTGTTAGCTAATAGATCAGAGAGCTCTGTTTTATGTAGATCACTTATTGACTGAAAAAAATAATTTCAAAGCAATAGAAGCGATCTGTGAATAATTATGGCCTACAGAAAAAAACAGAGAAAAAAAAGTCTCCCGAACAGCTCAATTTAGTATATCCACAGTGAACCATTTTTGTTCAAGGGTACGTTCATAAGATGGAGGAAAAAGCAGTGATAATGATAGTAGTGTTACTTCTGAGAAACTTCCCGTGATTTCAAGTAACAAAAAAACGTGGAAAATCAAGGTCTGGTAAGATGGAAGACTACTCTCTTATGCCTTTACTCTTTGGTCTGTTTGAGCTTAATGCCCTACTTATGACTAATTGTTTGTACTTGTTTTAATCACAGTATCAGAAATGTTTTAGTATTAGTAGGCAAATGTACCATGTGTTCAAAATTTAAAGGATTATTTTTAAAAAGTAGACCATGCCAATTTTTGTGATTCATTAGGAAGCTTACCAATGTCACTTTTTCGTATAAGCCCATCTTAATTATAAGATCATTAAGATATTAATTTGGAAGCCGTTGTCTATGTTGTCTGAATTCGAAGCTCTTAGAAGATTGAAGACTAATGATTTTCAGTTTAGTGACAGAGACTTGGGGGTTTTTGTATTTTTTTTCCTCAAGGGAATGTTTTTCCTCTATAAATAAAACTGCTCAGGCATCTTTATATATGGATGCATTTTACTCAGATTCTATTCTTACACATCATGAAGCAAAGGGAAACTGGGATGCAGAGTTTTTCTGTCTGATCTGTGAACGTTTCATGGGAAAACATTTGGGAATAGGCAGAGGTGATAAGGTTATGTGTAAGGATTTTTCACAAATTGATGAAGTACCACCCACAGAGTTTTGGCTATTTTGCTTGACAGAAAACAAAGATGAGCAGTGATAGTTTGCTGTTTGTGACATCATTTATAAGCTAAATTTAATTTTCTACTGAACATCTGCTTGGTAATGTCATGGTAATAACTTCCTATTGATTAATTAAATCTGTTCCTTCTCCTCCTTATTTGTAACTCGCATGAAGTTGCCCAAATGTGAGTCCATTTTATTACTAACGGGCTGTGAATGGAAACACTGTACACATTTTAATTTTCTTTTTAGCTTTGCTCAGAAGTAACAATTTAAAACTGATTGCCTCATTCAAATTTCTTCTCTCAAAATAAGCTATAGCTCTGAAGTCTTTCAGAAGAGTTTGGTTTTTTGAATTATAAGGCATTTTTACTACATTGCTGGCAACGTATAGAATTGTTGTTTATGAATTGGTAGTATTTAAAGTACTTTAGAAATGGGCTAATTTGAAGGAAATGGAACATCTAGTTCTTGAAACACTTTATGTAAAATAGACTGTTGGGTAGAAAGAGTTTCTTTTGAAGAACTTTTTTATAAAAGATTAAGCTGAATGAAAGTGGTGGACATGAATTGATTGGTATCCAAAAGTAAAGGAAATCTACTGAGACCAGTGTCACTCCTTTATAATAAAGTTTTGGCATTTGTGTTGCATTAGATTTCAGCAGGTTTGGACCCTTCACTGGGCTGGAGGAGATTGTAAATTTAGATACTAGAAAAGGTTAAAATATAAAGCAGGCACCTCAAGGGTATAGCAGCGTACTTGGTGTATGAGGACATTTAAAAATCTCTACAAATTTCCAGGAAGTGATAAAAATAACAACTGGTTTGGCACAACTTCTTAGGAAAGTTGAAAATTTGAAACTATCTTATTTAATTTCTCTCTTGCTAATTTTGAAAGTTCAATTATTTGCTTATCTGTATTTGATCCTTTCAGACTTGACAAACATCGTGGCCTTTGCCTTATTTATATAAGCACTTTTGTGTCACATTGTCCCTATACGTCTTTGAGTATATAACAGAAGAATCTCAGTTTCCTGCTTAACCCACTAAATTACAAGAACGCTTTTCCACTACTCTGACTTGGCAGTGTTGGTGGCAATTTACTGAGCTACAAAGCATTCTCCACAGCCTATTAGTCTGATACATTGAATTTTGGATCAATTTTACTGTAAGAAAAAGTGTTTGGTGAGATTTTTAGTAACTTAGCATTTGCTCTGTTTACCTGAATTGACAGCTTTCCTCCTTGGGTTGGAAGAATCTCTTTAGGTTGGTTTTAATAGCAAAATTTGTAATTACTTTGTGGGAGCTTAAACTGAAATCTCTACTTTATTTCAGTCTGAAGTACAGCAGGCTTGTTTGAAAAGAAACTGAGAAACACCAACCTCAGAGTAGAACTGCTTTTAGAAGAACTTGTCAATGTCTAATAACCTCAGATCATTTTTCCTTTCCTGCTCCATTAATTTAAATTATTTTAAAATCCTAATACTTCAAATCACAGACAGCAAATTTTTAATTTGAGTGCCATTGAATGTTTAATCTATTTTTTATTATTTTTAAGTACTTGAGAATTAATAGATTATCTATAGGCCACTGAACTTGCAAAGCAGTATGCTTTTAAGCAAAGTCAGAGAGTTAGCAGTTGAAGTTTGCAGTTACATCTGCTTTGGCTGTGTTATTTAATTACTTGTATCATTCAAACGGCAAGAAAGTGAATGTACTTCTCAAAACATTAGTACAAGTAGCTTTGTTAATATTAGACAAACTACACTAGGTTTGAAATGGTTTCTGCATGCGATAACCGGGCAGGTTTAGTGCTGCCATCCAAATGTTTGAGTTCTACCTCTCTTTCCTGCAGCATGTCCCATCTACCCTGCCTCCAACTTTCCTGAAATTTGTTGCAACTTAATCAGTGACCCTTCTACATCTCTGTCAAATTTAGCTAATCCTGGCTGAGGTTTGGAAGCTTTTGGGCAAGCAGTCACGATTTACGGACAGAAGCAAGGTTTCTGTAATCTCACTATCTTTCTATAGAAATCTCATTAAGTCGTCTATTCTAACAGACTCTCCTGTTGTAGTTAATACAAGGATGTTCTTCATAGTATGATTGGTTCTAAGGCAGGAATTCTTTAATGTATAGCAATACTTTTTTCTTTAACATTTGAATGCCAAACTGAGCTTAATCTTTTCCATGTTAATCAGCATTTGAGACTATCTCCACCTTGTGATGTAGTAAGCGGGCCATAAAGCTTCCATTAATCCTGTTTCCCAAGGACCTCAGCTATAACTTGGTAAGTCAGAAATAACAGAGTGAATCTGAGCTCTTCTAGGATAGAATTAATGGTATCTCATATAACGAAATCTGCAAAGGGAAGATATGGACAGTCTTAAGATGCAATAATCCTATATACTTCATGCTCATCTAAAAGTACAGGGGATGCATTGTGAGCCAGAATATTCTGAGATATTTCTTTTGAGGACTTCTAACACTTTAAAGCAAGGAGCTAAAGCAAAGTAAAATTAAATGGGAAATTTGTTTGCTTCCTACCTTGCCCAAAAATCAAATCATTTGTATTCTGTGTCCTTTTGTGCTAATGAGTGACTCCTTCACAATACACAATTCTTTGGAATAATTTGAAGTTGACATCACAAGATTTTTCATACTGAAAAGAAATTGAAGTTCACGGTACTGGAAAGAGAGATGCAACTAAACCATCTAGTTAGGTGTGGGGAAGTTCTGGGTTCAAATCCTTTCTCCTATGGAGTTTTTATTCATTTTATCTCCTTATACATAAAACATAAAGCCTCTCATGGGAACAGGACTTACCTGCTCCTGACTGAACTAAAGCTGCTTTCTGTTGACCAGTGGCAAAACTCGAACAGCACGGCTGGAGAGAGTGCCCTTCCTTCCACAGTTTCATGCCTTTAAAAGGCAACAGCCTGGCTGACAAAGCATTGTGCTATGAGTTTTTAAATAGCTTTAGACTGAGAAGGCTCTATAGTCCAATGCAAATGTTGTAACCATTAGGACATTCTGTAGAACAGCCTCGGATGTTTGGTGTGTGAAATCTGTAGTTGGACATCTAGCACACTTTTATTTTTTGACACAGCCCAGTATCAATACAAATCACTGATGGATTTCAGTATTAGTTGCATCAGACCTTTATTACTTGACATGCTTAGTTCGTTTGCATAAATCAGTCACCAAGCACAGAAAAGAGGGCTGAAAAGGAACTGGAGGTATCTTCTAGTTCATTTATCTGTTTCTTTCATCATAATGAAATCAATGAAAGTGATGTATCACCAAATACCATGGTACTATCAAACCCTGAGAAGGGTTCCATGTGGTTTCGTAGCGTTGTAAGTTAAGGTCTGAAATACATGCACGGGTATCTCCCTCTAGCCCTATCGACCCCATGCTCTGCACTTCATGGGTTCTTGCTTCGTGGCTGAGACCTGTCCTTGCAGAACTTAATGGAACAAGGGAGCTTTTAATCAAGAGAGGGCGGTGAGACTTTCTTCTTTGCCCTCCTCTTCCCAAGATATGAAATGCTCTTACCCCACCACAGTCTCTGCTTTCAGCCATTCCCCTCCGGTCTTCTGCTGACTCCGTGTGTGTGGCATCTTTGGCTTGCTCTTGCGCTTCGCTAGTAAAAAGAAAAGCCCCTCCAGATAGGTGTGGGCACAACTTGTCTCTTGCTTAGTTCTCTCTCATTGATGTAGATAGCACAGCCCCAGCACTTAGGGAAGAAAAGATTTTGGAGAATCAGCAGCAGTGAGTCCAGAGAACAGAGCATGGTAGTCGGTCAGGACTGTGCAGGATGGCACTGAAGACACAAATAGTATTGTGGATAACGCAGCAGTATAAGTTCCTGATAATGTTGATATGATTTAGTATTACTTATATTTAAAATCATGACATTATCATAGCAGGAGTAGTAGTATTTTATCCATCACTCCGATCCTGCCTGATTCAAAGGCAGGGTCAACTACACATAAATCATTCTTGATGGAAACTCATCAACTTGCCTAGTAATCTTGTAAAGGTTTGCTGCTAATTCTGCCTAGCACTTTATATTCTACAAGATTATTTTATAGACTTAGGAGAGTTTGGTTTTTTTAATGGCTGACACTGATTTTAAGACTCTTCCTTTTGAAAATCTGTTCAGCTTTACAACATAAATATGTTTGGGGTACACTGTAAATATTGTGTATTTTAAATACACCAGATAAGACTAAAATTTCCCCTTTGCGTAGCTAATGGATATTTTCATCAGCTGTCAATAAATTTCAGAGAAAGTGTTAAATTGTAACCATTTAAAAGTTTTATTTTGTAAATGTTGTGGATATTGGAAATACAATTAGAGATAATAAAACATGACTGCCTCAGTTTATTTTAGTGTAAAAATAAACTAAAATTATCTGAAGGTATAAAAAGTTCTCAAAGAAATCTCAAAAAGTGATTAATAAATCAGGTAAAGCTCTTATGAAGGACCTTCTAAT